>NW_027361676.1:59080000-59645000 GCF_039654945.1 Dendrobates tinctorius
CAAAGAGTGTGTGTATACTGCTCAGGAAGAAAGGCACAATAACTGAATTCATGTATGGCACACAGAGACCCAGAAGCAATAAGGAAGTTAGTTCAAAAGCAACTAGCTGAGGACATTACAATTGATCTATGTAACCAGAAAATGAAATGTACTAGCTGCATCAAAGGGCAAATGTCTAGAAAAGCTTTTCCTAAGAGAAGTACTACAAGAACAGAACAGACACTAGATTTAATACATACAGATGTCTGTGGTCCAATGAGCACTCAGACTCCTGGGAAGAAGAGATATTTTCTCACATTTATTGATGATCATTCAAGATATACAGTTGTCCATCTGCTTCACAGAAAGAAAGAAGTTCCAGAGAAACTTGAAGTATATCTAGCTGAGGTATATAGTAAATTTGGTAGAATGCCAAAGATTCTACGTGCAGATAATGGGACTGAATACACAAGCAATGAGACACAGAGCATTTTAAAGAAAAATGGAATCCTATCTCAGACCACTGTACCGTACAATCCTGAGCAAAATGGTGTCGTGGAAAGAAAGAACCGAACACTCTGTGAAAGTGGAAGAAGTATGTTGTTTGATGCAAATCTGCCCACAGCATATTGGGTTGAGGCAATCATAACAGCTTGCTATCTTCAGAACAGACTACCCAGGTAAAGCTACAGAGAAAACTCCGTTTGAGCAATGGAACAGCAGAAAGCCAAAACTACATCATATAAGAATATTCGGAAGTAAAGCGCTTATACTTGTTTCCAAAGAAAGGCGAACTAAGTGATAATCTCACGCTAAGGAAGGGATCCTGGTAGGCTACAGTGAAACTCAGAAAGGTTATAGGATTCTACAACCAGGGGAAGAGTCTTGAGGAGATCATTTGCATATTCCCAGTGCCTTCTGGGATAAGTGAAGAGTCTCCGCGAGCTCAACGATCACTGGGTTTTGGCCGTTGCAGCTGAAAAGAGGAAATCGGAAAACCAGGGGAAGAGTCTTGAGGAGATCATTTGCATATTCCCAGTGCCTTCTGGGATAAGTGAAGAGTCTCCGCGAGCTCAACGATCACTGGGTTTTGGCCGTTGCAGCTGAAAAGAGGAAATCGGAAAACCAGGGGAAGAGTCTTGAGGAGATCATTTGCATATTCCCAGTGCCTTCTGGGATAAGTGAAGAGTCTCCGCGAGCTCAACGATCACTGGGTTTTGGCCGTTGCAGCTGAAAAGAGGAAATCGGAAAAACTGCGCGCCTATCGGCGCGCGAATTTGGGCTCATCCTTCATCGTTTTTAAGAAATCTCAAGATGGAAGAGGCCAGGAGCCATTTGGTGAGCTGCATTTCTTGCTACATGTTCACAGACTTACCAGTGGAAAAGCCAAACTTCACATGCCACAAATGCAAGCTTGTGTCCCTGTTGGAGGAAAAGTTGCAAAATCTCGAAGAGAGGTTAGCTACGTTGAAGATCATTAAGGAAGGTGAAGAGTTCTTGGACAGAGCAGAATTATCTCTTCATGTTACAGAAAGAGAAGAAATTCGAAGTGCACCTGAAGAAACAGAGGAATGGAGACATGTGACCCAGAGAAGCAGGAGGATCAGGAGGCAGTCAGCACCCATACTGCTCAGAAACCAGTACCAGGCTCTCACGCAGGAAAACAATGAAGAAATACATCAGGATAAGACTTTGCCAACAAACAGCAACCTTGTACGCCTTCAGAGTCCTCCTGGATGGAGAAAGAAAAATGTTGTGAAGAAGAAACGGAGAGTGGTGGTCATGGGGGATTCCCTGTTGAGAGGAACAGAGGCCGCTATCTGCAGACCGGATATAACTTCAAGAGAAATGTGTTGTCTTCCAGGTGCAAAAATTAAAGATGTGTCTGACAGGATATCAGGACTCTTCAGACCTACAGATGACTACCCATTCCTGCTACTACATGTGGGGACAAATGACACTGCAAGAAACGACCTGGAAACCATCTGCAGAGACTTTGAAGACTTAGGCAAGAAAGTGAAAGAACTGGGAGCGCAGGTGGTCTTCCCTTCCATCCTCCCAGTGGATGGCCATGGAACAAGGAGGTGGAATAAGATTCTGCAGGTGAACAACTGGCTACGTCGATGGTGCCGTCAGCAACGATTTGGATTTCTGGATCACGGAGTGAACTACTTATACGATGGACTACTTGCTAGAGATGGGGTGCACCTTACGAAGACTGGAAAGCATGTATTTGGAAGTCGCCTTGCTACACTTGTAAGGAGAGCTTTAAACTAGAACAACATGGGAAGGGAAGCAAAAGACCAGAAAAAGCCATACACCTGACAAATGCTATTGAGAACTCTGCTATTAGAAGTGGAAAGGAAGAACAAAGACGAAAGAATCTAATTAATAAAAATATTGGAGAAAGAGAAACCAATCACAAACTAAAATGTTTCTATACTAATGCACAAAGCATGGGCAACAAACAAGGAGAATTGGAACTACTAACACAGGAAAAGAAATATGATGTCATTGGAATCACTGAAACTTGGTGGGACAATACACATGATTGGAATACAAGACTAGAAGGATACAACTTATTTGCAAGAAACAGACTTGATAAACGAGGAGGGGGTGTCGCATTGTATGTTAGAAATGCGTATATCTGCACAGAGATTGAAGCTTCAGAGACTGGGAGTTCTGTGGAAACTGTTTGGGTAAGAATACAAGGACAGAACAATGGAAAGGACACCATTGTAGGCATTTACTACAGGCCGCCTGTGCAAGCTGAAGATATGGATGAACTCTTTATGCATCAAATGGCCAAGTTCTCCAAAAAATATGACATAGTTGTCATGGGAGATTTCAACTATCCAGACATTTGTTGGGAATCTCTCTCAGGCAAAACTAACAGGTCAAGGAAATTCTTATCCTCTCTTGCTGACAACTTTATCTTCCAAAAGGTAAGGGAGAAAACAAGGGGAACTGCTACCTTGGATCTAATCCTTATAAACAGGGAGGAAATGGTTGAGGAGGTAAAAGTGGCTGGGACCCTAGGAGGTAGCGACCATGCTATTTTAGAATTTTGGATAACTAGAGGCGGAAGACCTGTGAAGACTCAGACGTCAAGGTTAGATTTCAGAAAGGCAGATTTTAAGGGATTCAGAAAGAGAATTGGAGGGATCCAATGGCTGGATATCCTTAAAGACAAAAATGTCCAGGAAGGATGGGAAATCTTGAAAAATGAAATTCTCAAAGCACAGTTGTTAACAATTCCGAAAAGAGGGAAGAATAGGAAGCAGTTAAGGAAACCAGGATGGATGAACACAGAACTTAAGCACATGCTAAAAAGGAAGAAAAAAATGTTTATAAAATGGAAAGAGGGAGGCATATCTAAAGAAGAATATAATGCTGTCTGCAGAACCTGCAGGGCACAAATCAGATTAGCTAAAGCTGAAAATGAATTGAGGCTTGCAAGAGATGTCAAAAGCAATAATAAAGGATTTTGGGGATATGTCAAAAGTAAAAGAAAAGTCAAAGATGCTATAGGATTTTTACAGGATGAAAATGATGAAATGGTAAGACAGGATGTTGAGAAGGCTGAACTTTTAAATTCCTATTTTGCATCTGTTTTCTCTCAGAAAGGAAATGTAACATCAACTGTTATTCACTGTCCTATTAAGGGAATAGAAGAATCCAGGATATCTATAAACAGAAAGATAGTGAGGAAACACTTAGCTAGCCTAAATGAATTCAAGTCTCCAGGTCCAGATGAATTACACCCCAGAGTACTGAAGGAGATAGCAGAAGAAATTTTTGAACCCCTCTCTATAATCTTTGAAAATTCTTGGAGAACAGGAGATGTGCCAGAAGACTGGAGAAGAGCAAATGTTGTTCCTATCTTCAAAAAGGGGAAGAAGGTGGACCCAGGTAACTATAGGCCGGTGAGTCTGACTTCTATACCAGGAAAGATCTTTGAACAAATTATTAAACAACATGTATGTCAATACCTGGATAAGAATGAAGTGATTAAACAGAGTCAGCATGGGTTTGTAACTAATAAGTCATGTCAGACTAACTTAATTTCCTTCTATGACGGTATCACTGATTGGGTGGATCAAGGAAATGCTGTAGATATAGTATATCTTGACTTCAGCAAAGCATTTGACAAAGTCTCTCATACAATCCTTATTGAAAAAATGATTAAGTATGGAATGGACAAGGCAACTGTTAGGTGGATTCATAACTGGCTTAGTGATCGGACCCAAAGAGTGGTCGTAAATGGCTGCACATCCAGTTGGAAGAATGTCTCAAGTGGGGTACCACAGGGCTCTGTCCTGGGCCCTGTATTGTTCAACATCTTTATCAACGATTTAGATGAAGGAATTGAGGGTAAACTGATTAAATTTGCTGATGACACAAAGCTAGGAGGGATAGCTAATACTAGAGAAGAGAGAGAGAGGATTCAAAAAGATTTAAATAAACTGGAGCAGTGGGCAGCAACTAACAGAATGGTTTTTAACAGGGAGAAATGCAAAGTACTACATCTGGGCAATAAAAATGGAAAAAGCATATATAGAATGGGAGGAATAGGGCTAAGTGACAGCACATGTGAAAAAGACTTGGGTATACTAATAGATCACAGACTGAATATGAGTCAACAGTGTGATGCAGCAGCAAAAAAGGCAAATGCAATTCTAGGATGTATTAACAGAAGCATACAGTCTAGATCACGTGAAGTCATTATTTCCCTCTACTCCTCTTTGGTCAGACCTCATCTGGAATATTGTGTCCAGTTTTGGGCACCACATTTTAAAAAAGACATCAACAAACTGGAGCAAGTTCAGAAAAGAGCGACCAGAATGGTGACCGGTCTGCAAACCCTGTCTTATGAAGAAAGGTTGCAGGATTTGGGAATGTTTAGTTTGCAAAAGAGAAGACTGAGAGGAGACTTAATAGCTGTCTACAAATATCTAAAGGGCTGTCACATTGTAGAAGGATCAACTTTATTCTCATTTGCACAAGGAAAGACTAGAAGCAATGGGATGAAACTGAATGGGAGGAGACACAGATTAGATATTAGAAAAAACTTTTTGACAGTTAGAGTGATCAATGAGTGGAACAGGCTGCCACGAGAAGTGGTGAGTTCTCCTTCAATGGAAGTCTTCAAACAGAGGCTGGACAGACATCTGACTGGGATGATTTAGCGAATCCTGCTTTGAGCAGGGGGTTGGACCAGATGGCCCAGGAGGTCCCTTCCAACTCTACAATTCTATGATTCTATGATTCTACACCCAGAAACAAACAAGGTCACAATAAGTAGAGATGCAGTGATTGAGGAGAACTTTGTGTCCCCCAAGTTTTGTGACATCACGCCAGTAGTCCAGCTGAAGTCACAATTACAAGACAATAACAAGGAGGATGTAGAGGTCTGGCTGGATTCTGGAACCACTGAAGGAACAACAGAAAAATCAGGTGAATCTGAAATCAGGAGATCTTCAAGATCAAACAGAGGCGTACCAGCTAAACGTCTATCCTACATAGTCAAGACACTACCTGAATCAGAGCCGCAGTCATGGGATGAAATACAAAAACTACCTGTCCATGAAAGACCAAAGTGGATCATTGCTGCTAATGAGGAAATCAAATCGCTTCATCAACTTCAAACTTAGAAACTCACCAAGCTGCCACAGGGCAAAAAGGCAATCAAGTGCAAGTGGGTCTTCAAAACCAAATATGACTCTGAAGGTAAAGTCCACAGATTTAAAGCAAGATTGGTGGCAAAAGGATATTCTCAAAAGTATGGCGAAGATTACGATGCTATGTCTGCTCCAGTCCCTAAACAGACCACACTGGGACTAAGAGGATAAGTAGTTGTTGAGTGGGGGTGTTGGAATAATGCATATTGATCTGTATGTATTGCAACAACTACTACTGTACTGTTTTATATATTGTGCATATTGAGAGATTGTTAACAAAGTTCAGTGACAAAAAAAAAAACAGACAGGATCCCCCCTCCTCTTCCCTTCTTGATGTTGTAATGCTCCCATGCTGCAAGTCACAGCAAATACCAGACTGATCACATTTCATGCTGTAAGCTGTTCAACCTGGATATGAATAAATCTACATTCTGTGTTGCTTACTCTGGATGTTACGCTGATTAATCCGCTTCTAACAACAAGACTAGCTTGCTGTTTTTTTATCACATGGTGCCAGTGGTGGGATAACTAAGATAAGCCCCCTGCGCCTGTGATAGCCGTGTGTCGGCAGTGCATCGCATCCCTCCGTCCGTGACATATCGGTGTCAGCGGCGGGATTGTAACATAGAGTTCTAGTCCTCTTCCTCTCTGAAGAGACAATTTGCATAATTAGCATATTTCCCAGAGGAGCATTGCAGCTTTAAGTCTCCTCATCTCGAAATGCTTAGCATGTCATTCTCTGCAAGGAGAAATGATACTACTTGGATATTAAAGGAAATGTTGCACTAGATGACAGCAAGCAGGGATTGTAGCAGAGATTGTACCAGGGTAGGATTATATGCAATTCATGTAGACACACAAGACAGGAAAGCTGAGTGGATCAGCAGCATACCATTAAAGAAAATGTTGCACTAGATGACAGCAAGCAGGGATTGTATAAGAGATTGTACCAGGGTAGGATTATATGCAATTCATATAGACACAAAAGACAGGAAAGTTGAGTGGATCAGCAGCATACCTGTGTGAAGAGAGGAGACGAGTTGGATGTTAATTCTCAGCCATTGTAATAACTGCATCTTCACAATACTTTTGCTGCAGTGATACTTATGCTGCAGGGAGACACGTGCCTGACCTGCACATGTGCCCACTTAGGCATTAAGCAGGATCAATCAGATTGTAATAATTATAGGGGATAACTCAGGAGACTCTGTGCGTGGAACAAGATGACTACAGGACACAGCTTTTTAAGTGGTAAAGTCTATATTAACACACGGTGATACAACAGATGCAGAAAGAAACTCAAGTCCACAACACTTGGAGAAAATATAAGAAGCAGCTTAGCAGTCTATAGGAACTTCAGAGGAAAATGCAATCAAGCAAAAAGTCTATGAAGCACAGTTATTCTTGAGGATACTTGGCATGAATAAATCCTTGTCTTAGTCCAGACACAGATAGGCAAGCTTAAAAGGCAGTTCAAATCTTATCTTAGCTTGACCAGGGAGGCCTGGAAAATAGTCTCAGGCTCTTGCAGAGCAGGAACAGCTTACATGTCCAGCAAATGCAGATGGAAGTGAAACACGAGCAGCAGAGGAAGAAGGGTTCTGGAAACTGGAGTATGCAGCAGGAACTCAGAGCAGAGCAGCAGGATCACCACACAGGTTCACAGGAGACGGTATATAGCCAGGGAGCAATCAGAGGTAAGGAGCTGGATGCAAGGCAGAATACTCAAGCACAGACTGAAGGCTGGGGTGGAGTTTTATAGCAGGAGGACACAATGCACATGAGACCAAGGACACCATCTTGGAAAAGGGCAGTAATGCAAAAAGGTAAAAATGTTCAGAGTCCTGACACAGATTCTTGTTACATGTTTGTAGTCAGGTATTTTTCCTCTGAACTATTTGGCATTTTAGAGACAATAATCTTTAAAGGTCCAACTTGGGACCGTAGCAGAATACCAGACCAGCCTAGTGTCGACCCTAACTGACTCTTCCCAGCACTTCTGAAATGACTCAGCATTTGAAAGAAAAATATACCTAGCTGCAATTTTGCATACATAATCTGATTTAGGCTGCCTGCTATTTGGGCTGCCTGAATCAGATGATAGGTTCCTTTTAAGCAATATTAAAGATCATCAATCTAATCAACACGTTGTCCCATGTAAAAAAGTACAGTTGCATAAAGTCTAGGATTTTGTAGGATTTGTAGTAGATTGTTTCACTCGTTTGTACGTGGAGGTAGACACGGAAACATTGTTGCGTTAGGAATGTCCTTGATTTACTAGATGTGGCATAAACCAAGGTGAAGCATAAAGTAAATACGGCCCTTGGGGCAAAATAGCAAAACAAAACAAAATGGTATCATTAAGCACAGTCCTTATATTAGTGGGGATTAGCCCGGTCAGGGTTAGCAAAATCCTTGGTTTAGGTATAAGCAAAACACAAACACTTCTCTGAAGTGTTCCTTTCCAGACACCGAATCCCTACTACTTCTGAAGGCCAGCTACTTAAGTCCCAGAACACACCCTGGGGTGGAGATAAGGTCAACATCCTCCCACAAGCTCTATGGATGTCCACATAAAACTCAGCCCATTATGCAAATTAGCTGTTAATCTCTCACCGAACTTATGGTACTGTCACACTAAGCGATATCGCTAGCAATATCGCTATAACTTGTGACGTTATAGCGATATTGCTAGCGACATCGCTGTGTCTGATACTTACCTATGACCCGCTCCCCTGCTGGTTATTGCTGATCGCGCGAGAACATCCTGGACTGGTTTTCGTTGTCTGCTTCCTGCGGCGCTTCCTGTGGAGAGACGAGCGTGGAGCCGGGCGGGAGGACGCAGGATCGCCTAGTGTGACAGGTAAGTAGCGACCCCCGTCCCCAGCGATGTCGCTGGTGAGATCTGCCTGTGTGGCAGCTCACTAGCGACCACTTAGCGATGTACCAGCGATCCTGACCACGTCATATCGCTGGTCGCGATTGCTGGTGCATCGCTAAGTGTGACAGTACCTTTAGTGTGCTGGAGGAAAATCTCTGGGTTTTATATCACTGATGCTATTAAGCGCAGTGAAGCAAATCTCCCCTCCAGCACTTTAACGGTGACTTTGTCACATATCCCCCCCTCTGCCCAAAGTCGGGGTTTTGGCACCTTCAATTGCTAAGCAAGGGAGTCTGGACATGGCATCTGCATTTGCATGCAACTTCCTTGGCCTGTGCTCAACATGAAAATAAAATTCCTAAAGCTCTTGCCTAACAGGTAGTATCTCAGGGTGTCAATTGCCCACTTGATGGCCAAGCATTCTTTTTCTATGATGGCGTAGTTCTTTTAACAGGAGCAGAGTTTCCTCCTCAGGCATAGGACTTGATGTTCATCCCCATCTATTTCCTGGGACAACACAGCTCCCAACCCGACGTCGTAAGCATCTGTCTGGAGCACGAACTCCTTAGTGAAATCCGGTGCGACCAAGAAAGGCTTTCTGCACAGGGCAAGCTTCAACTCTTGGAATGCCATCACAGCTTCAGAGGAGCATTTGACTATCAATGACTTTGTGCTCTTGAGAAGATCAGCCAAGGGGTGGCTATCATGGTGAAATTCGGGATAAATTGCAGATAGTATCCCACAATTCCCAGAAACGCCCTGACCTGCATTTTGGAGACCAGTTGTGGCCACTTTTGGATTGCCTACACCTTGTCTACTTGTGGCCTTGTCTCACCCCTCCCGATGATGTAGCCTAAGTATTTTGCCTCTTCTTTCCCCAGTGCACACTTTTTGGGGTTTATGGTAAACCCTGCCTTCCTCAGTGCATCTAGGACCGCCTGGATCTTTTGCAGGTGACTTCCCTAGTCCGGGTTGAATATCACAATATCGTCCAGAAGAGCTAGGATCCAGTCCCTGACTCTCTGGAAGGTATCTGGGGCTCCCTGCAGACCGAATGGAATCCTTATATACTGAAAGAATCTATCAGGTGTAGAGAAGGCCATGTTTTCCTTGGCACTTGGGGACAGGAGAATTTGCAAGTATCATTCATTAGGTTCAGGGTGGTGATATACAGTATGTGGCTGATCCTTGCCTCTTAATGAGCTCAGGGGCATCGGATATGCGTCGAATGTGAACACCCCATTCAGCCTCCTGTAGTCATTAGAGAACTGTCACTCTCCATCTGGCTTCATCACAAGGCTGGACCAGCGGCTCTTTGACTCCTTGATGTCCCGATTCCGCTGAAGCAGCTCACAGAACTATTGTTTCTGGGCTGGTGACAGTGTCTCTGCCACTGTGGTGTTCTCGACCTTGGCTTCAGGATGGGCCCCTAGACATATTGCTTCTACTGGATCCCTGTCTTGCCACAGTTTTAGCATTTTAATGTGGTACACCTGGTACTGCTTTCTGCTCCCTCATTCGTGTACCTTGTAGTTGACATTACTCAATTTTTCAACCATCTCGTATGGTCCTTGCCACTTGGCCAGTAACTTACTTTGAACCGTGGGGATCAACACCAACATCTGGTCTCCGGGGGTAAACTGTTTCAGTCTTGCCGATGGATTGTAGACCTTTGCCTGGGCCTCTTGGGCTTGAAGGAGGCTCTTCCTCACAATCGGCATCACACTTGCAATCCTGTCCTGCATCTGGGCCACATGTTTGATAATGCTTTGGTACAGTGTTACTTCTGCTTCCCAGGTCTCTTTTGCAATGTTCAGAAGTCCCCGAGGGTGCTGTCCGTATAACACCTCGAATGGTGAGAACCCTGAATAGGCCTGTAGGACTTCTCTAATTGAGAACAGTAGGTATAGTAACAGGCAATCACAGTTTCGGCCATCCTTCTTCATCACCTTCAGCATAGTTATTCAAGGTCTTGTTGATTCTTTGCATGAGGCCATCCACCTGCAGATGGTACACCGATGTTCTGAGTTGGGTAATCTGGAGGGCTTTACATAACACTCATTGTCTTGGACATGAATGGTGTTCCTTGGTCCATCAGAATCTCCATGGGCAGGCCAGTCTAGGAGAAAATATGGACTATACTCCTGACTGAGGAGTTCCTCAGTGGTAACGCCTCCTGGTACTGTGTCACATAGTCCATAATCACCAAGATGTATTGGTGACCTCGGGTGGACTTAACTAGGTGTCCTATCATGTCCATGGCAATCCTGTCAAAGAGGACCTTTATAATGGGCATGTCACAATCTATTTTTGGATCCATGGCAGAGCTGGATTCTCACATTAAAACTTTTTTACTTTCAGGCCTTCAGGGGTTAATGTCAGTTTTTTTCCCCCTGTGGCCGCTGGTGTAATTACCTTGTTGCTGAGTTTGCTGATGCAGGTGGTGACCACTTCCACATTCCTTCTTAAAATCACCTGATTCATCAGTTGACCATCGCTGTTAGAGTTCATTCTGCAGCAACCATGCTGGGAGAAGAAGCTTGCTGGGAGCAGTTGTTCATCAGCTGAGTACAGTTTATCTGGTGTTTCATTTCTGCTGTGCTGTGCTTTGCAGCAGAGAGATAAGTGTTGTTTTCCTTTACCTAGTCTGTCATACTTTCCCTATGTGTTGCATTAGTGCAGCGGTAGGACCAGTGTACTCACTTGCCAATTCCCTACTTAGGGATAGGTGCAGGGCAAGCAAGAGCTTAGGTATCCTGCTCAGCGACAGGTTGAAAAAACCTGTATAGGGATGTCAGGGAGATCAGAGCACATCCTTAGGAGAGAGCAGGAGGTGTCCATTTCCCCGTTACCTATCACAGAGCCCACCGTTATAATTGTGTCCCCGGTGTTCGACAGGGCAAAAGAACTAGGGTACTGTAGAAGGGGGATATGGGAGCAGTTAGTTAACAGGTTGGGCAGGATCAGCAGAAATTAATTTCCCTGTGACACCCAGTTGAACATCTGAAGGACTCGCTCCTAGGTTTTATCTATGCCTAGATGCCCCCTTAGACTTGAGGATGGGCCAGATTTAGTACCCCACAGCTATGAGGTCCTGAGACTAACAGCTTCTCTAATACTTCTTGCTAGAGTTGAGCGAAACGGGTCGGTCAAATTCATAAGTCGCCGACTTTCGCTAAAGCCGGGTTTCATGCATGAGGTCGGCCATGAGGTCGGCGACCAGAGCGCCAAAGTCACGTTTCAAATGATGCTTCCAGCTCCCTTCTTCAGCCAATGATGGAGGACGCACACTGTGGGCAGCGCGATGATATGGGCAGCGGTCGCCACCATCTTTGAGAAGGGCATGCAAGTGATTGGCTTGCTTTGTGTGGCGTCACAGGGGCTATAAAAGGGCATGCACGCCGACCTCCATCTTACTTATGCTGATCTTAGCATAGGGAGAGCTGCTGCTGCTGATGATTCTGTAGGGAGAGCGTTAGGCAGGGAAGAAGAACTGCTTCTACAGGTAGCGATTTTCACTGTACAACACAACAGTTTGCGTGCAGTGACAGGGGAGGCTATATTTTTGTGCATCAGCTCTGTTTGTTATTAGGCTGCCTTATAAGGCTCCCTGATAGCTGCAATACTGTCTGCTGTGCAAACTGCTTTTTTAAAAGCAGAAATACTTTTCTTCCTCTTTTCTGCACAGTTACCAAGTGTTCATTTTTCCACACTTTTGTGTGCAGCAGTCCTGCTTATTAGGCTGCCTGCTGCCATACTTGGACTGAGAGCATCATTGTCAGCCTCCTAAAATCTCTAGGGAGATTCAAATTCTCCCCAATACTATATACACCTTGTACTTTGTCATACACCAGCCAATTTCAGCCTGCTAAATTGAGGTGTAGTCTATAGTGGGCCTGAGATATTAGTTCAGCCTCCTAATAACTCTAGGGAGATTCAAATTCTCCCCAATACTATACTCACCTTGTACTTTGTCATACACCAGCCAATTTCAGCCTGCTAAATTGAGGTATAATCTATAGTGGGCCTGAGATAATAGATCAGCCTCCTAAAATCTCTAGGGAGATTAATATTCTCCCCAATACTATATACACTTTGAACTTTGTCATACACCAGCCAATTTCAGCTTGTTAAATTGAGGTGTAATCTATAGTGGGCCTGAGATAATTGTTCAGCCTCCTAAAATCTCTAGAGAGATTCAAATTCTCCACAATACTATATATACCTTCTATTTTGTCATACACCAGCCAATTTCAGCCTGTTAAGTTGAGGTGTAATCTATAGTGGGCCAGAGATAATAGATCAGCCTCCTAAAATCTCTAGGGAGATTCATATTCTCCCCAATACTATATACACTTTGAACTTTGTCATACACCAGCCAATTTCAGCTTGTTAAATTGAGGTGTAATCTATAGTGGGCCTGAGATAATAGTTCAGCCTTCTAAAATCTCTAGAGAGATTCAAATTCTCCACAATACTATATATACCTTCTATTTTGTCATACACCAGCCAATTTCAGCCTGTTAAGTTGAGGTGTAATCTATAGTGGGCCAGAGATAATAGATCAGCCTCCTAAAATCTCTAGGGAGATTCATATTCTCCCCAATACTATATACACTTTGTACTTTGTCATACACCAGCTAATTTCAGCCTGTTAAATTGAGGTGTAATCTATAGTGGGCCTGAGATAATAGTTCAGCCTCGTAAAAGCTCTAGGAAGATTCAAATTCTCCACAATACTATATACACCTTGTACTTTGTCATACACCAGCCAATTTCAGCCTGTTAAATTGGGGTGTAATCTATAGTGGGCCTGAGATAATAGTTCAGCCTCCTAAAAGCTCTAGGGAGATTCAAATTCTCCACAATACTATATACACCTTGTACTTTGTCATACACCAGCCAATTTCAGCCTGTTAATTTGAGGTGTAATCTATAGTGGGCCTGAGATAATTGTTCAGCCTCCTAAAATCTCTAGGGAGATTCAAATTCTCCCCAATACTATATACACCATGTACTTTGTCACACACCAGCCAATTTCAGCCTGTTAAATTGAGTTGTTAGCTATAGTGGGCCTGAGATAATAGTTCAGCCTCCTAAAATCTCTAGGGAGATTCAAATTCTCCCCAGTAATATATACACCTTGTACTTTGTCATATACCAGCCAATTTCAGCCTGTTAAATTGAGGTGTAATCTATAGTGGGCCTGAGATAGTAGATCAGCCTTCTAAAATCTCTAGGGAGATTCAAATTCTCCCCAATACTATATGCACCTTGTACTTTGTCATACACCAGCCAATTTCAGCCTAATAAATTGAGGTGTAATCTATAGTGGGCCTGAGATAATGGTTCAGCCTCCTAAAATCTCTAGGGAGATTCAAATTCTCCCCAATACTATATACACCATGTACTTTGTCACACACCAGCCAATTTCAGCCTGTTAAATTGAGGTGTTATCTATAGTGGCCCTGAGATAATAGTTCAGCCTCCTAAAATCTCTAGGGAGATTCAAATTCTCCCCAATACTATATACACCTTGTACTTTGTCATATACCAGCCAATTTCAGCCTGTTAAATTGAGGTGTAATCTATAGTGGGCCTGAGATAATAGATCAGCCTTCTAAAATCTCTAGGGAGCTTCAAATTCTCCCCAATACTATATGCACCTTGTACTTTGTCATACACCAGCCAATTTCAGCCTAAAAAATTGAGGTGTAATCTATAGTGGGCCTGAGATAATAGATTAGCCTTCTAAAATCTCTAGGGAGATTCAAATTCTCCCCAATACTATATGCACCTTGTACTTTGTCATACACCAGCCAATTTCAGCCTAATAAATTGAGGTGTAATCTATAGTGGGCCTGAGATAATAGTTCAGGGTCCTAAAATCTCTAAGGAGATTCAAATTCTCCTCAATACTACATACACCTTGTACTTTGTCATACACCAGCCAATTTCAGCCTGTTAAATTGAGGTGTAATCTATAGTGGGCCTGAGATAATTGTTCAGCCTCCTAAAATCTCTAGGGAGATTCAAATTCTCCCCAATACTAAATACACCTTGTACTTTGTTTTACAGTACCATATAGCTGGTGGTAGTTTGGGTACATTTTCCCAAAAATGAGGAAGTATGGTGGAAGAGGCCATGAACGTGGACGGGGGTTGCCAGCTGGTACTGATGTTGGTGGAGGTGGTGGTGCATCTGCTGGTAGTGGCAAAAGCACAATAACTCCTAAGGCAGGAGGTGTTGAGCCTGCATCATTGTCTGGCTCCACAAGGCCTCGAAGACTCTCTTTTCTGGGACTAGGTAAACCGCATTTAAAGCCGGAGCTTCAGGAACAAGTTTTGGCTTACATTGCTGACACAGCCTCCAGCTCTATCGCCTCCTCCTCTGAAGTTTCAAAAAATAAAAGCACTGAGTCATCAGTGGAGGCTCTTGGTCAGGAACAACACCTTTCCTTTTGTCCTTCACCCTTACCAAAAGTGAAGATTACTGCATGAAGCTGTTTTCACATACCATGCCTGGGTTATCAAGTCAAATCTTGAATTCCCCAGTCCAAGATGAATCTGACATGGAGTGCACTGATGCATAGCCACTGCTAGATTTTTCTGCTGGTACATTCACTCAGAGCACTACATTGTCCTCACAGTGTACTGAGCGAGAATCTGACCCTGATGAAACTCAGGTGCCCCTTCCCCCATACTATACCACCTTACACGGTGACACAGAGGAAGGTGCACATGAAATTGAAGAGGAGGTGATGAATGACACAGTGGTTGACCCAGATTGGCATCCATTGGGGGAAGAGGGTGCCACTGCCAATAGGTCAGAAGAGGAGCAGCAGGCATCAACATCGGAACAGCTGTTATCTGGCAGGCCCATAGCAGTCCAAAAACGGGTTACAAAAACCAAAAGAGTTGCAGGACAGCTTGGCCAGATGGTCAAATTAGCACAACGTGCAAGGCCTCAAAATGTCTTCCATAGTAGGAAGAGTGCAGTGTGGCACTTTTTTGAACAAAATCCTAATGATCAGGCAAAGGTTATCTGTAAGAAGTGTGCAAAGACCTTTAGCTGAGGGAAAAATATGAGAAATTTGAATACCAGTTGCATGCTTAGACATTTAACCACCATGCACTTGCAAGCGTGGACAGACTACCAAACCTCACACACCACATGTGCACCTGCTAAGAATGAAGGTAGTCAGCAACGCTGCATCGCTTCCCCCACTGTAAGCCCACCGGTTAGCACACCACCAGCAGCAAATGTCAAAGTGTCGTCGCAAGGCCAAAGCAGTCAGGGAATCACAATGTTATTGCTACGAATATGCAAATAAAGTCCGTGGAGCCTCATTTAAGAGTCTCAAACAAGGGACTAGCCAGATCTTCCTCCAGGGAACAACCCAGCCAAGGAGTGGCTCCTTTCGGAAACCACCATTACCACCATATTAAGTGTCCCTTTAAGTCAATATCCAGCTCTTTACGAATTTACAGATATGACAAGGGAAATACCAAGGCCAGGTATCCATCCACAGACAGCTGTTTCGGGGTGTTGCCACTCATCAGTGTGGAGTAAGATTCTGGCTAGGTGGGAGCAATGCCTAGTAGACCAACATCACGAAACAATAATAATAATAATAATAATAATTTTTATTTATATAGCGCCAACATATTCCGCAGCACTTTACAATTAAGCGGGGACATGTACAGACAATAAATTCAATACAAGTTAAGACAATTCAAACAATGACATTAGGAGTGAGGTCCCTGCTCGCAAGCTTACAATCTACAAGCAAACAATCACTGACCTCAGGGAGACCAGTCAAAGAAAACACTGCGGCAGCCGGCAAAGGCGCTCAATCAGTGAAATCCTAGGTGCATTGCTCCCTGGGAAATACGAATATGCAAATAAAGTCCGTGGAGCCTCATTTAAGAGTCTCAAACACGGGACTAGCCAGATTTTCCTCGTTTGTTCGAGGCATTCCCAGCACACAGCAGCGGTGATTGTTCTCACATGAGCCGTAGGGGGCAACATGGAAAAGGTGTTCGTGGTGCACACATTCGAAGTGGCGTTGGAGACAGGGGTTTCATGACCATGTTGTGGACTGATTTTTCAAGTACCGCTCACACGACTGGTAATACTGCATCGATTGAAAGTGACAGGAGACAGCAGTTGTCAACTATGGTTACAAACTACTTTTCCTCCCATATCGATGTTCACCCTCACAGGTCATTCCCCTTTGACTATTGGGCCTGTAAACTGGACATCTGGCCTGAATTGGCACAATATGCCTTACAGGAGCTCGCTTGCCCTGCTGCTAGTGTGCTATCCGAAAGAGTCTTCAGTGCTGCTGGATCAATCCTGACAGAAATAAGGACCCGTCTGTCGACCCAAAATGTTGATGATCTAACCTTCATTAAAATGAACCATGCATGGGTTTCAAAGGATTTTATCCCACCTTCCCCTGCTGACACATAGGTTGCCAGAAAAATGGCTCGCTTTTGTCCTCCTCTTCCTCGGACTTCTCCAATTCCTCCATTTGCAGCTGCTGAATGTCCAACATCAACATATGCCATGTTTTTAACCTCCCTAACTGGGCTGCCTCCCCCCCAGGGCCAGGGTCACCACCTGGCGCACGCACCTATGCGAGTGCCATTGCCCTGGACAGGTGAGTGGGCCCACTCTTGGGCAACGGCACTGGCACAGGTTCCCTCATAGTACAATCAAGTGTCTCTGACGGTGGGGGTGCACACCGGAGTACTATGAGGGGCTCTGTGCCAGTACCGCTGCCCACAAGTGGGCCCCCCTGCTTGCTCAGGGCACCAGCACTTGCAATACTTACCTCTCCCTGCTCCACTGCTGTGTAGTCTGGGCTGTTAAATTCTTCACTGGGACTGCCAATACAAATTTGGTGAACTGATAGATGATGGTTAAGACGTAGCTATGCCCTGTCCTGCTGGGCTCTATCTTCAGATGATCAATGGCTTCCATTTGTTATGGACGTCGACTCACAATGAGATGCAGTGGTGGTTTATCATCAGCTTTCACACTTTTCCTACTCACAGACGTGTGACATTCCTGCCCATATTTTTAAATGTGTCCTCTCATGCCAATCCAATAGAATCGCCTACGGCCTGTGGCTTCTGTCTTTTGCACTCCAAAGTTACCTGACAGATCATGATAGGCAGTGAGGACCATGTCTACATCTCTCCCTGTGATCACAATTTGATGGAGATGAGTAACGGTGATGGGATCTACGGTACTGCGATACAGCAACCCTTTCTTCACAAAGAACTGTTTTCGCTGTCTCCACAGACAAAGTAATTGAGGGTCAGCATCGCCTCTGAGAAATCTCGCGGGAGTTTTTCCCGTGATTAGTGATTCCAAAATTTCTGCAATCACTCGACTTTCCATCTGTACTTGTATCCATCTCGTTTCCTCTTGCGGAGAGTCTGGACTGTCTTACTGAGACTGAAATATATATGAAGATTTAAAAATACCCCAACAGTGTATACTGGTGTACGCTTCGAATACATTACCCTTTTTCTACTTTTTATATTCTTGTCTAATCCAGACTGAGGCTGTGAGTGCCTTTGTCGAACTCTGGAAATATACACCGAGATTTTTAGTGTGTAAACTATGCTATATATACACCTGTTATCCGGTGATACTGTACCCTTTCTCAACTTCCTACAATCTTGTCGAATCCATACTGGGCCTAAGACCGTCTGAGTCTGCCTCCTGATATATACACATAGATTTTTAATGTGTAAACTATGCTATATATACCTGTTATCCGGTGATACTATACCCTTTCTCAACTTTCTACAATCTTGTCGAATCCATACTGGGCCTGAGACAGTCTGAGTCTGCCTCCTGATATATACACATAGATTTTTAATGTGTAAACTATGCTATATATACCTGGTATCAGGTGATACTGTAACCTTTCTCAACTTTCTATAATCTTGTCAAATCCATACTGGGCCTGAGACCATCTGAGTCTGCCTCCTGATTAGAGATGAGCAGTGTTCGATTCGAACTGTTTGCCAAGTTCAAATTTGAGCTGTTTTGGGCGGTGTTCGAGCCGTTCGTTGAACTCAAACACTTTGCTTAAAATTCCGCTGTTCGAGGTTTCGTTCGAGAATGGTTCGTTCACCAAAAGCGTAACTTTATTTTCACATTAATAATGGTTTTCAATGTTAATAGACAGTTTCATGGCATAGTAGCGGTGTCTGGTAGCCAGCGGTGTAGTACACCTGTCAAGGAGCTACACCGTGTGTGTTTCTAATAATTTTTTACCGCATCTTGTCCAGAAAATCCTTTTGGGCCTTGTAGCACTGTCTGCTACTCAGCAGAGGAGCCCACCTGTGAACCTAGCTATGCCACCTGGTTATGAAAGAACCAATTTTTGACTGCATTTAGCCCAGTCAATACTTTGGGCCTAGTACCTGTGTCTACTGCTCAGCAGAGTAGCCCACCCATGAACCTAGCTATGCCGCCTGTTTATGTAAGCACTGTCTGCTACTCAGCAGAGTTGCCCACCCGTGAACCAAGCTATGCCGCCTGTTTATGTATGAACTGTGTGCTACTCAGCAGAGGAGCCAAGCTGTTAAGTAAGCTACAGCACCTGTGGTTTGGACACTTAATTTTTGCACATTCTTTCTGGAATGCCGGTTAGGCCTAATTCCGGAATTCCGGTTGACCTGCACTTACTGGGAAATCCTCGATCGCGGGGAAGAATTGGACTCCCAGATCCCCATCACTAACGGGGTTCAGCGGGTTATCCGCACCTGTAAGCGACACACGCTGATCCTTTCAGTGTAGCGCGCGTGCAGCCCTGGACATATAAGGGCATGACAGACCTGATATTGCTTGATCTCGCGTGCCAGAGCCTCGCGTGTCCCTCTAGTAAGTTGGGCGCAGACCACGGGGGCATGCCAGAGTCTCGTTCGTTAACAGAATTAAGCTGACAAATCGCTAGCACAACTAAAAGCGGCCATGCACCACCACTCAAAGAATCGAGAAAGCTTGCAATCTGTCCATCCTTTCCGTGGCTGGCATGGTTGAGGTTGCCCGTGTGGAGTCCAATTAAGCCGCAGGCTCCACTCCTTGTTGTGGTGCCCTTCTGGACATTCCTTTAAGGTTCAGCCTTGCAACCATACTGCCCCCGTAAACCAAACACTTTGCCTACATGGACGCTGTTCGGAGGGTCATGGGAATAACGTCACCCGATCGGCAGTTGGCATAATTTATGGTAGGAAGTCCGACGGTATATGATCGTCTTCAATTTTAGAATTTTAGAATTTTTTTGTATTTTAGATTTTTGTTCCAGCCTTTCTTGACTTTATAAGGGCATGGCATGCCTATATCTGTGTCTCCTCCTCCTCCTTTTACTCCTCCACCCCTTTTCTATATGTAGTTGCCCTTTTCCATATGCTATTTGTGTCTTCTGAGCATTTTGTCTGCTTTGGGACACCTTTTAAGGTGTTTTGTATGTGTTTTCTATGTGTTTGTATGTGTTTGTGTTTGCCTGCCATTGTTTTCAATGGGGTTCGATGGTGTTCGTCGAACGTTCGACGAACATTCGACGAACTTGCCTCCTGTTCGACGAACATTCGACGAACTTGCCTCCTGTTCGACGAACATTCGACGAACTTGTCTCCTGTTCGACGAACCGAACTGAACTCAAACACTAGCGGGGGGGCTCAACACTACTCCTAGACATACATTTTTAATGTTTAATCTATGCTATATATACTTGGTATCTGGTGATACTGTACCCTTTCTGCCAGAAAGTCCTCCTCCAACACCTGGAACATTGACCCACATGTGTGATTATTTCTTGTGGATCTTTTTTCTTGTGATACATTACCCATTTACTGGTTTTCATATTCTTGTCTAATCCAAACTGACCAAGTGAGAGTCTGTTTCTGTCTCTGGAAATAAATACTGAGATTGACTATGACCCCTACACTGTATACAGCTGTACGCTTCAGATCCATTACCATTTTACTGCTTTTTATATTGTGTTGTAATCCATACTGAGCCTGAGAGTGTCTGTGTCTGCCTCCTGAAATATATACAGAGATTTAGAATGTTTAAACTATACTATATATACCTGCTATCTGATGATACTGTACCCTTTTTCTACTTTTTATATTCTTGTCTAATCCATACTGAGCCTGTGAGCGTCTCTGTGTGACTCATGAAATATATACAGAGATTTACAATTATCCTTTGACTGTATACAGCTGTATGCTTCTGATACAGTAGCTTATATCTGATGTTATTTTGGGTACATTTTCTCCAAAATTTGGAAGCATGGTGGAAGAGGTCGCGGACGTGGGTGTGGGGGGGCCAGCTGGTACTGATGGTGGTGGTGCGTCTGCTGGTAGTGGCAAAAGCACAATAGCAGCTAAGGCAGGAGGTGTTGAGCCTGCTTTATGGTCTGGCTTCGGAAGGCCTGGAAGGCTACCTTTTCTGGGAGTAGGTTAATCGCTTTTAAAGCCAGAGCATCAGGAACTGGTTTTGGCTTCCAATGCCGAAACAGACTACAGCTAATATGCCCTCCTCTTCTGAAGTTTCAAAAATTGCAAGCACTGAGTCATCAAGTGCTGGCTCCTGATCAGGAAGAACCCCTTTCCTTGTGTCTTTCACCCCCCACCAAAAGTGAATGATGCAGCAGGACACACTTCACATTAGTCCATGTAGCTCTTTCTCACATACCATGCCTGGGTTATCAAGTCAAATCGTGAATTCCCAAGTCCAAGATGAATCTGACATGGAGTGTTGGTCACCAGCCAGGGCTGTGGGGTTAATCGGTACCAGGCCGGTGTCTCAGTGGGATGTGTCATGATGGTGGTGACCCGGTCCGTGGCCCTGGGCGTCCATGCAAAGGGGTGAATAACGTTTATAGGTGAATGATACATGACGCCACCTGAGGTTTCTGATCAGATTGACCAGCGCTGCAGTGTCGCTTCTCTGGGACAGATATTGTGGTGCAGCTAAGATGTAGAAGCCCTGCACAGGTAGGGCCGTAGTCGCAGGGCAGATAAAAGAGTTGGTAGATGGTGTGCAGTGCAGGATGCAGCAGAGCCGTGCATCAGGCGCAGGAGAAAAATGACAGACACAGTCGTGCAGTTCCTTTACCTGTACTTGGTAAGTGCCGTCCAGGACCCAGAGTACAGATGGAGAAGGAGTTGGTCAGCCTGGAAGCAAATTAGGAATTCTCTCTCTGCAGATAAGTAGTGTGGCCTCCATTCTAGCGCTTATCTGAGGTACTCGCAGTACTGAGTTCACTGAAGTTCCCCCTGTTGACTCTCTTTGGGAACTTTCTCATATGGCAGGCAGCCGTAGCCTTTTCCTTCTGGCTCACACATGTCGCTGCTGGGGCCTCCAAGCCTTAGTTGGGAACAGAGCATTTACAGCTGCTACTTCCTCCGGTTTCTGCTGCAGGACCATCAGTGTCCCTACAAACTTGGTGAAAGGAATCCGGACTATGCGCTCCAGCTAGGAGTGAGCCTTAACTCTGCTCATCCTCCAGTTCTCCTTCTCACGTCCACACACTTCCCCATCCCTTCACAGACGGCCCTAACTTTCCTCCTCCCGTCCACAGAGAGCAGCTCCTCAGCAGTCAGTTTACAAGCTCTCCCTGCTGGGCTGGAGTGGGAGAGACACTTTTGCGTACTATGAGGGGCCCTTTTCCAGTGCCGTCGCCCATGAGTATGCCCCCCACCTGCTCAAGGAACCTGCACTTTCATCTGCACCTTCTTCTTTGTCACTGTGTAAACCCCACCCGCCGTCCCACCCCCACCGACCCCACCCGCCGTCAGACACACCGCCATACTCTGAGGGGCCCTGTGCCAGTGCCGTCGCCAACGAGTGGGCCCCCCTGCTTGCTCAGGATCACAGCACTTGCAAAGTTGAAATACTTACCTCTCCCTGCTCCACCGCCGTGACGTCTTCCGCGTTTCCTGACAGTGACATTCTGGTCAGAGAGCGCGATGACATCACGTCTGTACGCCCTCTGCCTAAACAGTCCAAGTGCAGTGAGATGGAAGATGGGGACAACGAGGAGTCCAGACTAGTACAGGGATTCCCTAGTGAGGAGAGTTATTTAATTGTTTTCAATGTTGGGACAGCTATTTTTGGGGAGCACTATACTCTGGAGAATGATATATGGGGCCCACCATACACTGGAGCATTCCAAAGGTGGACATCAGACACTGGAGCAGCATTTACAGGGCCCATTATACTCTGGAGCATTAGAAATGGGGCCCATTATATGTGGAGCATTATTTGGGCCCATAAGACAGTGGAGCTTCATCCATGGGGACCAACATATACTGTAGCATTATGTGGAGCTCATCATATACTGTATCGAACATTATATGGGACCAATGATTCTGTATGGAGAAATATATGGGCCTCATTACTCTGTATGGCGCACTATGCGGTGGCCATAATACTGTATGGAGTAATATACTGTCCGATTTTGGAGCTATTGGAGAATTTAAAATAGATATCAGTCATGTGATGTAAGAAGTGAAGCATTTTTCATTGTACTATACTTTTATTATTATTATTATTTATTTATATAGCACCATTGGTTCCATGGTGCTGTACATGAGAAGGGGTTACATACAGATTACAGATATCACTTACAGCAAACAAACTAACAATCACAGACTGATATATAAGGGAGAGAGGACCCTGCCCTTTAGGGCTTACATGCTACAGGATGGTGGGGAAGGAGACAGTAGGTTGGGGGGTTACAGCAGTTCCAGTGATGGTGAGGCGGTAGCTCCAGTAGTGGTTAGGAGGCAGCAGGGATCACTGCAGGCTGTAGGCTTTCCTGAAGAGGTGAGTTTTCAGGTTCCGTCTGAAGGATCTGAGTGTGGTTGATAGCCAGACGTGTTGGGGCAGGGAATTCCAGAGGATGGGGGCTATTCGGGAGAAGTCTTGGAGGCGGTTGGGTGAGGAGTAGAGTTGAGCGATACCGTCCGATACTTCAAAATATCGGATCGGAATGGATCGGCCGATCTTTAAAAAAAGTATCGGTATCGCCGATGCCGATATCGGAAGTCCCATTCAAGTCTATGAGACTTCCGGTATCGGAATTGGAAAAACCCTTTCCTGCCCTTGTACAGCCTCTCGGGGGTTTGTACGGGCCTTCCGGGGGTCTCTGCCGGCCTGCCGGGGGGCTGTGCCGGCCTGACGGTGGGCTGTGCGGACTGCCCGGGGTCTGTACTGGCCTGCCGGGGGGCTGTGCCGGCCTGCCGGTGGGCTGTGCGGACTGCCCGGGGTCTGTACCGGCCTGCCGGGGGGCTGTGCACCCTGTGGGGGTCTGTACCGGCCTGCCGGGGGGCTGTGCCGGCCTGCCGGGGGGCTGCGCTGATGTCCGGGGGTCTGTGCAGGCATCGTCCGATGGGACTACAAGTCCCATCGGGCGATGCCTGCTACCATGACAGTGATTGACACATTAGCCAATGATGGGACAGTAGTAGTCCCATCATCCGGCTAATGTGTTAAATGTTAAATAAAAAAAAAAATAAAAATACTACATACATACATACTACATGCATGCTACATACATACTACATACATACTACATACATACTACATGCATGCTACATGCTACATATATGCATCATACATACTACATGCTACATACATACTACATACATACTACATATATGCATCATACATACTACATGCTACATACATACTACATACATACTACATATATGCATCATACATACTACATGCTACATACATACTACATATATGCATCATACATACTACATGCTACATACATACTACATACATACTACATATATACTACATGCATGCTACATACATACTGCATGCATGCTACATACATACTACATGCTACATGCATACTACATGCTACATACATACTACATACATACTACATGCATGCTACATACATACTACATACATACTACATGCATGCTACATGCATACTACATGCTACATACATACTACATATATACTACATGCATGCTACATACATACTACATGCTACATACATACTACATATATACTACATGCATGCTACATACATACTACATGCTACATACATACTACATGCTACATACATACTACATGCTACATACATACTACATACATACTACATGCATGCTACATACAATACATTCATACAATACATACATAGACATACAGTACATATAACATAGAGTAACATACTTACCAATACTTGTCACATTGTTCCCCGAAGCCATTGTCTTTTACGGAATAAATATTAACATAACAAACCACAAAAATACTCACCCATGATCCGAAGCAGTCCACGAGTGTGTCCCACGACGATCTTGGGTAGAGAACTGCAGCATCAGCTGATGCTGCCGCTCTCTACGGGCTGCAGGAATCCAATGACGGAAGGTAGGTATCCTTCCGCACTGTATTCCTCCGCCACTTAAAAGGAAAAAAGGCCCTAGTCTCACTTTATGGTAAAAGCTGTGTGGTAGGCATGTAGTATGTATGTAGTATGTATGTAGCATGTAGTATGCATGTAGCATGTAGTATGTATGTAGCATGCATGTAGTATATATGTGGTATGTATGTAGCATGTAGTATGTATGTGGCATGCATGTAGCATGTAGTATGTATGTAGCATGCATGTAGTATGTATGTAGTATGTATGTAGCATGTATGTAGCATGCATGTAGCATGTAATATGTATGTAGCATGCATGTAGTATATACAGTATGTAGTATGTATGTAGTATGTATGTAGTATGTATGTAGCATGTAGTATGTATGTAGCATTCATGTAGTATATATGTAGTATGTATGTAGCATGTAGTATGTATGTAGCATGTAGTATGTATGTAGCATGCATGTAGTATGTATGTAGTATGTATGTAGCATGTAGTATGTATGTAGCATGCATGTAGCATGTAGTATGTATGTAGCATGCATGTAGTATATATGTGGTATGTATGTAGCATGCATGTAGTATGTATGTAGTATTTTTTTTTTTTTTTTTTACATTTAACACATTAGCCGGATGATGGGACTACTACTGTCCCATCATTGGCTAATGTGTCAATCACTGTCATGGTAGCAGGCATCGCCCGATGGGACTTGTAGTCCCATCGGACGATGCCTGCACAGAGCCCTGGACATCAGCACAGCCCCCCCGGCAGGCCGGCACAGCCCCCCGGCAGGCCGGTACAGACCCCCACAGGGTGCACAGCCCCCCGGCAGGCCGGCACAGCCCCCCAGCAGGCCGGTACAGACCCCCACAGGGTGCACAGACCACCGGCAGGCCGGCACAGCCCCCCAGCAGGCCGGTACAGACCCCGGGCAGTCCACACAGCCCCCCGGCAGGCCGGCACAGCCCCCCGGCAGGCCGGCAGAGACCCCCGGAAGGCCCAAAATGACGGCGCATCATGATGCGCACACACCGCGCATCATGATGACATCATTTCGGCTGTCAATCAACTTTGAACTTCCGATTCCGATGCCCGATATTGAAAAAATATCGGATGTCGGTATCGGAATTCCGATACAGCAAGTATCGGCCGATACCCGATACTTGCGGTATCGGAATGCTCAACTCTAGTGAGGAGCAAATAAGTGTGAAGGAGAGAAGGAGGTCTTGGGAGGACCGGAGATTTCTTGAGGGAAGATATCTGGAGATTAGTTCAGAGATATATGGAGGAGACAGGTTATAGATGGCCTTGTAGGTCAGTATTAGTAATTTGAACTGGATATGCTGAGGGAATGGGCACCAGTGAAGAGATTTGCAGAGAGGAGAAGTAGAGGAGTAGCGAGGAGAGAGATGAATTAGTCGGGCGGCAGAGTTAAGGATGGACTGGAGAGGTGCGAGGGTGTTAGCAGGGAGGCCACAGAAAAGGATGTTGCAATAGTCGAGGCGGAAGATTATGAGGGCATGCACAAGTATTTTAGTAGATTGAAGGTTGAGGAAGGGACGGATTCTGGAAATATTTTTGAGCTGGAGGTGACAGGAGGTGGAGAGAGCATGGATGTGCAGTTTGAAGGACAGGGCAGAGTCAAGGGTTACTCCGAGGTAGCGGACCTCTGGTATGGGGGAAAGCGTGATGTTGTCAATTGTTATAGAAAGGTCGGGTAAGGAAGATCTGTGAGATGGGGGAAAGATGCTCAGTTCAGATTTGTCCACATTGAGTTTGAGGAAGCGAGAGGAGAAGAAGGAGGATATGGCTGATAGACACTCTGGGATTACCGCTATTTCTCTGCCGTATCAGAGGATCATGAATTGTGGCATGTGTTAAAGGAGCCCAGTGACACTCTTTATCCCTGGGCCCACGAAAATCTGGAGCCAGCCCTACCCCCCCCCACAACTTTAGTCAAATAACCCCCAGTTTTCAATGCCTAACTATTATTATAAAGTAAATTAAGGTTGACAAGCTTAAGGAATAAGAATTGATGTTTTTGGCATTAAAATGGGCACTGTAGGTGTGCTTCCTGTCCTCCACTCACTGCCGACTTTTCTTCCCCATTGACTTGCATTGGCTTTCGTGTTTCAGTTGGCCTTCGACTTGTCACGATAATCGGCCGATTGCGTTCGACCCGACTTTTGCGAAAGTCGAGTTTCATGAAACTTGACTCGACCCGAAAAAAGGCAAAGTCGCTCATCTCTACTTCTTGCTGTTTAGTGACCTGATAGAGCAACTCCCCTTTAACTGCATAGTACAGGAGCCAGGTGTTTTCCCCCGGCTCTTTGCCAACCCTATTTAGCACAGATACGTTTTCAAATGCTCCTTTTAGGGTATGAGCCTGCATTTAAACAGTCCCCAAATTTCCCTCAGAAACCCCCAGTTCAGGAATTTTGGCCTCACTGGTCACCATCTTGTCCTCATCACCAGCCGGGACACATAAGGGAAACTCATCCATCTCCTACTGCGATGGGTTTTATCAGGGTTTAGCTGGATCCTGCCGGCGTCACTTGATATCCCCAACTTTCCCCACAAGTCTCAGAACAGGCTGAAGTCCCGTCCAATTTTCTTGTAGTTTAGCAAACCTTTGACTACCGTGACCTCATGGGACTCAGTACCCCAGCTTGTTTTTGTCGACACTCTGGCAATGGGATTGGTCTTGGTGTCCACGTGGATACAGCGGATGCCCAAATGTCTCCCTGGTATTAACTGGTGGGGGAGTGTGGCCCTTAACAGAGTCACCAAGCTCCCTGAATATAAGAGTCCTGACACCATTATCCCATTTATTGTCACATGACATGCCTGCGGGCCTTCACTAGGCTGATAGTTCACACTGTAGGAGGTTTAGGCATAGTAAAAGCAGTGCCTCCCTAGGCTGCAGTCTATCTCCTCGGAGGACAAAGGACAATGGGCAGCTATATGTCCCAGCCAGTGACATCTCCAGAGGAGCAAGAAGTCTTTACCAACAGCCCTTGACAACCTCTCAGTGACCCCTTGGGATCTAGGACTCCCCCAAAGGTAGCTCTACCACCCGTCTTTTTGGACTCAGACTCCCACTGGGTACCCCAGTATGGGGATACACCACCCCCTGGATTTCTTAGGTACCTCCTGACCACTGGCTATTGTTCCACTAGGCCCACCAGTTTGTTCGCATTCCAGGGATCTTCCTGGGCAACCCAGGTCTGCACTGGCCTAGGAAGGGAGTGAAAGAGTCTTTCTATGACAACCCGCTCGACCATCTGGGCTGGAGTGGAGGATTCTGGCTGCAACCATTTTTGTGCAAGATGCAGTAGATCAAACATTTGGGATCGAGGTGGTTTGTCCCCATATTATGCCCAGAGGTGAACTCTTTGCGTTCTGACTGACATAGTCACTCCTGCGTGTGCCAAAATTTCAGTTTTAATTTGGCATAATAAGCCTTTTGGGGCTTGCCAGTTAGATAGGGGGCCAACACCTGCTCTGGCTCAGGCAGTAGCTTCTCACATTTTGCTACCCAATCAAACACCGTAAAAAATGCTTCCACATCATTACCTTGGGTCATTTTTTGCATTGCTCGTCTTGCAGCCTTCTGGAAGTATGTGTTATCACCTGGATTTGGGGAAGGGCTGCTGGCCTTCCATGAATGACCACTGCGAGCATGTCAGTCTGCTACTGGAGCTGATGTTGCATCTGTTGTATAAGCAGCTTACTTGTCTCCTGTTGACCACCTCCAAAAATTCTCAGATGACCCAGTGATTGTAGGGGGCATTGTGGGGGACTGGGGTGAGGAGGAATATAGAAGGGTGGGTTCTGACTTTGTGGATTGGTGCCAGACTAACTGTCTAGAACTAAATGTAAAGAAAACCAAGGAGATGGTGGTGAGTTATAGAAGGAAAAAGGACGATTACTTACCGATCGCTATTGCTGGCCAGGAGGTAGAGATGGTTGAGACCTACAAATATTTGTGGGTTTACCTTGACAGCAAAGTTGATTGGAGGTGTCATACAGAGAAGATTCACAAGAATGGAATGAGCATACTGTACTTTCTGTGGAAGCTCAGGTCGTTCAATGTGTGCAGTAAAATGCTGGAATTGTTCTACCAGTACGTTGTAGCAAGCGCCATCTTTTTTGCTATCATTTGCTGGGGCAGTAGTGTGTGAGTAGCTGATGCCAATAAGCTCAACAAACTTATCAAGAAGGCAAGTGTTGCTGTTGGCCTCCATCTTGACTCTTTTGAGGAGGTAGTGTAAGATAGCATTCAAAAGAAGTGCTTGGCTATAATGAACAATAATACACACCCACTATACAGGCTGTTCTTGAATCAGAAGAACACATTCAGCAGCTGTCTAATCCTACCAAGGTGCAAGAAGGAGAAATTCAGGAAATCATTTGTGCCTACTGCTATGGGGATGTATAACAATTCACTAAGGGTGAAAGATGGCTATGACCTAGGGCTGGCGCACTAATGTAAAGGATCAGAGACTTGTGTACCTTTGTTTGTTACGTATTGTGGTTAGTCATGTGCAAGATCTGTGTCTAGTAATTACTCTATGTAATGCTGTTTATAATGTAATGTAGTAATGCTGTTCGTAATGTTTTGTTTGTAATGCTGTTGTAACGCTGCTGTGATACCATAATTTCCCTTGGGATCAATAAATTGTATCGTATCGTATCTGTTGCTGCTGTAATTGCTGCTGATGCTGCTGGTGCTGTTGCTGCTGGGCTTGTACCAGATGTTTGAGCAGGTCCTCCATTTTGCCTGATGTCATACGCTGGCTTGTGGCCTTCTTCACCCAGGACACACAGTACTTCTTGTAGCAGTCACATGTGTTCGCTGGGAATGCTACCCGCACTTCTAACATCACTTGTGGCAGATTGGCTCACTTGGATGTACACAGAGGTAGACGCAGAAACACTGTTGCTTTAGGAATGTCCTTGGTTTATTAGATGCGGCATAAACCAAGGTGAAGCATAAAGTAAACATGGCCCTCTGGGCAAATCAGCAAAGCAAAACAAAATGGTAGCACTAAGCACACTCCTTGTATTAGCAGGGATCAGCCCACTCAGAGTTAACAAGACCCGCTGTTCAAGTATAAGCAAAACACAAACACTTCTTTGGAGTGTTCTTCTCCAGACACTGAACCCATACTGCCTCTGAATGCCAGCTACTTAAGCCTCAGACCACACCCTGGGGTGGATATAAAGTGGACATCCTCCCATCCGCTCTATGGATGTCCACATAAAAAAACTCAGCCTATTATACAAATTAAATGTTAACCCCTCACCCCACTTAGTGTGCTTTAGGAAAATCTCTGGGTATTATATCACTGATGCCATTAAGCACAGTGAAACATATCTCCCCTCCAGCACTTTACCAGTGACTTTGTCACAGATTATAATGATTTGTATGAATAATTAATTTATATGAAACAGGTGATAATGTTCATCATTTTCATATGTAGGTTGAAACAAAGTCATCAAAAAAATAACAGTAATAGCTATGCAGGAGGCTTAAAACTAGTGGCCAAACTCTGCTACAAAGCTGATATTGTGGAAAGCAGTTTCATTTCACAGGTCATTCACCATGCAACATTAAGCACATAACAAGCTCTTATGAAGAAGCAGCAAGGAATTAGCGCAGCACAATGATATTACCGTCGATCAGAAGCAGTCTTTGCCACGTCAAACATCTGGTGTTCAGAGGGCTGAAACCAAACAATAGCACAGACTTCCTGGTGAAGTCCGACTTCAGACTCCATTCCTGAACAGCAGGTGTTCAGTACAGACGCCGAACTTTACTATTCGGGCTCGCCCATCTCCAGTAATAATGAGAAAAGACACAGGGAAAAAGACACCTGTCTTAATTGCATTGATTGTACAGGTGTGATTTTAGTCCATTCTTCCACACAAACACTTTAGTTCCTTCCATTAATTACCTATTGGATTCAGGTCAGGTGATTGCCTATGCCATTCTAGCAGCTTTATTTTCTTTCCCTGAAACCAATTGGGAGTTTACTTCACTGTGTGTTTGGGATCAAAGTCTTGCTGAAATGTGTACCCTTGTTTCATTGTCATCCTGGTAGAAGGCAGCATATATTTATCAAGAATGTCTTGTTATACTTGTCCATTCATCCTTCCTTATATGAAGTATGCCAGTGTCATATGATGAAAAACAGTCATTCAAACCATAATGCTCCCACCTCCAAACTTTACTGTTGGTAAGGTGTTTTTGGCCTCCAAAAATGCTTATGACATCCAGAGTTCAAAATTTACTCTCATTTGATCAGACAATATTCTCCCAGTATTTCACAGGCTTGTCTAAATGTTTTTGAGCAAATTTTAAATACCCTTGAATATGCCTTTTGTTCAGTAATGGAGTCTTATATGGTGAGCATGCATACAGGTTATAGAGGTTTAGTGCATTACTTATAGTTTGCTTTGGAACAATAGTAGCTGCTGATTCCAGGTTTTTCTGCAGCTCTCCACTGGTGGTCCTTGGTAGAGATGAACAAATATTTCAATATTCGATTTGGATTATGTTCGTCGAATTTGCAATATTCTCCAATTAATTTGTTGAATATTGTCACAGGGACGGCTGCACCCGCCACCCTTCCTTCAGTGGTGGAGCCCGCCGCCGCCTTCACTCACCGGGTCGCGTCCCGCCATGCCGCCTCCCTCCGCCGCGCGCCCCCACCTGTCACCTCCTTGCTTCCTTCCTCCTTCACTCGCGCGGTCCCGTACATGCACCTTAGGCCGTGGGCACGCGCCCTGCAGGACTTTTAACCCTGCAGCGGCCATTCTGAGGCCAGGGCGAGCCAATCACCTGCAGGCACAGGGTATATCAGATGCCTCCTCCCTGTTGGAGGTGCCTGATTATCGTGTGCCCTGCCTGCGCTAATCCTGGGCGCCTTACTGTGTAGTTCCTGCTCCGTTCTGTGCTCCGTGTCCTAGTTCCTGCCCCGTCCTGTGCTCTGTGTCCTAGTTCCTGCCCCGTCCTGTGCTCCGTGTCCTAGTTCCTGCCCTGTCCTGTGCTCTGTGTTCCGTGCTCTCTCCTGCCCTACTTCCTGCTCCGTGTCCTAGTTCCTGCTCCATTCCGTGCTCCGTTCCACTCCTGTCCTGGTTCCCTGTGCTCTTCCTACTCCTGGTCCTGTAGTCCTGTACCTGTGCCCCTTTCTGTGCCTTTTGCCCAGTGCTGGGTGCTGCATCCACCACCCGGTACCTGCATCCCATTCTCCGTCTGGTACATCCCGCTCCAGTACATGGTGCTCGGTCCTGCACTCTATCCTGCCTGAGGTCCCCCCCAGTCCCTTGAGCCATCCCTATTGGTTCCAGCTGTCGTGGTGTCTGACTCCCACGGGCCTGCCCCTAACGGTCCCTGTATAGGGGTCGGTTCCACCTGGTGCACTTGATCTCGGGGGCTTCAGTTCCGTGACCCAGAGGGTCCACTCTCGGACGCTACGTTTCCCAGAAGCGTCACAAATATTTGCCGAATATTACCGAACGCCATTCACATCAATGGGAGGCATAAACAAACGCATGCACAACACCTTAGAACGGCCTAAAATGCTGCCAAAACACATCAAATAAGGGACAGACACCAGGAAAGAGGCCTCAATTCACCCACAGTACAAATTGCAGCATGGAACTGCAGCAATCAGCCAGGCATAAAGTGTCAGGGTCTGAGACAGCATTTTCAGCTTTCCAATGAACATCACAGTAAGACGAGGTGGGTGAGGGATCGGTGTAAGACCCCTTTGCTGGAAGCCCTGATAACACATGCAACACCTCTGCCTGCTTTCATGCTGAGCCACACAAGAAGGTGGAGACCTGATGATCTCAGAGGCTTAGGCTACTTTCACACTAGCATTGGACGACGTACGTCGCAATGCGTCGTTTTGGCGAAAAAACGCATCCTGCAAAGTTGCCCGCAGGATGCATTTTTTCTCCATAGACTTACATTAGCGACACATTGCGACGTATTGCCACACGTCGCATCTGTCGTCCCGCTGCCCCGCTGCCCCGTTGGGCAAAACTTTCACAACGTGCGACGCTACGTCGCCCCGACGCAGGGCGACGTGTGTCGCACGACGCTAGTGTGAAAGTAGCCTTACTGCTACAGGCAACACCCATGAAGGAGACCTAATCAGAAGTGTGCACATTTCCAAAAAAGTGGCATCAATTTCACCACAGTAGAAATAGTCTAATAGAGACTGACAGGTCTTTCACTACACCCAGTCTGGTAGATGGACACACAACAAGGAGTGTTCACATTTCAAAAAATTATTTGCAGATATCACCAAAGTGGCATCAATTTCACCACAGTAAAAATAGTCTAATAGGGACTGACACTTCTTTCTCTACACCCCATCCAGCAGATGGACACCCTACCAGAATTGTACACATTTAAAGAAATGAGAGCACTACACCACAGAAGTGACATCAATTTCACCATGGTAGAAATAGTCTAATAGGGACAAACAGGTCTTTCTCTACACCCAATCCAGGAGATGAACACTCAACCAAGAGGTTTGTGCATTGTGCTCCCTTTGCCTTGAGTTCTATATGCTTGATCTCTTGCCTGGCCTTGGACTTCGTTCTGACCATCCGCCAGTTTAACCCCTTCAGCTCTGATCCGTTATCCTCTCGGTACTCTGAACTTGGAAAGTTACCTGTCTACACTTTTGTCTCTTCCTTCTGTTTTTGTCGTACCCTCCTGGATTCTGACCTTGGACACCCTGACCACTCTGACTCATGGCTTAGATGTGAGAAGTGACTAGTGTCACACAGATACTATCAAAGTGTCATTAATTTCACCACAGTAGAAATAGTCTAATAGGGACTGACAGGTTTTTCACTACACCCAATCCAGCAGATGGACACCCTACCAGGAGTGTTCACATTTAAAGAAATGAGGTACTTACACCACAGAAGTGGCATCAATCTCACCTCAGTAGAAATAGTCTAATAGGGACCAACAGGTCTTTCTTTACACCCAATTCAGCAGATGAACACTCAGCCAGTTCACATTTCCAAAAATTATTTGCAGATACCACCAAAGTGGAATCAATTTCACCACAGTAGAAATAGTAGAATAGGGACCGACAGGTCTTTCACTACACCTAATCCAGTAGGTCCCTTACTGTATGACGTTAATAACAGAAGAATTTTTGTGGCCTATGGATCAGGCCTCTGTAACACACTAGATGCTAAAAAGTATTTTTAAGTCAGGTCCCTTACTGTATGATGTTAATAACTAGAATTTTTTGTGGCCTATGGATCAGGTCTCTATAATACACTAGATGCTACAAACTATTTTTAAAATATAACACAGAAACCCATGAGGATGAACAAGGCACAGAAACTGACTATAGTCAATTACCACAAGCAAGAAAATCCAGTGTAACGTGCCAATTAAAACATACAATACTTTATTTAATGAATTCAGAATAGAAAAATACCTTAAAAGTATATTACTTTATATCAAACAACATCACAAGGTCACGTGCTCGACACAGAGAAATCTAAAAATGACATCAGGGAGGAACCTTTAAAGACCTTACCAAGACATTTTAAGGATTTCCACAACTCGGATTCGAGTCTTCTGAAGTTGAGAGCAATTGATCAGGTATCAATGGGACAAAGAGGGGGCGATATATTCAAGAAACTGGCACAAATTGAAAGTCACTGGATTTATCGCATACAGACAGTGACACCAAGAGGGCTTAATGAAAATTTTGGGTTTATTTTTTTTTTGTAGGGAATTTGTATTTTTTAGAACAATAGAAATTGAGGGGGCACCATAGAGCGATTTATAGGGGATCCTAACCTCAGCCTATAGAAAACATGAACCCAATACAACCAAAGAGAAAGTATAGGCTATAATGAGGGGAACACCACATGGCATAGAAATCACATGTACATTTTATTAAACATATAGAGACACACAAAGAATTTTAAAAACATTAAAATGGTCACACATGTGACACACAGATATAATACATAGGCTCATAATAAAGCCCTATCCCACGAGACTTAAATGTGTATAAAGTATCTAATACCCATATAAATAGCATACCATCAATAAAGAAACCTGACCAGTCCACTATTAATAAATATATCCGGACAAAATCCACACATATAACCCCAATAAAGCCAAGGTTAAGTTAAAAAAAAGGGGGGGGCACTCAGGTGGCTTGCAAGAAGTTTGAATTATTTAACTATACTGAGACCTTTAACAGAATGCAGCTTACCCAAAGATAAACATCAAGGGGTCCTATATGGATAAGTGATAGTTGCACAAAGTGCTCAAAAAGCCATGCCATTGAAAACACCCATTAGAATGAATAAAGATATAGGGTCCAGAAACAGGTGTAACCACAGCAGAAAACTCAGCATGTGGTATGGGCGTTGTTCATAAATGAAGATAAAATATCGCTGTGGCCATAGCTGGTAGAACACACTTCAAGCCAGGTGGGATAAACAGGAGACCCGATGCGTAACGCCACTCTCGGTGGCTTTGTCAGGGGTTAACCCCCCGTATATCATAGGTTTTCACTATTTGCCATGGTTGGGCAGCTCTATTGTTCGTCTGGCTTTTCATGCACCTTTGGATTGGACTGGTATCCATGTGGAATAAAATTTATGGTGGCATGTGTAATAGGATTTTATCCGAAAAGGACTATCATATTTTCCTAGTGGTCATCTTCATTTGGAACTCAGCCCAGCTTGATGAGGGCTCTACACGATTATATGTTTTTTTTAGTATTTAACTATGTACATATCACTATTAGTAAAGCACTTTGCATTGTATGCTATAGGCACTTTTTTGCATATATTTATATGGACACAATGTTTATGATATTTTACTGTTCATGATATAGATATACTATGGCAGTGTTATCACTAAATTTGATGTTCACTTTAATATTATCATATGTTCATGCTGATTAGGTAGACATTCATATTTGAATATGTGGGATAATGTACTCCATAGCATTTATTTTGATGTCTATCCAGCATACATTCGTATTTTGTCTTAGGTGGGCTTGTTTCACCTAGACATGTATCACTTTCAACGTACTTTTTTAATTAATTCACTATGCACTTTATTATGACACACTTAGTATTGTAGCTTTTACCCTCACATGAATTGATATGCTATCTCTTCCGATGTGACACGTGCAGTACTGCCACAACCATCGATACTATGGTGAGCAGGCAATAGGAGCACGGCACATGTGCCATTTCCATGATGGCCCATGACGCGCTTGCATTCCACGGCCACATCCCATGGTAACTGGCTGATGGATGGAGTCAGTGGTGCAGGCGCAGTGACCACCGGTAGTGAAGCTGATTTAAAATGGAACTTCCTCCTCATACGAATTGAAACCAGGCTTACCATTCGCTGCTCCAGCTATTTAAAGTACACTCCCCCTCCCCCTAACGTTCGCCTCCTGACGAAGGGACGAAACACACATTGGGGCGCTAGGGGAAGACCGTATATAGCAGACCACTATCCATGAAAGTGTTTCTGGCATTACTCCTTTACTATGTATAGCTGTGTTTGGGCACTGCCAGGCACTAGGTATAGTAGATTCTACATTGCTATTAGGGTTAATTGCTTTATACATCGTTACATATGATTTGTAGGTCAGGCTTATGACGTTGTCTTTTTCCCTAATGGTTCAGTAGTGACCTTGTGATGTTGTTTGATATAAAGTAATATACTTTTAAGGTATTTTTCTATTCTGAATTCATTAAATAAAGTATTGTATGTTTTAATTGGCACATTATACTGTATTTTCTTGCTTGTGGTAATAAACTAGTTTTAAAGTCAGGTCGTTTACTGTATGACGTTAACCCCTTCATGACCTGTGACACAGCGTGTGCATCATGAAAGTCGGTGCCAATCCGACCCATGACGCATACCCTGTGTCATGACTTCAAAGCCCCCCTGCGGGTCGGGTGACCGGGGTCAATGAAAGGTCACCTGACCTGCAGATACAGGGGGCTTTGTAATTCACCACAGTCTGCGTGGCTTTGCCCCCACGTGGCTACGATCGCTCTGATTGGCTGTTAAAAGTGAAACAGCCAATCAGAGCGATAGTAAAATTTCATCAATGAAAATTGATGAAATATTACAATCCAGCCATGGCCGATGCTGCAGTAGCATCGGACATGGCTGGAGACACTGATCCGACCCCCCCACCGGCGATCGCCCCCCGCCACTGATTGACAGCGGCTATCTGCCGCCGCTGTCATCACCTGCCCCCCTCCCATTCCCTCCGCTCCCTGCCAGCTTCCGATCCCCCCTCACCCCCCCGGTACCTCCTGAGTCCCCCTGTCACTCCTGGTGTCCCACGGGTCCGGATCATGGGCACCGCCATCTCGGAAAATGGTGGGCGCATGTACAGTGCGCCCGCCCGAATCTGCCGGCTGCAGATTCCATTCTTTCATTTTGATCATTCTCACAGTGATCAAAATGAAATAAAAAGTAAATAACCCCCCCCGATTATCACCCCCATAGGTAGGCACAACTAATAAAATAAAGAAAATATTTTTATTTTTCCTTTAGGGTTAGGGTTGGAGAGAGGGTTAGGGTTGGAAAGAGGGTTAGGGTTAGGGTTGGAAAGAGGGTTAGGGTTAGGATTGGAAAGAGGGTTAGGGTTGGAAATAGGGTTAGGGTTGGAATTAGGGTTAGGGTTAGAATTAGGGTTAGAATTAGGGTTAGGGTTGGAATTAGGGTTAGGGTTGGAATTAGGGTTAGAATTAAGGTTAGGGTTGGAATTAGGGTTAGGGTTGGAATTAGGGTTAGGCTTGTGGTTAGGGTTATGGTTAGGGTTGGGATTAGGGTTAGGGGTGTGTTGGAGTTAGGGTTATGGCTAGGGTTGGGATTAGGGTTAGGGATGTGTTGGGGTTAGGGGTGTGGTTAGGAGTGTGTTAGGGCTAGTGTTGAAGTTAGAATTGATGGGTTTCCACTGTTTAGGCACATCAGGGGGTCTCCAAACGCGACATGGTGCAACCATTGATTCCAGCCAATTTTGCGTTCAAAAAGTCAAACGGTGCTCCCTCCCTTCCATGCCCCGACGTGTGCCCAAACAGTGGTTTACCCCAATATATGGGGTATCAGCGTACTCAGGAAAAATTGCCCAGCAACTTTTGGGGACTAATTTCTCCTATTACCCTTGGGAAAATAAAAAATTGGGGGCTAAAAAATTATTTTTATGGAAAAAAATGATTTTTTCATTTTCACGTCTCTGTATTATAAACTTGGGGGTTCAAAGTGCTCACAACACTTCTACATAAGTTCCTTGGAAGGTCTAGTTTCGAAAATGGGGTCAATTATGGGGAGTTTCCACTGTTTAGGCACATCAGGGGCTCTGCAAATGTAATGACGACCGCAGACTATTCCATCAAAGTCTGCATTTCAAAACGTCACTACTTCCATTCCGAGCCCTGACGGGTGCCCAAACAATGGTTCCTCCCCACATATGGGGTACAAGCATACTTAGGATAAACTGGACAACAACTTTTGGGGTCCAATTTCTCCTGTTACCCTTGTGAAAATTAAAAATTGCGAGCTAAAAAATCATTTTTTGAGGAAAAAAATGAATTTTATTTTCATGGCTCTGCGTTATAATCTTCTGTGAACCACTTGGAGGTTCAAGGTGCTCACCACACATCTAGGCAAGTTCCATATGGGGTCTAGTTTCCCAAATGGGGTCACTTGTGGGGGTTTTCCACAGTTTAGGTACATCAAGGGCTCTGCAAATGTAACATGATGCCCGCAGACCATTCCATCAAAGTGAGCATTTCAAAATGTCACTACTTCCGTTCCGAGCCCTGACGTGTGCCCATACAGTGGTCATCCCCCACATATGGGGTATCAGGGTACTCAGGACAAACTAGACAACAACCTTGGGGACGAATTTATCCTGTTACCCTTGTGAAAAAAAATTGCGGGCTAAAAATCATTTATTTTGAGGAGAAAAAATGATTTTTTATTTTCACGGCTCTGCGTTATAAACTTCTGTGAAGCACTTGGGGGTTCAAGGTGCTCACCACACATCTAGATAAGTTCCTTGGGGGGTCTAGTTTCCAAAATGAGGTCACATGTGGGGGGTTTCTACTGTTTAGGCACACAGGGGCTCTGCAAATGTAACATGACGCCCGCAGACCATGCCATCAAAGTCAGCATTTCAAAATGTCACTACTTCCCTGCTGAGCCCCGACATGTGCCCGAACAGTGGTTCCCCCCACATATGGGGTTCCTGTGTACTCAGGACAAACTGTACAACAACTTTTGGGGTCCAATTTCTCCTGTAACCCTTGTGAAAATAAAAAAAAATATTCTTTATTTTCACGGCTCTGCGTTATAAACTTCTGTGAAGCACCTGGGGGTTCAAAGTGCTCACTATGCATCTAGATAAGTTCCTTAGGGGGTCTAGTTTCCAAAATGGGGTCACTTGTGGGGGAGCTCCAATGTTTAGGCACACATGGGCTCTCCAAATGCGACATGGCAACCGCTAAATATTCCAGCATATTTTCCATTCAAAAAGTCAAATGGCGCTCCGACCCTTCTGAGCTCTGCCGTGCACACAAACAGAAGTTTATAACCACATATAAGGCATCGGGGTACTCAGGAGAAATTGCCCAACAAATTTTAGGATCCATTTTATCCTGTTGCCCATGTGAAAATGAAAAAAATGATGCTAAAAGAAAATTTTTGTTGGAAAAATTAAAATGTCCATTTTTTCTTTCCACGTTGCTTTAGTTCCTGTGAAGCACCTGAAGGGTTAATAATCTTCTAGAATGTAGTTTTGAGTAGCTTGAGGGGTGCAATTTTTAGAATGGTGTCACTTTTGGGTATTTTCAGTCATATAGACCCCTCAAAGTGACTTCAAATGTGAGGTGGTCCCTAAAAAAAATGGTTTTGTAAATTTTGTTGTAAAAATGAGAAATCGCTGGTCAACTTTTAACCCTTATAACTTCCTAACAAAAAAAAAATTTGTTTCCAAAATTGTGCTGATGTAAAGTAGACATGTGGGAAATGTTATTTAGTAACTATTTTGTGTCACATAACTCTCTGGTTTAACAGAATAAAAACTAAAATTTTGAAAATTGTGAAATTTTCAAAATTTTCACCAAATTTCTGATTTTTTCACCAATAAACGCAAAAATTATCGACCTAAATTTACCACTACTATGAAGCCCAATATGTCACGAAAAAACAGTCTCAGAATCGCTGGGATGCGTTAAAGCGTTCCAGAGTTATTACCTCATAAAGGGACACTGGTCAGAATTGCAGAAAATGGCCAGGTCATTAAGGTCAAAATAGGCTGGGTCATGAAGGGGTTAATAACAGAAGAATATTTTGTGGCCTATGGATCAGGCCTCTGATGCTACATTAGATGCTACAAAGTATTTTAAAGTCAGGTCCCTTTCGGTATGACATTAATAACAAAAGAATATTTTGTGGCCTTTGGATCAGGCCTCTACAGCTTAGTTTCAACCCAACTAAATAACAAAGTGTGATATGGCGGGTTGTCTAGGTTTTTGCAACTGAAAAATTATAATTTTTTTAAGGTGCCTTAGGTCTGCAGACAGATTCATATCACTGCCACAAAATGACAATGTGGGATATAGCAGGCTGTTTCACATTTAGCAACAGAAAAAATGATAACATTTTTTAAAATGTGCCTTAGGTCTGCAAACATAACTTCAGCACTAAATGACAAGGTGGGAAACAGCAGGCTGCTTAATATTTTTTCACTAGCTACATGTGAATTAGAATGCTATACTCATGCATGGATCACAATAGAAGCAAAGCACAACGCATGCCCAGCTGGCTTTGTCTGCATAACTCAGTAATGTCCAAAAAAAAAAAAAATGCTGGAAGGTAAATTTAACAGCCACACTGGACAGTAGCTGGCTACACTATCTGACTAGTATACAATCATCTATCTAACTAGTTAAAATGTGGGCTACAGCAGACTTTTTCACATTTAGCTACTGAAAAAATATTATTTAGAATGCTATACTTGTGCATGAAGCACTGTAGAAGCTGTGCACAACACACTTGTAGGACATGTGCCCTGCTGGCTTTGTGGAGCTCAGTTATGGCCCCCCAAAAAACTCCGGAAGGTAAATTTTACAGCCACACTGGACACTATCTAGCTACACTATTTGGCCGGAGTCACATTAGCGAGAAATACGGACGAATGCTATGCGAGAAAAAAATTGCATAGCACTAGGACCAATGTTAATCTATGGGGCAGCTCCCATCAGCCGTTTTTTTCTTAGCTGTATTATATGTGCTGAGAAAATCGCAGCATGCTGCAATTGTCACCGTATTACTCCCGTAAAATGCCAATGAAAGTCTATGGGGGTGAGAAAAATACGGATTATACATGGACCAGACGTGTGACTTGCGAGAAGTACGCACCGGTCTCCTTTAACCCCTTCACGACCTTTGTGGCGTCATGACAATAAAGCCCCCCTGCGGGTCGGGTGACCTAGGTCACTGAAAGGTCACCCGACCCGCAGATACAGGGGGCTTTGTTCTTCACCACAGGGGCCGTGGCTTCGCCCCCACATGGCTACAATCGCTCTGATTGGCTGTTAAAAGTGAAACAGCCAATCAGAGCGATAGTAATATTTCATCAATGAAAATTGATGAAATATTACAATCCAGCCATGGCTGATGCTGCAGTAGCATCGGACATGGCTGGAGACCGTGATCCGACCCCCCCATGGCTCACGGGGCCGATCGGCCCCCAATACCGACTGACGGCGGCAATGTGCCGCCGCCATCATCATCAGCTCCCCTCCCCCTTCTATGTGCTCCCCCCACCTTCCGACCCCCCCGGTGCCTCCGATGTCCCTCTCCGCCTCCCGGTGTCCCGCGGTCCCGGACCATGGGCGCCGCCATCTTGAAAATGGCGGACGCATGCGCAGTCCGCCTGCCGCCTGCAATTTCCCTTCATTCTATTTTGATCACTGTGATAAACTCTCACAGAGATCAAAATAGAATGAAAAGTAAATAAACCCCCCGTATATCACCCCCATAGGCAGGATCAACTAATAAAATAAAGAAATTATTTTTATTTTTATTTTTCCATTAGGGTTAGGGTTGGAAAGAGGGTTAGGGTTAGGGTTGGAAAGAGGGTTAGGGTTGGAGAGAGGGTTAGGGTTTGAAATAGGGTTAGGGTTGAAATTAGGGTTAGGGTTGGAATTAGGGTTAGGGATGGAATTAGGGTTAGAGTGGAATTAGGGTTAGGGTTGGAATTAGAGTTAGAACTAGGGTTAGGGTTGGAATTAGGGTTAGGGTTGGAATTGGGGTTAGGGTTGGAATTGGGGCTAGGGTTGGAATTAGGGTTAGGGTTGGAATTAGGGTTACGGATAGGGTTAGGGGTGTGTTGGGGTTAGGGTCATGGTTAGGGTTGGGATTAGGGTTAGGGATGTGTTGGGGTTAGGGTTAGGCGTGTGTTGGGGTTAGGGTTGGAGTTAGAATTGAGGGGTTTCCACTGTTTAGGCACATCAGGGGGTCTCTAAACGCGACATGGTGCAACCATTGATACAAGCCAATTTTGCGTTCAAAAAGTCAAACGGTGCTCCCTCCTTTCCAAGCCCCGACGTGTGCCCAAACAGTGGTTTACCCCAACATATGGGGTATCAGCGTACTCAGGAAAAATTGCACAACAACTTTGGTGGTCTAATTTCTCCTGTTACCCTTGGGAAAATAAAAAATTGATTTTTTTATTTTCACGTCTCTGCGTTATAAACATCTGTGAAGCACTTGGGGGTTCCAAGTGCTCACCAGACATCTAGATAAGTTCCTTGGAAGGTCTAGTTTCCAAAATGGGGTCACTTGTGGGGGTTTCTACTGTTTAGGCACATCAGGGGCTCTGCAAACGTAACGACGACCGCAGACCTTTCCATCAAAGTCTGCATTTCAAAACATCACTACTTCCATTCTCAGCCCTTACGTGCGCCCAAACAATGGTTCCTCCCCTCATATGGGGTATCAGTGTACTCAGGACAAACTGGACAACAACTTTTGGGGTCCAATTTCTCCTGTTACCCTTGGGAAAATAAAAATTTGCGAGCTAAAAAATCATTTTTTGAGGGAAAAAGATGATTTTTTATTTTCACAGCTTTGTGTTATAAACTTCTGTGAAGCACTTGGGGGTTCAAAGTGCTCACCACACATCTAGATAAGTTCCTTGGGGGGTCTAATTTCCAAAATGAGGTCACTTGTGGGGGGGTTCCACAGTTTAGGCACACCAGGTGCTCTTCAAATGTAACATGACGCCCACAGACCATTCCATCAAAGTCAGCATTTCAAATGCCACTACTTCCCTTCCGAGCCACGACGTGTGCCCAAACAGTGGTCCCCACCCACATATGGGGTATCAGCGTACTCAGGACAAACTGGACAAGAACTTTTTGGGTCCAATTTATCCTGTTACCCTTGTGAAAAAAAAATTGTGAGCCAAAAATCTTTTTTTTTTTGAGGAAAAAAAATATTTTTTATTTTCACGGCACTGCGTTATAAACTTTTGTGAAGCACTTGGGGGTTCAAGGTCCTCGCCATACATCTAGATAAGTTCCTTGGGGGGTCTAGTTTCCAAAATGCGGTCACTTGTGGGGGTTTCCACAGTTTAGGTACATCAGGGGCTCTGCAAATGTAACATGACGCCCGCAGACCATTCCATCAAAGTCAGCATTTCATAATGCCACTACTTCCCTTCCGAGCAACGACGTGTGCCCAAACAATGGTCCCCACCCACATATGGGGTATCAGCGTACTCAGGACAAACTGGAAAACAACTTTTGGGGTCCAATTTATCCTGTTACCCTTGTGGAAAAAAAATTGCTGGCTAAAAATCTTTTTTTTTAGCAAAAAAAATAATTTTTTTTTTCACGGCTCTGCGTTATAAACTTCTGTGAAGCACTTGGGGGTTCAAAGTGCTCACCACACATCTAGATAAGTTCCTTGGTGGGGGTCTAGTTTCCAACATGGGGTCACTTGTGGGGAGTTTCCACAGTTTAGGTACATCAGGGGCCCTGCAAATGTAACACGATGCCTGCAGACCATTCCATCAAAGTCTGCATTCCAAAACGTCACTACTTCCCTTCCGAGCCCCGACGTGTGCCCAAACAGTGGCCCCCACCCACATATGGGGTACCAGCGTACTCAGGACAAACTGGACAACAACCTTTGGGGTCCAGTTTCTCTTGGTACCCTTGTGAAAATAAAAATTGTGCACTAAAAAATAATTTTTTGAGTTAAAAAAATATTTTTTGTTTTCACGGCACTGCGTTATAAACTTTTGTGAAGCACATGGGGGTTCAAAGTGCTCACTATGCATCTAGAAAAGTTCCTTAGGGGGTCTAGTTTCCAAAATGGGGTTATTTATGGGGGAGCTCCAATGTTTAGGCACACAGGGGCTCTCCAAACACGACATGGTGTCCGCTAACGATTAGAGGTAATTTTAATTTCAAAAAGTCAAATGGCGCTCCTTCCCTTCTGAGCCCTGCCGTGCACTCAAACAGTGGTTCCCCCCCACATATGGGGTATCGGTGTACTCAGAACACATTGCACAACAACTTTTGTGGTCCAATTTCTCCTGTTACCCTTGCGAAAATAAAAAATAGCGTGCTAAAACATCATTTTTGAGGAAAAAAATGATTTTTTATTTTCACTGCTCTGCGTTATAAACTTCTGTGAAGCACCTGGAGGTTCAAAGTGCTCACTACACATCTAGGTAAGATCCATAAGGGGTCTAGTTTCCAAAATGAGGTCACTTGTGGGGGTCTTCACTGTTTAGGAACACATGGGCTCTCCAAACGCGACATGGTGTCCGATAACGATTGGAGCTACTTTTCCCTTCAAAAAGTCAAATAGCACTCCTTCACTTACGGACCCCGTCGTGCACCCAAACAGTGGTTTATGATGACATATGAGGTATCGATGTATTCAGGAGAAATTGCCCAACAAATTTTAGGATCCATTTTATCCTGTTGCCCATGTGAAAATGAAAAACTGAGGCTAAAAGAAAATTTTTGTGAAAAAAAAGTACTTTTTTTTTTACCGATCAATTTGTGAAGCACCTGGGGGTTCAAAGTGATCACTATGCATGTAGAAAAGTTCCTTGGGGGGTTTAGTTTCCAAAATGGGGTCACTTGTGGGGGAGCTCCAATGTTTAGGCACACAGGGGCTCTCCAAACACGACATGGTGTCCGCTAAATATTCCAGCATGTTTTCCATTCAAAAGTCAAATGTTGCTCCTTCCCTTCTGAGCCCTGCCGTACGCCCAAACAGTGGTTTATGACCACATATGAGGTATCGGTGTACTCAGGAGAAATTGCCCAACAAATTTTAGGATCCATTTTATCCTGTTGCCCATGTGAAAATGAAAAAATTGATGCTAAAAGAAAATGTTTGTTGTAAAAATTAAAATGTCCATTTTTTCTTTCCACGTTGCTTTAGTTCCTGCGAAACACCTGAAGGGTTAATAATCTTCTAGAATGTAGTTTTGAGTAGCTTGAGGGGTGCAGTTTTTAGAATGGTGTGACTTTTGGGTATTTTCTGTCATATAGACCCCTCAAAGTGACTTCAAATGTGAGGTGGTCCCTAAAAAAATGGTTTTGTAAATTTTGTTGTAAAAATGAGAAATCGCTGGTCAACTTTTAACCCTTATAACTTCCTAACAAAAAAAAATTTGTTTCCAAAATTGTGCTGATGTAAAGTAGACATGTGGGAAATGTTATTTAGTAACCACTTTGTGTCACATAACTCTCTGTTTTAACAGAATAAAAATTCAAAATGTGAAAATTGCAAAATTTTCTAAATTTTTACCAAATTTCTGATTTTTTCACAAATAAACGCAAAAATTATCGACCTAAATTTACCACTAACATGAAGCCCAATATGTCACGAAAAAAGAATCTCAGAATCGCTAGGATCCGTTGAAGTGTTCCTGAGTTACTACCTCATAAAGGGACACTGGTCAGAATTGCAAAAAATGGCCAGGTCATTAAGGTCAAAATAGGCTGGGTCATGAAGGGGTTAACTTAAAAGCCGGCAATTCAGTTTGCGATACAGTAAAATCACACTGACAGGTTTAATAAAGAAGAGAAAGGATAGATATATACAGATAGAATACATATAAATATACATGTCATTGAGACACATACTATATATATGAACAGTGTATGTATATATATATATATATATATATAGTTCATAGAGCTCTACATAGCATAATAGCCGCTAAATCAATTGCTGGCTTCTGTAAAATCATTACAAAACCTGAAATGAAATGAAATGAAATGACACATGGCTTGCATACAGTAAACCATTTCATTTAATTTTATATGTCTTTGACTAATAATTCATACATTCAATGGGAATTTGCAGTTAAAACTCCGTGCTACCGCAAGGATAAATTCCAGGAGAGAGATGTCATAGATTTACAGTGGCTTTATTCAACGCGTTTCAGGGGTCTCATGCCTCCTTCATCAGGAAATTCCACACAGTATGTACAGGTATCATAAATATATATACTTCTGAGAGGACACTGAGTTTCAAAAAAACTCTCAGAAATATATATAGCATTAGCACTGGTCCTGGTTGTAAACTAGTTGACCCCTCGTGATGGATTGCAGCGGGGGACCTGACTGATCTGCAGAGAGGTATGGATATTGGTGTTTTTTTTATTTTATTTTCATTACAGGAGAACAAGGGATTCTTTTGGATTGGCAGAATAATAAATTTTGTCAAAAACTTGGTGTCATTATTTCATTAAAATAATTTTTAATTAATGTGTGTGTGTCTTTTTTAACCCTTTATTGCTATAGGATTAATAATGGATAGGTGTCTTATTGACACCTCTCCTTTATTAACCCGGCTTAATGTCACCTTTCAATAGCAAGGTGACATTAATCCATTATTAACCCATGAGCCACCGCTAAAGGCAATGGGAATAGAGAGAGTGGCTAAGTGCCAGAAAAGGCGCATCTTATAGATGCGCCTTTTCTGGGGTGGCTGGTGGCAGATTTTTTTTTTAGCCAGGGGGGGCTCAAAAACAATGGTCCTACTCTAGGCTATTAATATCTGCCGTCACTCACTGGCTTTCCCTCTCTAGCGGTGAAAATACCGGGGGAGCCCACACAATTTTTTTCAATGCATTAACCTGTTAATTTAACACCTACATGTCCAAAATTTTACACACATACTGTTAAGGATATGAAAGCAATATTTAGTTATGAATATATCCAAAATATATATAAATGCACAGGCACTACATTTGAATCATTGAAACAAGCAATATGGACTCTTTAACTATATGCTGATTTGAGATCTTAAAACTATTTCTGCTAACACATTATGATTCAGTAACTCTTGGTGTATTGTTCGCTATGCTTGGCAATAGCTTGACCTGTGATAGATATTTACATAACCAGCCAGAGGCTATTAAGAACAAAGGAGAAATGTTCTTGTGACCAAAAACCATCGACCTACACGTGCCCTCCGTTCTACAAATGACCTAAGACTAACATCCCCCGTAATCCGAACCTCGCACCTCTGTCTCCAAGACTTCTCTCGTGATGTGCCAGCTCTCTGGAATGCACTTCCCCAGACAATCAGACTGATACCTAGCCCCAACCTTTTCAAGTGATCTTTGAAAACCCATCTCTTCAAACAAGCCTACCACATCAACTACTCAGTAAACTAACTTTGCCCTGTTCCCTCCTTCCAAATATTATTTTGAATCTGCACCCTACTATTCATCTGTCTCCACACCCTCCATGCACACGACAACTGCACTTGATACTTGACTATTGCACTTAAACACACGGGCTGATGACCGGATCAAAAACCCAAAAAAAAATGAATGAAAAGGATCAAAAAGAAAACACAAAAAGACCAAGATAGCAGCAAAAATGACCCCTTAAAAATTAACTTTTAATTAAATAATTAAAATCTTGGACAATCCCATCTCAAAGGGTACAAAACAATCAATAACCAAAAGGTCACCAGGCAGAAGATATTCAGGGCAACTACACTCGTCCTAATGGGCCCTATCAAGTCCCTTCCTGGCCGCGGAGGTTGGCACCCTAGTTGTTGACGATGTGGCGCCCCCGCTCAACGTTGGTGACCCTATAACACCCTACAAATCCCTAGTCCACGATGAGGATACACAGAAAAAACACACAAACACACATAAATACCCGAAAAAAAAAACCCTAGTGGAGAGACTGGATAATGTCTCTTTATATGTGCAAACTTATATCCTAGTAGAGCCGTGAGCACTAGGCCCACAACTAATAAACCTATCTCGTAGTAAGAAATGCTTACTATTGCAGCTTAATAGATGGCTTATCTCGTAGTGAAAAAAGGGTTTATGCTGCATGCAATGACAGACTGTATATATGAACACCCCCTGAAGAAAAAACGTCTACACAAGAAGAATTGAGAGGAAACAATGTTCCAAACAATAGTAGTAGATATTTAAGCACTGCAAATAGAACATCATAAACAAATACACCAGGTGGAAATAAGTGGCATACAAACGCTGATTAATCATATGACATGGACATATTAGTCCCAAATATAGGCAAAAGCGGCAGTGAAGACACTCCCTACAATCAAGAATGCCATAATAACCGCATGTAGTCAAAATTTACATTATCACACAGGGGAGGATTAGATACACGGCTCAGCAGTCAGTATCACACAGGAGAGGATTAGATACACAGCTCAGCAGACAGTATCACAGGAGAGGATTAGATACAGATTAGATACATGGCTCTGCAGGCAGTACCACACAGGAGAGGATTAGAAACACAGTTCAGCAGTCAGTATCACACAGGAGAGGATTAGATACACGGCTCAGCAGGCAGTATCACCCTCCCCAATTATACACTAGACTATGGGCTGTATATGTCACTGTCCTCCTCAGACAGCCATAAAAGCTGTCATAAAATGGAAGGTGTCAGATTACCGGAGATCAGTGGGGCTGTGAGTGAGGAGGCAGAGACAGAGCAGGAGGACAGTGGAGCTGGAGCAGGAAGCAGAGTGCAGAACGTGGAGCTCAGCAGATAGCACTGGGCTACAGTAAAATGGCACCCAGCCACACCTACAGCAGTGAATGGTGCAGCCCACAGGGGCGTGCCCAGTTCACTGCTAATGAGGCTGCAATGTGGGGTCGGGAGCCGACCGCAGTCTTCTATGTCCAGGGACGGCCATATTTGCAGACTGTATGAGTCCTCCACAGATCTGCAAATCAAGATGGCAGCGCCCAGTGGCTACATTAAAACATTATTACAAACAAACCATAAATCCTGGTTAGTACAACATTTGCTGAAACAACATGTTTTGTTACTTACTCTTTTTTTGCAAATTATATAAAATTGCGGCACCTTCCCTTTAAATTACGCAGTTTCTGGGACTACAAGAATTTCTCTCATTTGCACAAGGAAAGACTAGAAGCAATGGGATGAAACTGAATGGGAGGAGACACAGATTAGATATTAGAAAAAACTTTTTGACAGAGTGATCAATGAGTGGAACAGGCTGCCACGAGAGGTGGTGAGTTCTCCTTCAATGGAAGTCTTCAAACAGAGGCTGGACAGATATCTGTCTGGAATGATTTAGTGAATCCTGCCTTGAGCAGGGGGATGGACCAGATGGCCCAGGAGGTCCCTTCCAACTCTACCATTCTATGATTCTAATTGTTAAATACCCTGGTGGTAATTGTTAGCTAATGTCTTATATCACTGTTCAAGGTAACTAGATGTCACAATATCACTGAGACCCCTTTCCATGGACATAAAGAGTACACATAGTTTTTTCAGTCACATTCTCAGAATTTGCAAGCACTTCCATTAAACATATACTTGCCAGGTTAACTATTCAGGGGGGGAATCACCTGACCACCCACTCTCTCCACGGTTTCATCAGGATGGGTTCTATGGCTATGTAAACACAGGTAATATGATCAAAGCTATCTATCAAAAAGAATTAGCAAAGCTTAAAATTAACACAGTAAACAAAACTCATATCATCTATGTCACACAAAGCAATTGACTCTGTGACTTGAGTCATTGTTCACAGAACACTTTTTCCAGGTGGGCGAAACTGACAAGGATTTAAAGCCAAAATGGCTTCAGGAAATATTGCTGTCTTTTCCCCAAGTCATTTTTTCTCATGCTTTTCAGCATTTCCTAAAGTGGTTTGTAAACATTTTGGTGGTGTTTTTCTAAGATTTGTTTTTGGCGTCTTTTGAATCTGTTTTTGTTGCTTTTTTTGTAGCTCACAAAATGCAACAAAAGTCACTCAGGACCCTCTATAGGGTCTTTCGAACCTTACTGTTGACTTGTATTATAGGTATGGAGCTCTTCAAAGTGAAAAACACCTGAAGATTGATATGGTTATTTCAGTTAGCCGCTTGACATTTTTGGAAACTTGAGGTGGTTAAGGCTACTTTCACACATCAGTTTTTGTGCATCAGGCGCGATGCGGCGAAAAGTGTAAAAACCGGATCCGGCGCCTGTTGCCACCGGATCCAGTTTTTTCCCCATAGAGTTTCATTATCGCCGCATCGCGCCTGATGCCTATGCGGCGTATCCGGTTTTTGCCAGATCCGGCAAAAACAGCCGGTCCGGCGTCTGGAAAAAACGTTCTCTGCAACGTTTTTTCTCAGCGCCGGACCGGCTTTTTCCACAGCGCATGCCCTGACTCTGTGAATGTTAACCCCACAAGTGCCCGGTGAGAGAGAGAGATCTCTCTCTGTCACCCAGACACTTGTGAGAGATCTCTCTCGCCGGGCACTTGTGGGGTTAACACTCACAGTGTCTGGGTGAGAGAGAGAGATCTCTCTGTGGGGTTAACCCCACAAGTGCCCAGCAAGAGAGAGATTCTCTCGCCCGGACACTGAGTGTTAACCCCACATGTCTCTCTCTCTCCAACCCCCTCTCCTCTCCCCTCCCCTCTCCTCTCCCCTCCCCTCTCCTCTCCTCTCCTACCCTCTCCTCACCTCCCTTTCAGCAACTGTCTCTCTCAGCGGCTGTCTCTGTCCACCTCCTGCTGCGGCTCCTTTAAATCACGTCCGTGCCGTATCAGACGCCGCACACACATCCGGTGTCACGGCTGCAGGCCGGATCCGGCGGCCCGGCTTTTCGCCGCACGCCGCCGGACCCCACACACCGGATGTGTGAAAGTAGCCTTAAAGATGCTCAAAAGCCTGATCATATAAACATCAAGTCTTTTTTTACTTGGAAATGATTATGTTCAGTCTTCTCAGCATTTTCAGATTATTTTAAGGATGTTTTGGGAGCGGACAGACTCCAAATCCACATTATGAAGAGCGAAATGCCTTGAACTGTGCATGGTTCCCATTGATGATGACTTTAAATCAGATTTTTACATTTTAATGAGATTTGGAATTTTCTTTTCATTTTCTGAGATGTCTTCCAGAGGGTTTATCGCTGAGTTTGGTCATGGTGCTATTAGAAAAGGTGTGTGAAACTCATAACAGCTTAATGTCTGAGTAGTTGTGGCCAAGTGGTTAGGGTGATGGGCTAGACATCCATTGGGGTTTCTGCATGCAGGTTTGAATCCTGCTGACTACGTCTATGTTTCAATAACTTTTTGACCGATTATCTGGGTTGTTCAATTTGCATGTTTACTAGTCTACTCTATTCCCCATCACAGTGGTCTGTGATCACTGGAACGGTTTTCTAGGACCTGATTGACTTCATCTTTGAATGTTCTTTAGATAATCCATTCTGGAGCGACAATACATGGGCGACATGCCACTAATCAAAAGATGCACCATGGGTGCCCTCAGGTAAGGTGACATTAAGCCCGGCTTAGTAATGGAAAGCTTTCAATAAGACGCCTATCCATTACTATAATCCTATAGTAAGTAAAGGGCTAATTAAACACACACATTAAGAATAAAGTCTTTTAATGAAAGAATACAACACACATTTTTCACATCTTTATTAGACTGCTAATTCCATCTTGAAGCCATTGATCACCTGTAAAAAAAAATTTAAAAAACAAACCAACAATATGGCATACTTGTCTGGTGCTCAGTCAAGTCCCATGGCATAAATTCATCTCTGGGGGTTAATAAGTTAATAAGTTTACAGTCGGAGTGGTGCTAATGCGACCGCTCGGGATGTAAACTACTGGGGAAAGAATGGGAAGCAAAGTGCGCAGGTTCAGTGACGTCACCGATATGATGTTCAGTCTTCTCAGCATTTTTAGATTATTTTTAAGGATGTTTTTGGAGTGGACCGACTCCAAATCCACACTATGAAGAGGGAAAAGCCTTGAACTGTGCATGGTTCCCACTGATGATGACTTTAAATCAGATTTTTACATTTGAATGAGATCTGGAAATTTTCTTTTCATTTTCTGCGATGTCTTCCAGAGGGATTATCACTGAGCTTGATCATGGTGCTATTAGAAAAGGTGTGTGAAACTCATAACAGCTTAATGTCTGGGTTGTTCAATTTTCATGTTTACTAGTCTATTCCCCATCACAGTCGTCTGTGATCAATGAAGCGGGTTTCTCCATTGGGGTTTCTCTGCACAGGTTCAAATCCTGCCGACTACGTCTATGTTTCAATAACATGGTCTGTGATCACTGGAGAGGGTTTCTAGGACCTGACTGACTTCATCTTTGAATGTTCTTTAGATAATCTGCTCTGGAGTAATATTACATATGCGACATGCCACTAATCAAAAGAAGCACCGTGGGTGCCCTCAAGTAAGAGGTTTTTCTGTCAATCTTGTCCACTGGATGAAGAGCTTTCTAACAGTATAAGTTTTGCTATTTATTTTTTTCTCACATTTTTTCCAAGTAAGCCTAGTTTCACATTAGCATTCTTGGGCACAGCGCAGGGCCGCCGCTAAGCCCTGCCCTGGCCACATCCCCTCCGGTCAGTTCCTCCTTTGATCGCATAACACTACATGCGATCACCATACCCTATATTTAGCGTTGGGTATGCTGACCATGCGCAGACCATGCGCTGGTATAATTTTGCTGGCGCTGCACCCAGAGCACAAAAATGCCACACAGCGTGCTTTTGTGCGCTGGGCGCAGCGCCAGCAAAATCACACCAGTGCACGGTCAGCGCATGGTCAGCATACCCAACGCTAAATATAGGGTGTGGTGATAGCATGCAGTGTCATGCGATCAGAGGAGGAACTGACCGGAGGGGGCGACGCCGGGGGCGGGGCTTAGCAGCGGCCCTGCACTGCACCCGAGAACGCTAGTGTGAAACTAGCCTAACAGATCAAGAACTCTATTTACTAGCCACTTTTCATCAACATTTCAAACTGTCCTAGCTGTGATATTGTGGAACTCTTGGCACACTTGTGGAATAAAAGGTTATAAGATATTAATTTGCCATTGTGTTTGATTGTAGATTTGCACTGCAGCTTTCGAGCCTATTTTCGCCATCATTCTTGATTTAACATTTTTCAGCACAACAAGCTGCAGCCTGTTCTCTGTTATGTTTGGTTCCTTTGCGTAATGGCTAGCACTCTGGACTTTAAATCTAGGGATCTGAGTTCAAAATCTCACTGGAACCTGGGCAAAACTGTGTGCACACTTTTGGATCTTTCCACTTTCACTGAGATCTACAATGCCCAAAGTTTATCATAAAATGAGCAAGTTAAAATCCACATAATAAAAGACGAAAAAAGAGTTGAATGATTGCTTTGAACCTATGGTCAAAGCTATCTATCAAGTAGGACTAGTGAAGCTTAAAACTAAACTTCAGTAAAGAAAACTCATATCAACCAAGCAATCATACTCTGTGACTTGAGTCAATGTTCACATAACACTTTTACCAGGTGGGTGAAACTGAAAAGGATTTGAAGCCAAAATGGCTTCAGGAAATGTTGGCGTTTTTTTCCAAGTAATTTTTCTCATGTATTTCAGCATTTCTTAATGTGGATTATAAACATTTTTGATGTCTTTTTTGGCATCTTTTGAATCTGTTTTTGTGACTTTTTTTGGTTCACAAAATGCACCAAAATTCATTCAGGACCCGTTTATAGGGTCTTTCGAACCTTACCGTTGACTTGCATTATAGGTATGGAGCTTTTCAAAATGAAAAACACCAGAAGATTGATATGGTTATTTCAGTTAACGGCTTGACGTTTTTGACAATTTGAGGAGGTCAAAAGACGCTCAAAAGCTTGGTCATATGAACATCAAGTCTTTTTAATTTTAAAATGATTATGTCCAGTCTTCTCAGCATTTTCAGATTATTTTTAAGTATGTTTTTGGAGCGGACCGAATCCAAATCTACATTATGAAGAGGGAAAAGCCTTGAACTGTGCATGATTCATATTAATGATGACTTTAAATCAGATTGTTACATTTTACTGAGACCTAGAATTTTCTTTTCATTTTTGAGATGTCTTCCAGAGTCTTACATAGATTTGATACACTGAAGGGTTCAAAACAACAGCTTACTAAAGAAACCATTTCTAAAATATAACTTTAATTAAGTTTTAAAATAAAAAAGCAAAAATCTATTTACCCACTAAGTGATGGTGCAAAAAGTGCTTACAAAAAATAATAATAAAAATAAAATTGTTTGAAGGGGTTGGATACCGCCTTAGGCGAAAAAAAATTATAACAGTTTGTTCCCTTAGGCTAACAATCTTGCCAGTATTATATTATTCTGGCTAATAAAAAAAAATCTCTGCTTGAAAAATTGAAACACGTAGTGTTAGGGCTGGCGGAACGCACCAAATTATAAAATAATAGTAGGTGCGTTCGCATCCCGGGGTCCACCGTGCAGAGGTGGTACACTGCTGCTAGGTAATGGCGGAAGAATAGAGCGGCGTAAAAACAGTCACACGTGGGTTACGTCACCCAATGTGAACAGATGCGAACTCTGTTAATGCACAGAGTCGCACAACCGCTGAACGTAGATGCTGGTGCCTGTTTAGCTCACAGAGCCCTGCCAAAAGAGTGCACAGTGTACGGCCACAGAACTCTACCCCAAGGACACGAGGTTAGAGTCCTTCTAGGCCCACTGAGCGCGGCATCGCTGCCGCGAGCGCCGCTATAGACGCTGGCTATGAAGTGGAGCACGTGCACTGAGGCGTGCCGAGTCCCTGGTGAGGGCTGATGCCTGTCTCAACCTCTGTCCTACCTACACCTAAGCCTGGGTGCTAGCAGGCTAGGCTGCACAACTCATGCGTACCAAGGGTAGGGGTTTCTTAATGAGTCATTCACCAGAGACATTCATACGTGCATACATCACTCACTCCACATAGTCTGTAAATACAGTCTATCCTAGCGCATTGCCGAGCGGCCATGCAAACCTTTTATAGCCGCGAGCGTCTGGGACCTTCCTGGCTTCTCGGATGGGCCAATCCGAACACAAGCAGGATCTGAGCACGTGACCTTCGATCTCCAATGGGAGATCATTCCACGGGCATGCTCAGTGGCCTGACATGAGGACTTGTTGAGAATCTTGCTGCTGAGCAGCATGTATTGCCATAGATGTGCCAGAGGTGGCAGCAGCAGCACGCAAACCCACAGAGGTGGTCTGGGCAGAGTGCCTGGACTGACGAGTTTGCTGAGCAACGTCCTCTGTTGCTGGAGAGGAATGGGAGACCACTGGAAGTAAGACTTGGGATTCTTGCTGTGCAACAACCGAAATCCAACACCTAACACGCAGAGCATATTCTGCGCAGCACAACGACTCAATAATATCTGGCCCTATAACCCCAGGATAACTGATAGGAAGCTCATTCCCTGAAAAATAAATGTACCGTGATATTAAATTGTGCTCCAAAGCAAGAATCTCACTCAGGCGATGTGCAGAAATGAGTGATCCAGCCTGACATACATAACTGTCTGATCAACTGCCTGGATGCAGAGGTTGACACCCTAAGATTTTGAGAGTTGGCGCCCTCGCTTCATCAGTCGTCTGTCCCTCCGCTCTTCTTTTACCCTATAGGACGTACAGTCAGAAACAGAGGGCCAGAAGGCCTGTATCTAATATACACTCACTGGCCACTTTATTAGGTACACCATGCTAGTAACGGGTTGGACCCCCTTTTGCCTTCAGAACTGCCTCAATTCTTCGTGGCAGAGATTCAACAAGGTGCTAGAAGCATTCCTCAGAGATTTTGGACCATATTGACATGATGGCATCACACAGTTGGCGCAGATTTGTCGGCTGCACATCCCTGATGCGAATCTCCCGTTCCACCACATCCCAAAGATGCTCTATTGGATTGAGATCTGGTGACTGAGGAGGCCATTTGAGTACAGTGAACTCATTGTCATGTTCAAGAAACCAATCTGAGATGATTCGAGCTTTATGACATGGCGCATTATCCTGCTGAAATTAGCCATCAGATGCCTGTTCTTAGCTGAGAGGAGTGGTACCCAGTGTGGTCTTCTGCTGCTGTAGCCCATCTGCCTCAAAGTTCGACGCACTGTGCGTTCAGAGATGCTCTTCTGCCTACCTTGGTTGTAACGGGTGGCAATTTGAGTCACTGTTGCCTTTCTATCAGCTCGAACCAGTATGCCCATTCTCCTCTGACCTCTGGCATCAACAAGGCATTTCCGGCCACAGAACTGCCGCTCACTGGATTTTTTTTCTTTTTCGGACCATTCTCTGTAAACCCTAGAGATGGTTGTGCGTGAAAATCCCAGTAGATCAGCAGTTTCTGAAATACTCAGACCAGCCCTTCTGGCACCAACAATCTTGCCACGTTCAAAGGCACTCAAATCACCTTTCTTCCCCATACTGATGCTCGGTTTGAACTGCAGGAGATTGTCTTGACCATGTCTACATGCCTAAATGCACTGAGTTGCCGCCATGTGATTGGCTGATTAGAAATTAAGTCTTAACACACAGTTGGACAGGTGTACCTAATAAAGTGGCCAGTGAGTGTATGTATAGTACATATGTATAGGTGGAATCACATATTGAAAAAATTTATTAAATACGCTATATAAAAATTCACGTAAGGAAAGGAGATAGCTCAGACAGCTAAAAACCAATCATAATATATGTAGAGAATAAGCATCAAAATACTAATATGAACAGAGTACCCACTGGCATATAATAGGGACAAAAAGTAGTCTGCTGATGTCTCAGTCCTACTAAAGCACCACAAAAATATTTTGAAGTGATTCACAATATACCCTAATTGAGATGAAAACTGTCACATGAAATTTAAGAATGGTGCTAAACCAAAACAAGGGAGAGAAGTGTTTGTGTTTATGCTAAACTGAACCCTGTGTTTTTCCTAACCCTGAATAGGTGGATCCCTGCTACCACAAAAACTGTGCTTTGTGTCACCACTTTGTTTTTTTTTCCTATTTTTGCCCAAAGGGCCGTGTTTATGTTTACTTCACCATGGTTTATGCCGCAAATACAATAAACCAGTGAAGATGTTAAAGAGACAGTGTTCCTGTTTCTGCCGCCGTGCACAGCTGAGTGAGCCAACCTACCACAATATATCCTGTATGTGCATGTATGTGCAGTGTGTGTGTACATACATGTGTAACTGCAGGGTGTGTGTGTAATTTGTATGTGCAGTGTAATGACATGACTATATTTGAATAAATGTTGATTTATTTGCTCAAGAATAAATGTGGATTGTTGTTCACAGAAAACAAATAAGACATCCCCTGAATATAAGCCTTAGGGTCCCGTTACATTTAGCGATGCACCAGTGATCCCGACAACGATACGACCTGGTCATGATTGCTGGTGCATCGCTAAATAGTCGCTAGTAAGCTGCCAAACAGGCAGATCTCACCAGCGACGCAGCAGCGATAAGCGATCCGTCAGCTGTTGCTCTTACCTGCCACACCGCAGCCATGATGACGACTTCCACCTGCGTCCATGCTTCACTAGTCAGCGCCAGCGGGATACCAAAGAGGAAAAAATAGTCCAGGACATTCGAGCACGATCAGCGATATCCAGCGGGGGGACCGGTCGCAGGTACCTGTCACACAAAGCGAGATTGCTAGCGATATTGCTGTTGCGTCACAAAATCGGTGACGTTTTAGCGATATCGCTAGCAATCTCGCTATGTGTAAAAGGCCCTTTAGGCCACCTGCCCACATCCAGCATTTGGTGAGTTTTTTTACCCTAGTATTTGAAAGCCAAAACCAGGAGTGGGTGAAAAATGCATTAATGGTGCAAATGTTTCTAATATGCTTGTCCTCTGACAGCTCCACTCCTGGTTTTGGCTTACAAATACTGGGGTAAAAAACTCACCAAATACTCAATGTGTGCACATAGTCCCTGTCTTATTTTTGGGGAAACACGGTACTTTACTTTGGTCATTATTAGTCCAGTTTTCATTGTCTGTTCATGTAAATCTCTGAAGAGTGACAACAACACTGTTCTCATTATAATCCCTGTACTGTGACTTCACTGTGCTCATTATGTACAACCCGTGGCAAAAATTATGGAATCACCGGCCTTGTAGGATATTCATTCAGTTGTTTAATTTTGGAGAAAAAAAAGCAGATCACAGACAAGGCACAAAACTAAAGTCAATTCAAATGGCAAAAAGCCAGAAAGTTGCAATTTGAATTGACTTTAGTTTTGTGCCATGTCTGTGATCTGCTTTTTTTCTCCAAAAGTAAACAACTAAATGAACATCCTCCAAGGCCGGTGATTCGATAATTTTTGCCAGGGGTTGTATATGATAGGAATCATTTTGTGTACTATCCTTATTCTGTGTCATAACTGAATTATTCCTTTGGTATATAACATACAGTGTGTAGTAATTTACTGGAACTGGTACCTGTGGTGAAACTATGGTTCTTCTGCCACATAAGTTGGAGCACCGTTACAGTTTTTGAATTACGGCACTAAGGGGTTACTTTAAGATATTCACTAGGTATGACACAGCGTTTGAGTTCTACTTGAAACTTTCATTTAACTCACAATACATACAGATAAAAATGTGAATATGAAACTCAGCTTTACATAGGATGCAGAATAAAGTTGCTTTTGTAATAATAATTTGTAATGCACTCTCATTTTATTGTATAGCTCCCATATAATAATAAGTGATATTTACCACTAAAAAAGTTCGAGAGAACCAGTTGAGCTGAATTTGATCGTCAAGGAAATGATCAGATTAAGGTCATACTTTTTTAGCCATTTCATATATAGAAAATTGCTTTCTGTAGTGTGATATTTTGTCCCTTATTGTTGCTTTATTGATTTTCCTGGTTGACAGGAAAGGTCATTTATTTTGAATCTCTTAATGTGTTTACTCTCCAGAGAGAATATGCATGATGGATTTTCAAGTTCACTTCAACTATATTTTCTTGACCAATCGATTTCATGTTGCAATATGTCATAGTCATGCATAGAATGATATTAAGTAAAACTCAGTGTTTTCTTCTGCTGTAATAGCCTTTTCTTCATGATCTTATTGTATTTGTTGCTGGTAATAAAAATGATTCCACTTTACTTATGTATAAAAATATGATGTTCCATAATAATATGTGAAAACTGCACTGTACTCAAAACAGATACAATAACAAAACAATAAAAAGGAAGACTAAAATAAATGATTAAATATAGTAAATATTATAAACTCTCAAATGTTTTAAATAATTTTTAAAAAGTCAATGCATGTTAAATATCATCTATTAATGCAGAAGGACTAAGAAGATAACAAGCATTTAGATGACTGCAGATTCAAGTTCCCCAAGTAAAAGGTAATACAAATCTCACAAGAAAAATAAATACCTGAAGAGAATAAAAAGAATAAACATATTTGGTATTGCCATGTCTATATAAATATAAAATGAATTAACCTGCATGGATAAAAGGCCATAATGGTGTCAATGAAAATGCTATCTCATCACACCAAAAATGCAAAGCTCATTTGACAAAAGAGCAAAAATGTTACATGACTCATAAAATACCATAACAAGCCACGTTAGCTATTTTTAACAAGCTTCTAATTTTTTCACTTATTAAATTAAAAAAATCTATACTACTTTCGTATTACCATAACTATACTACCCTGGAAAATCATGGTCATTTTTAACATACTGTATAAATGGAGAAAAAAGGATGATGTGAAGCAAAATCGTACAGAAAATAATCTTTATTATAGGTAAAAAAAATAAAACATGAATAAAAAAATCACATCAAGAATGCTAGAACCACAAATCAAAGGACACAAATCAAGCAACATAAGGTAAGTACCCGAGTTTTATGCACAAGGTGTTCACAAAAAGTATATTAATGAAACCCACAAGAATATCTGTATAAAGTCAGTGCTAATATAGAATGTGAAAATACACAAGTGGGGTAAAAAAAAGACAATAATGCCTAAAAAATTTCCAATATGTATGCCACTATAGTACTGCAGCTAAATTCACACAATTCAGTACAAAAGTCACTATAAAAGTGATCCGATAGATATCAAAATAAAGTGCAATAGTGCATAGGATAAACTTTGAATAGTGCTACATATAAATGCAAGGAGAACAATGCTGGTTGCTGTAATATGAAAAAGCTAAGGACATATGAATAGGTATGGCAAACCAAGTGGAAAAGGATAAACTTGAATGCCTGAAGTGCTGTATGGTAATGGTCCCACAAAAACGTGTCCTCACTCAGACAGTGCCGTTTCGCTATTGTTTCCTGTATGGGGGCATAGAGGAAGCAATAACGAAATGGCACTGTCGGGGTGAGGCATTTGTGGGCTTGATAGGTTCTCTTTAAGCAAGTCATAAAAGAAACCAGATAACAATTATCAATATAAAGCATTAAGCTCCCCATGTACATTAGACTAATATTAGCTGAACACGGTGATATCTATGAGGTTTTAAGGAGGTGGCCGGTCCCATCATTTGCGCCCTCTCCTCCTTCCGTATGACCCCCTCCATGCACTTAGTATAAATGTATTTGTTGTTGTAATGTAATGTATGTCCTGTAATTGCTATGTATTGAGTGTTGTTCCCTTTTAATGTTACTGTGTCTCTGGTATTTGCTGCTGCCTGTCTAGTTTTGGATAACAATAGTTAAGAATGTGGGCTGAGCTAGCAGCCATGAGGTGGAAGGAAGCTGTAGCTTCTTCAGTTCTCCCTTTGCAAAAGGTGCACTGCCAGACCACCTGGACAGGAGAGGTTTGTTGCCTCTGATAAAAGACTGAGCAGAAGAAAGAAAAGGTTCGAGAGTGGCCTGAGAGGACTCAAAAGGGGTCCCAATAAAGATTGAAGAACCGCAACACAGGCCCCAGGACTCTGGAAGGGCTCACGCTTCTGTAGGGTTAGTCCCAGTGCATGGACTACTCCAGAACTTCAGGTCTCTGCAGCTTCTGTGCGTGCAACTGTGGAAAGGACAGGGAGAGATCAGAGATCCAGTGTTGTACTCTTCTACTTCCATTCTACCCTTGCTCATTATTTCCATTCAATCCTTGTTCATCCCTTCTATTCCATCCCAGTATATTAAAGTTATTCCCTGTTTGACAACGGTTGCCTCCTGACTGCTTCGCCTGGACAACCATTGATGGAGAGGAATCAAGGTCACTCTATTTGGGGAAAAATAAACCAGCATTGTATGTACAATGGGGCCAGGGGTCATGGTCACTGACTATCTGCTCTATGGACTCTGTTGGTGTACTGTGCCTTTAATTACTCGGCTACAACTACCTCCCCTTGTAACCCCTTGTAACAAGTTTATCCGACACTTTAATGTGTGTAAGGGCCATGGACAACTGATTATCCGGGGAGTTATTAATCTGGCATGTCCGATTATGCAGTGGCAATCCTTTTGTTCTCCTGGAGATAAGATGCTTGATGGTGGTTCTCTCATATAGAACACAGGAGAGCTCGGCAGAGCTAGCATTCAAGAGGAATGAGAGAGAGTCTTTTGAGATGTCTGCTGACTGATTGATCTGCCAAACTATTGTGCAGACAAAAGCCATCTAATGGGTATGGCAGGTTTTAGGGAGCTACTAGTGTTGTGGCTTCATCAGGGATAGTGTGGCCACACACTAGGACTTGTCATATGTACCGCTTTTGAAGTACCGTACAGTGGAGCTTGCATTTATATTAGAGGTCTATCATTTGGTCAGGGTATTAGAGGATACATATTACTACTATTATGAGTATGTTGTAGTTTGTGTTTACATAACCCTTTGCTTTTTTAATTGTTTTTATTTTTATATGTGGTCTGTCTTTACTATTTATCTGATATTTTGCTAATACTTTTTGGAATTTTTTGATAGTGATCTTTTTTCTTAGCATGCTCCCGTTTCTTCTTTATGCATTTTATTTGGTATGACATGCTTTGGGTTGATCCCTTCTTACATTCATTGATTTAGAAAATGCATCCAGCAGCAATAGCTTTTTTTTAATTTAAGCTGGAACAAAAATATTGTTTGCACTGCATCTTTTCTGACTGGCTAAAAAAAAATTGCATAAGTTTCAAAAGGATGATTACTAGTGATGAGCGAGCATACTCGGTAATGCTCGATACTCACCCGAGCTTTGCTGTACTCGTGGCACTCAGCAAGTGGCATGCATTTCTGGGATTATTTGGCGGGAGCTCAGGTCCCCGCCCTGCATGTTTGGTGCTCTTTAGAGTGCCAATCAACATGCAGGGATTGTCTGCCATGCACTGTGATGCCGCAGCCATCTTGGATGTGTTATTACAGTGATTAGCTGGCAGCACAGCATCATCATGCCTATATCAGACCTGGCACCACCCTGCTTGTCCCAGTCAGCTCCGGAATCACCAGTTTAGGGAGACTTGCTGCAGCGATAGGGGCAGAATAGGTGGGGTATCAGTTACTGTGAGTATACCATTGTTGAATCCACAGACCAACAGTCCTTCTAAAGACTAATTACCGTGGGATATATAGATATCAGGGATTAGTAGGCAAGCAGTGTATGTGGCTATATATACTGCTCAAAAAAATAAAGGGAACACTATGACATAGGATGTGGTATTTTAGTGTTCCCTTTATTTTTTTGAGCAGTATATATATATCAGTGCTAGGCAGGACGTGTATGTGGGTTTATACAGTCATGGCCAAAAGTATTGACACCCCTGCAATTCTGTCAGATAATACTCAGTTTCTTCCTGAAAATGATTGCAAACACAAATTCTTTGGTATTATTATCTTCATTTAATTTGTCTTAAATGAAAAAACACAAAAGAGAATGAAGCAAAAAGCAAACATTGATCATTTCACACAAAACTCCAAAAATGGGCCAGACAAAAGTATTGGCACCCTTAGCCTAATACTTGGTTGCACAACCATTAGCCAAAATAACTGCGACCAGCCGCTTCCGGTAACCATCAATGAGTTTCTTACAATGCTCTGCTGGAATTTTAGACCATTCTTCTTTGGCAAACTGCTCCAGGTCCCTGATATTTGAAGGGTGCCTTCTCCAAACTGCCATTTTTAGATTTCTCCACAGGTGTTCTATGGGATTCAGGTCTGGACTCATTGCTGGCCACCTTAGAAGTCTCCAGTGCTTTCTCTCAAACCATTTTCTAGTGCTTTTTGAAGTGTGTTTTGGGTCATTGTCCTGCTGGAAGACCCATGACCTCTGAGGGAGACCCAGTTTTCTCACACTGGGCCCTACATTATGCTGCAAAATTTGTTGGTAGTCTTCTGACTTCATAAAGCCATGCACACGGTCAAGCAGTCCAGTGCCAGAGGCAGCAAAGCAACCCCAAAACATCAGGGAACCTCCGCCATGTTTGACTGTAGGGACCGTGTTCTTTTCTTTGAATGCCTCTTTTTTTCTCCTGTAAATTCTATGTTGATGCCTTTGCCCAAAAAGCTCTAGTTTTGTCTCATCTGACCAGAGAACATTCTTCCAAAACGTTTTAGGCTTTTTCAGGTAAGTTTTGGCAAATTCCAGCCTGGCTTTTTTATGTCTCGGGGTAAGAAGTGGGGTCTTCCTGGGTCTCCTACCATACAGTCCCTTTTCTTTCAGACGCCGACAGATAGTACGGGTTGACACTGTTGTATCCTCGGACTGCAGGGCAGCTTGAACTTGTTTGGATGTTGGTCGAGGTTCTTTATCCAACATCCGCACAATCTTGCGTTGAAATCTCTTGTCAATTTTTCTTTTCCGTCCACATCTAAGAAGGTTAGCCACAGTGCCATGGGCTTTAAACTTCTTGATGACACTGCGCACGGTAGACACAGGAACATTCAGGTCTTTGGAGATGGACTTGTAGCCTTGAGATTGCTCATGCTTCCTCACAATTTGGTTTCTCAAGTCCTCAGACAGTTCTTTGGTCTTCTTTCTTTTCTCCATGCTCAATGTGGTACACACAAGGACACAGGACAGAGGTTGAGTCAACTTTAATCCATGTCTACTTGCTGCAAGTGTGATTTAGTTATTGCCAACACCTGTTAGGTGCCACAGGTAAGTTACAGGTGCTGTTAATTACACAAATTAGAGAAGCATCACATGATTTTTCAAACAGTGCCAATACTTTTGTCCACCCTCTTTTTTTATGTTTGGTGTGGAATTATATCCAATTTGGCTTTAGGACAATTCTTTTTGTGTTTTTTCATTTAAGACAAATTAAATGAAGATAATAATACCAAAGAATTTGTGTTTGCAATCATTTTCAGGAAGAAACTGAGTATTATCTGACAGAATTGTAGGGGTGTCAATACTTTTGGCCACGACTGTAGATATTAGTGCTAGTCAGGCATTGTATGTGGCATACTTTATTGCATACAGCAAGAGGGTCCATTCCATTACTGTCTGCTGCTGTCTATTGCAGATATTGACTGACTATACATAGCCCCAGGTATCAGTGGCCAGGAATAATTTTGATTATTTTAGTCAAAAGCAATCTAGAGCACAGTTTTTTTTTCTGCATTTGGTTGTTGACACTGCAGAATACAGCCAGATCCTTTTCATAGTACAGCGTGAAAATCCAGCTATGTTAAAGGGGTTTGCCCATCCCAGCGATCACATTTGAGTGCACAGAAAATTCTGCCATTTATGTGCTACTGTAAAAATTTTTTATTGACACCATTTTGCTGCCCAAAAAAATTTAGCTGCCAAAAAATTTTTAGCTATAGGGCAGATACTGTATTTTCCACGGGGTTTTGTCCGCCACACAGATTACATATCATTGCATTTAAAATTGTGCCATTTCAGGCTTCCAGAGAATTGTTTTTGTTGTGTCATAGCCTACTTATTGACACAATTTTACTGGCCAAAAAAATACAGGCCAGATATTTGAAAGTGTGGTATCTCCGTCACATTCCTCATCTATTTGTGGGCTACAATTTGTGGCATTTCAGGCCTACTTTGAACTGTTTTTGCTGTGTACACCCTAGTTCTTGAAACTATTTTACTGTACAATAAATAAAAATATAGGTCACATATTTTACAGTGTGGCATCTCCGTCACACACCTCATCTATCTGTAGGCTACAAATTGTGGCATTTGAGGTCTCCATTCAACTAGTTTTGCTGTATGTTACCCTTTTTCTTGAAACTATTTTCCTGTAAAAAAAAATAAAAATATAGGCCACATATTTTACAGTGTGGTATCCTCCGTCACACACCTCATCTTATCTGTGGGCTACAAATTGCATGCCTACATTGAACTGTTTTGCTGTGTGCTACCCTAGTTAATGACACTGTTTTGTTGGAATTCAGTTCGTACTCCACACATAAGACCTCAGGATTGGACATGGATGTCAGACATATGTACCATCCGACAAAACTTTGAGGAGTCCACCAAGATGGTGAGCAGCGATGACGCCATAATTAGTGTCACCATCCTGCTGCTCTGTATTCTAAAAAGCTCTCTGCTCACAATGAAAGCGGATGCATTGCAGGCAGAGCACTATGAGATGGAGCAAGGAACCATAAAAGGAGAAATTTCAATCTCTTCTTCCAGAGGCAGACAGGTGTACTAAAATTGTGCAGAACCAGAAGGCCATTGTTGCAGAATTATTAAAAAAATTCCCATCTGAAAACTCTGGTAGCAGAGGTCACAGTTCGTTGACCAACCAAGGAGTACAGTCAAGAGAGACACAACTCCAATCCAGCAGAGGCATGGGAACACTGGCAAAGTTCTGGGAGAGTTTTCTCAGACCCTCCCATCGCATTGGCCCTGTGGAGCGGGGTACTCTCACAAGGAGTGCAAAAGTTTTGGAAGATGCTGAGGGAGTTCCTTGCTGACCGTATCAACATTCTCCGTGCCTTTTAATTATTGGGTATCCAAGCTGGACACATGGCATGAAATGGCTCTCTATGCCTTGGAGGTCCGGGCCTGCCCTGCCACTAGCATTTTGTCAGAGTAGATTTTTAGTGATGCTGGTGGAATTATAACCGATAAGTGCATCTGTCTGTCAACTGAAAATGCTGACAGGCTGATTCTTATAAAAATGAGCAAGGGCTGCATTGTACCAGACTTCTCTACACCACCGAATGAAAATAGCAAAACATAACCTCAAATCCAGTTTCATTTTTTGGAAGGTATATTCCCATGCACTTCTTTACACCCACACATGGGTATACGCTTCCTGATTTTGCGTATTTGCTGTTATCCTCCTCCTTCTACTCAACCTCATCAGCTACCACCACTAGATCACCATGGTGACTGTGATCCATGATGCAACAGCCACATTATTGTGTTAAAGGCTGTTTTTGATGCCTGTAAAAAAATTTTTAACATTATGTTGATGTGTACCTCCCAGGAGAAAATGTTTGGAAGCCCATACACTTAGTATATCGGCATTACAAATATAGGAAACCCACTCCTTTAAACTGGGAAAACATTTTTAGTAGGCCATCCTCCACGTCTCTTCCGACACCACCACTAGATCACCAGGGTGAACGTGTTCCGTGATGCAACAGCCATGTTATTGTTTTCAAATGAGTGTTTTTAGTGTCAGCAGAGTTCACCTATCATTTCTTATTGCACCCCTCCCAGTGAGAAGTCCAAATAAATATTAATTTTTTAAAAAAATAATAGGGTTGTACAGGAAGTGCAAATAGATAGCTGTGGTATGGCACTGCGCCCTGCCTACACTCAAGAATTTTATTTTTTATTACTAGCATTAAATAAAAATTTGTAAATACAGATGAAGTTGATAGAAAACCACAATCTGTGTCCTCCCAGCATTCCTCTGTACACATCTCAGTATTTAGATCATTATTAGCATGATCTACTTCCCTTCAGCATTTCTCTGCATTCAGATCAAAGATTTCACAACATGCTTCAGCGGCAAGGCAATAAGTATTGACTGTGATTGTAGACTGGATGACATTTTCACAGTATGAAACATAATTTGGGCATAAATTTTTTTTTGCCTATAGCACAGTTTGCGGACACTTAGTAATTCCCCCCCAATTTACTGGAATATGCAGGTCTTAATATCCATTTGGAGGAATCCAGATATTAAAACTACAAAACAACAAAGATTTTCTTTTAAGCAGAACCTGATTTTTGAAGAAATTTAAACAAGTTGTTCAACATTTAGCCTCCTTTGACATAACATTAGAGCAATAATCTTGCTGGACCTGAATACTAGCGCAAAGGGAAAATGGAAATTCTTGAAGCAATAACACAAATGCCCCACAACAAAGATGAACTGTACTACAATGCTGGGAACAGGATTGATTGTCCAATGTCTGATGCCAGACTCCTTCAAACATCAATTACCTGCTGGTGATCAGCTCTAAACAAAACACAATAAGCAAAATGAAGGGTTTTTCAACCCCTTACTTACCGCTGATGCAATAGTACGTCAGCAGTCAGTATCTCCTGCTTTGAGGTGGGCTCCAGTGGTGAGCCCACCTTAAAGCCACGACATGTCAGTTGTTTTAAGCAGCTAACTTGTGCCCGCAATAGGGGCGAGCAGAATCACGATCCGCTCATGCCTATTAACTAGATAAATCCTGTTGTCAAACGCTGGCAGTGGGCATTTAACTAGCACTTCCAGCGCGTGGCTGGAAATGAGTGCATCGCCGACCCCCGTCACGTGATCGGGGGTCAGCGACACGTTGCCATCACAAGCAGAGATCTCATAGAGACCTCTATGGTTGTTGATGGCAGATTGCTTTGAGCACCACCCTGTGGTCAGCGCTCATAGCAATGCTGTATTTCTGCTACATAAAGGCGATCTGAGCATCGCCTATATGTAGCAGTGCTGATCAAGTATGGGATGCTTCTAGCCTCCTATGGAGGCTATTGAAGCATGCCAAAGTAAAAAAAAGTGTTTAAAAATTAAAAAAATAAAAAACATAAAAGTTTAAATCACCCCCCTTTCGCCCCAATCAAAATAAAACAATAAAAAAATCAAACCTACACATATTTGTTATAGCCGCATTCAGAATCGCCCAATCTATCAATAAAAAAAGGATTAACCTGATCGTTAAACGGCGTAGTGAGAAAAACAAAACACCAGAATTACATTTTTTTTGGTCGCTGTGACATTGCATTAAAATTCAATAACGGGCGATCAAAAGAATGTATCTGCAAAAATGTGGTATCATTAATAATGACTGCTTGGCACTCAAAGAATAAGCCCTAACTCGACCCAAGATCATGAAAAATGGAGACGCTACGGGTCTCGTAAAATGGCGCAATTATATATTTTGGAATTTTTTTTCACCACTTAGATTAAAGAGAACATAGACATGTATGGTGTCTATGAACTCATAATATGAACCTAGCACTCAACTTAAAAGTATTTGTAAGGCGGTTTATTGTAGTACACGAAAAAAGACGTTTCGGTCAATGTGACCTTCTTCAGTTACGTGTGGTATATAGATTGTGTAGAGCTTATAGGTATCTATCAGAAAGGACGATGAGATGGCCGGTGGACACCGCATCTGGAGGCACGTTTGCACCTCTCCTATATACTGACAAGCTCATTACCTTAGAGAGATCATTCTCCTCAATGCCTAAAGCACAATCGTCCTTTCTGATAGATGCCTATAAGCTCTACACAATCTATATACCACACGTAACTGAAGAAGGTCACATTGACCGAAACGTCTTTTTCGTGTGCTACAATAAACCGCCTTACAAATACCTTTAAGTTGAGTGCTAGGTTCATATTTGTTGCTTTAACGGTTTGGGAACCTAACCTTAGCACCATCTTGAGTTGTGCTCACGGTGTTCTTTCTATATGAACTCATAATGACCTGGAGAATCTTAATGGCAGGTCAGTTTTAGCATTTAGTGAACCTAGCAAAAAGTCCAAACAAAAAAACAGTGTGGGATTGCACTTTTTTTGCAATTTCACCACACTTGGAATTTTTTTCCGTTTTTTGAGTACACTACATGGTAAAACCAATGATGTTGTTTAAAAGTACAACTCGTCCCACAAAAAATAAGCCCTCATATGGCCAAATTGACAGAAAAATAAAAAAGTTATGGCTCTGGAAAGAAGGGCAGCGAAAAACGAAAACTAAAAATAAAAAAAAGCTCCAGGAGTTAAGGGGTTAAGGAGTCTCTGGGCCCATATGGACGTGTGAATCTCTCTTATTAGTCTCCAATGTGTATTTGTCTCATCAGAGCTTAATCTTAAATGCAGTTGGTTGGATGACTGCTGATGACCTTGATGATTTGAAGAATGCTTTAAGATAGTATCAGTATTAACTTCAGCTGGAGTATTTGAATCAAAACTAGAGGGGGAGGAGATTGTGTTTCTTCTAGATTCACCTTCCTTATTTGATGGGGTGTCACTTAATCTTTGAAGCATGGGCTGGTCTGATGTTATCACACTACCATTCAAATTAAGAGTGCATTTAATTGATTGTCCATCTAGGTATTTGTTGTTCTATTTTTTGTAGGCACCAACTGCATCTTCCTTTCTTATAAACACAACCTCTGCAACTCCATAACTCAGCAAGCAGGCGAGCTTCAAGGCACAGTATACACATAAACGCTAGATGATATCTTCCTCTGTGACTCTGGGATGCAAATTAACGGTCATTTTTTGCCTTCTAAAGGCTTAAAGACAGACTCTTTTGGAGTCATCACTACTGAAGAACTGGCCTCCTTTGTATCAAGTGTCCGTGACACGTTGGTTAGAGCCTTTATATGCAATAAAGGTGGCGAAGTCTTGTGCTGAGCAATCATGGGAGCTGTGCATGCCTCATTCTGTACCACTTTAGTAAGAGGTAAAGTTTGCCCAATAGAAAATGAATTTCTAGACATTGCTGGCCTATTTTGCACAGTGATGGCAGCTCTTATTTTCATCTTCTTGGTGGGGATGTGGGAAAGTTCCATTGGAGAACGTGCAAATTTGGGGAAGGCCTTGTATTTACTTCATGGGCAAACTTTATGTGACGTAAAAAAATAATAATAATGGGAACTTTGATTTCATGTGGCCATCCATTATGTGGGTTCAAAGGCTTTTTGAGGTGCATGTAACTTTTTTGAACGGCATGCCTTGCATTCAATGCATAAGCAAACAGTATAGGATTACCAAATGAATAATGGGGATTTTGGTTTCATGTGGCCATCCAGTACATGGGTTCAAAGGCTTATTGGTGTGCATGTAACTTGGGGGCAGGGCAGACCTTGCATTCAATGCATAAGCAAACAGTATGGGAGTACCAAATGAATACTGGGAACTTTGCTTTCCTGTGGCCATCCAGTGCCTGGGTTCAAAAGCTTATTGGGGTGCGTGTAAATTTGGGGCAGAGCAGGTCTTGCATTCAATGCTTAAGCAAGCAATAAACGGTATGGGAGTACCAAATGAATAGTGTGAACTTAGTTTTCTTGTGGGCATCCAGTACATGGGTTCAAAGGCTTATTGGGGTATGTGTAGCTTTGGTGCAGGACAGGCCTTGCATAAGCAAACAGTATGGGAGTACCAAATGAATAATGTGAACTTGGTTTTCCTATGGCCATCCAGTACATGTGTTCAAAGGCTTATTGGGGTGTGTGTAACTTTGGTTCAGGGCAGACCTGGCAAATGTGACACCCTAGAGTCCGGTTGTCACAGTGACATTGCCTCCCTCTAAGAGGTGAAGTCATGCTTGGAGGCAGAAAAGGGGCCCCTGTTGTGAGTTCATTTTCCCTTCACCATTGAGGTCTGATGAACTCACTCTTCTGGTGAAGGAAGGTAGTGAGGCTGATTACCAAGCATCTGGGCAGGATGATGATGACTGGGTCACGGGAATTGCTGACTGGATATAAGGCAGCCGACGCCCTTCTGCCTTGCTGCTGATCTCTCTGAGGGATTCTAGGAGACCAGTCTGATTCCTGCTCCTCAAAAGCTAAGTTTTCTGCTCTCCTTTTGCATTTGTGTTTTGGTTTTGTTTTTCCTTGTTTTTCTGGATTTCTGCCACTCCCTGCTGGGGTGTGCTGAATTCCTTTTTGCTCTGTCTTCAGAAGATACCTGAGTGCTGATATAGTCTTTTTGAAGCCTAGCGTCTTCAGGGCTTTTTTCGCCATCAGCTGTTGGCTCTTGTTTTGATAGGGTTTTGGCGGATTACAGACAGCAGCTTTTCTATCATGTCCTATGTAGTTAGCTTGGGCCCCATCTTTTGCTCAGCCTATCTTTCTATCTTTCTATCTGTGTGAGTGTTTTTTCATCTTGCTTCACTGTCATTATATGTTGGGAGCTGCCTATTGCTTTGGGGTCTGCTCTGGGGCAGTTTAGATTTCCCTTTCTGTCTTTAGGCTATTAAGTTCTCCGGCTGTGATCGAGGGGTCTAGGGCACCGTAGGAACCCCCCACGGCTACTGCTAGTTGTTGTTGATAGGTTCAGGGGTCTGTAATCCGATAGCTGCCAACTTCTCTGGTTTTCAGGACTTAGCTAGTATTTCTGTTTTTGCCTCCTACGGTGACTCATTCATAACAGAATCACCAGCCATACCGCAGATCCTAGGGTACTCAATAGCAGGAAAGAATTGTAAAAAAAAAAAAAAAGTGTGTATATTTTTTCCTCTATATCTCTGAGGCCGTAGGGGGAATTTTTTTTTCTCTCAATGGAGATAAAGCAATTGTCTGATCGTGTGGAGCAGCTCGCTGCGGAAGTGCGGGGAATTTCCGCCTACCTTTCTCATTCACATGCTGCTGAACCAAAGATCCCTACTCCTGATGTGTTTTTTGGGGATCGGTCTAAATTTTTGAATTTCAAAAATAATTGTAAATTATTTTTTGCCTTGAAGCTTAATTCGTCAGGGAGCTCCGCGCAGCAGGTTAAAATTGCCATCCCTTTGCTGCGTGGCGATCCCCAGGATTGGGCGTTTTCTTTGAAACCAGATGATCCTATTCTGACTAATGTGAATGCATTTTTTCAAGCCTTGGGGTTGTTGTATGACGAACCTAATGCTATTGATCAGGCTGAAAAGACCCTGTTGGCATTGGGCCAGGGTCGAGATTCTGCAGAATTGTACTGTCAAAAATTCCGAAAGTGGGCGGTCCTTACTACCTGGAATGATAATGCCTTGGCAGCTCTCTTTCGGAAGGGTTTGTCAGAAGCCGTAAAAGATACTATGGTGGGATTTCCCGTTCCCTCTGGTCTCGACGATTTTATGTCATTAGCCATTCAGATTGATCGGCGTTTACGTGAACGCAGGACTGCACGAGAGGTGTTGCCACCTGTTGAACAAGTGTCTGAACCTATGCAATGTGATAGAGTTTTGTCCAGGGAGCAAAGTCAGGAGTTCAGAAGGCGTAATAAGCTGTGTTTTTTTTGTGGAGATGCCTCGCATATTATTTCTGTCTGTCCTAAACGAGAGAAACGTTTTGCACACACGTTTTCTGTGGGTGGTGTTCAACCTAAGTTTCTTCTGGCAATTACTCTGATCTGCTCCCTGTCCACATTTTCTGCCTAGGCTTTTGTGGATTCGGTAGCAGCCCTGAACCTAATGGACTTGGATTTTGCTAAACGTTGTGGATTTCCAATGACACCTCTGTGGACGCCTATCCCTTTGAGGGGGATTGATGCTACTCCTTTGGCGCAAAATAAACCTCAGTTTTGGACCCAGGTGGTAATGCGGGTCGCCCCAGACCATCAAGAAAATTGCAGATTTTTGGTGTTGCATAATTTGCATGATACCATTGTTCTGGGGTTTCCCTGGTTGCAAATTCATAATCCAGTTTTGGATTGGAAATCTGTGTCTGCGGTGAGTTGGGGTTGTCGGTGTGCCCTTAGTGAGGCTCCGTTTTTTTCCACCTCACCTCAGTCGCATGATGTTCCTGACTATTTGGCGGATTTTTATGATGTATTTAGTGAGAATGAGTCTGCGTCTTTGCCTCCTCATAGGAGTTATGACTGTGCAATTGAACTAAGCCCGGGGTGTAAATTTCCCAAGGGTCGGCTCTTCAATTTATCTGTACCCGAGCACGAGGCTATGCGATCCTATATTAAGGAGGCATTGGAGAAGGGTCATATTAGACCATCCTCTTCACCCTTAGGTGCTGGGTTTTTTTTCGTGGCCAAAAAGGATGGTTCATTAAGGCCTTGTATTGATTATCGTGCCCTCAACAAAATTACTATTAAATATCAGTATCCATTACCCCTGATTTTGGATCTATTCTCCAGAGTTAAAGGTGCTTGCTGGTTTACCAAGCTTGACTTCAGGGGGCGTATAATCTTACCCGCATTAAGCATGGGGATGAATGGAAGACGGCGTTTAATACTCCGGAGGGACATTTTGAGTACCTGGTGATGCCTTTTGGGCTCACTAATGCCCCTTCTGTCTTCCAGGGCTTCATGAGCGATATTTTCCGAGACTTTGTGGATAAATTTTTGATTATCTATCTGGATGATATTTTGATCTTCTCCAAGGATTGGGATTCTCATGTGGAACATGTTCGGACTGTGTTCCGGATCTTGAGGGAGAATTCCCTGTATGTCAAAGGATCGAAATGCCTTTTTGGGGTACAGAGGATTTCATTTTTGGGATTTATTTTGTCTCCGTCAACTATTGAAATGGACCCGGCCAAGGTACAGGCCATTTATGATTGGGTTCAGCCCACTTCTTTGAAGGCCCTCCAGAAGTTTTTGGGTTTTCTCGGAAATTTATAGCAAAATTTTCTAGTATTGCCAAGCCATTGACTGATCTGACTAAGAAGGGTGCTGATGTGTTGAATTGGTCTCCGGAGGCTGTTTCTTCCTTTCAGGAGCTGAAGCAAAGATTCACTTCTGCCCCGGTTTTGCGGCAACCTGATGTCTCACTCCCGTTCCAGGCAGAGGTGGACGCTTCTGAGATTGGTGCAGGAGCTGTTTTGTCCCAAAAGGATCCTGTAACATCTAAAATGAATCCCTGTGCTTTCTTTTCCTGAAAGTTCTCTCCATCTGAACGTAACTATGATGTGGGGAATTGTGAACTGTTAGCCATGAAATGGGCATTTAAGGAGTGGAGACATTGGTTGGAGGGAGCTAAACATCAAGTCGTGGTCCTCATGACCACAAGAATTTGATTTACCTGGAGTCGGCCAAACGCTTGAATCCTAGACAGGCTAGGTGGGCCTTGTTTTTTACACGTTTTGATTTTGTGGTCCCTTTTCTTCCTGGCACTAAGAATGTCAAGGCTGACGCTCTCTCTAAGAGCTTCTTTGCTGATTCTCCTGTTGTGACCAAGCCTGCTACCATCTTAGGTGAAGGGGTAGTTCTTTCTGCCATCTCGCCCGATTTGAGACGTGCTCTGGAAGAGTTCCAGGAGGACAAACCTGAGCATTGTCCCAGTGGGAAGTTGTATGTTCCTGACCAGTGGAAGAAGAGAGTGATGTCTGAAGTTCATTGCTCTGCATTGGCTGGTCATCCAGGTATTTTTGGTACTAGAGATCTGGTGAGTCGGTCTTTTTGGTGGCCCGCCTTGTCTCGTGATGTCAGGAATTTTGTGCAGTCCTGTGGGACTTGCTCCCGGTCTAAACCTTGTTCTCGCTCTAGTGGGTTGTTGATGCCTTTGCCGGTCCCCAGGAGGCCATGGACCCATATTTCAATGGATTTCATCTCTGATATGCCTGTCTCTCAGAGAATGGCTGTTATTTGGGTGATTTGTGATAGGTTCTCTAAGATGGTTCATCTTGTACCACTTCCTAAGTTGCCGTCTTCCTCTGAGTTGGTGCCCCTGTTTTTGCAACAGGTGGTTCGCTTGCACGGGATTCCTGAGAACATTGTATCTGACAGAGGAGTTCAGTTTGTGTCTAGATTTTGGAGGACTTTCTGCTCCAAGCTGGGAATTCAGTTGTCCTTCTCCTCTGCTTTTCACCCTCAGACCAATGGGCAGACGGAGAGAACAAACCAGACCTTGGAGTCGTATTTGAGATGTTTTATTTCCGCTGATCAGGATGATTGGGTTTCATTCTTGCCCTTGGCCGAATTTGCTTTAAATAATAGAGCTAGTTCTGCCACTTTGATGTCACCTTTTTTTTGTAACTTTGGGTTTCATCCTCGATTTTCTTCAGGGCAGGTAGAGCCTCCTGCCTGTCCAGGTGTTGACACTGTGGTGGAGAGAATGCACCAGATCTGGGACCAAGTGGTGGATAAGTTATCTCTCTCCCAGGAAAAGGCCCAGTGGTTTTCCAACCGACATAGGACCATTGGTCCCCAGTTTAAGGTTGGTGATATGGTTTGGTTATCATCAAAAAATATCGCTATGAAGGTGGCTTCTCCTAAGTTTAAGCCTAGATTTATTGGACCTTACAAGATTTTGGAGATTATTAATCCGGTCTCTTTTCGTTTGGCTCTTCCTGTCACATTTAAAATCCATAATGTGTTCCATAAGTCCTTGTTGAAGAGGTTTGTTGAACCAGTAGTTCCTGGGGTGGCACCTCCGGACCCTGTATTGGTTGAAGATAACATGGAATATGAGGTAGAGAAGATACTGGATTCCCGTCTGGCTAGACGGAGACTCCAGTATTTGGTTAAGTGGAAGGGTTATGGTCAGGAGGATAATTCCTGGGTCTCTGCTTCTGATATTCATGCCAAAAGATTGGTGCGTGCCTTTCATCGGGCTCACCCTGATCGCCCTGGTGGCGTGGATGAGGGTTCGGTGACCCCCTCCTCAAGGGGGAGGTACTGTTGTGAGTTCATTTTCCCCTTCACCATTGAGGTCTGATGAACTCACTCTTCTGGTGAAGGAAGGTAATGAGGCTGATTACCAAGCATCTGGGCAGGATGATGATGACTGGGTCACGGGAATTGCTGACTGGATATAAGGCAGCCGACGCCCTTCTGCCTTGCTGGTGATCTCTCTGAGGGATTCTAGGAGACCAGTCTGATTCCTGCTCCTCAAAAGCTAAGTTTTCTGCTCTCCTTTTGCATTTGTGTTTTGGTTTTGTTTTTCCTTGTTTTCCTGGATTTCTGCCACTCCCTGCTGGGGTGTGCTGAATTCCTTTTTGCTCTGTCTTCAGAAGATACCTGAGTGCTGATATAGTCTTTTTGAAGCCTAGCGTCTTCAGGGCTTTTTTCCCTATCAGCTGTTGGCTCTTGTTTTGATAGGGTTTTGGCGGATTACAGATAGCAGCTTTTCTATCCTGTCCTATGTAGTTAGCTTGGGCCCCATCTCTTGCTCAGCCGTTATTATATGTTTGGGGCTGCCTATTGCTTTGGGGTCTGCTCTGGGGCAGTTTAGATTTCCCATTCTGTCTTTAGGCTATGTAGTTCTCCGGCTGTGATCGAGGGGTCTAGGGCACCGTAGGAACCCCCCACGGCTACTGCTAGTTGTGTTGATAGGTTCAGGGGTCTGCAATCCGATAGCTGCCAACTTCTCTGGTTTTCTGGACTTAGCTAATATTTCTGTTTTTGCCTCATACGGTGACTCATTCATAACAGGCCCCCATGCCAGGTAATAGATTTATCACAATTTCCTGCTGCAGGTCAGAAAAGGGAGATGCCTTATAAATACTGGCCAGCAGAGGGGGTTTGTGAGTCAGCTAGAAGTCAGCTGAGGGGGTTGTCATGGAAACGAAGCAGCTGTGAGGAGAAATGATGACAGTTAAACGTGAGGACGTGAGGTAAAAGGATCTTTCTGGGAGATCCTGTCAGATGAAGACAGGGAGCTGATCTGTGAAGAGGGAAAGGACAAGAGCAGAGACTGAGAGACTCTAGGGAAGCTAAAATACTGCATATAGCAGACCCCTGAGTGAAGCGCTAATAAAGAGAAAAGGGACATCAGAGTTCTAGACTGACAGGAGCTGTAAGTCCTGATAGCCGAATCTGAAAGTACAGGGGATTGTAAATTCCTGTGCACATTAATCACCTGAGGGCACGGCAGCGGATAAGGAGCCCGGGGCTGACGGTGAATAGAACGGTACCCGTGGAATAGGCTCACGCTGACAGCCATACAGGTTAGTGAAACCATCATGAAGAGAGGGTCACAACATAGTTTGCCCTGGGACTACAACCCTACCTGTGGAGGGCTACGACATCATAGCTGCGCCCAACATCCATCCCAGAGGAACAACATCGCAGAGCTGGTCACCCCTGACCAGGATACCACAAGTGGCCATCACGCATTTCTCCATCTAATAACTTTATTTTCATTTTTCACCACATAAATACCACACAACTTTCCCCTATTTTATTACTGGACGCCTCTGGGCCACGGACTGGGTCGCCGCCGCCGTGACACCGTCCCCCATGGGAGTCGACTTGCCCAATACCGAGTACCCCCAGGCCCCGCGGGGCGCTGCACATTCAATGCATAAGCAAACAGTATGGGAGTACCAAATGAATAATGTGAACTTGGTTTTCATGTGGCCATCCAGTACATGGGTTCAAAGGCTTATTGGGGTGAATGTAACTTTGGTGCAGGGCAGGCCTTGCATTCAATTCATAAACAAACAGTATGGGAGTACCAAATGAATAATGTGAACTTGGTTTTCCTATGGCCATCCAGTACGTGTGTTCAAAGGCTTATTGGGGTGTGTGTAACTTTGGTTCAGGGCAGGCCTTACATTCAATGTATAAGCAAACAGTATGGGAGTACCAAATGAATACTGGTAACTTTAGTTGCATGTGGTCATCCATGACATCTGTTCAATGGGTTGTTGGGGTGCGTCCATATTTTGGGCAGCCCTGACACACACTGCATACGCAATAGCAGTATAAGGGACCCACTGTTTAATAATGGGAACAACAAAGCATAACCAGCTGATGGTTCTCTAAGAAAAGTGAGGGCCGACTGCTGGCCCTATAAAAATAGACTTTGTGACTTTCAGAGTCTGTCCTTCATAAATGAAACAGGATGTGTCACACACCACATGACCAAATAAGGCTGTAAAATGTTAAAATGACATTTCCCAGTGAATGCATTTGTCTTGGTTGAAAGCAATGCTAAAGTTGCAACATTTTTGTTTTAGGTTATTTATTTAGCCTTATATACAAATCATTACCCTGGAAATGATATTCCTTAGCATATTTCCCATGAAAATCCATTTTGGTTTAGTTTTTGTATGTTTTATTGTGCGTCTGTAAAAGTGGCGTAAGACTCTGACAGCATTATTCACAGCTGTGACCTGGGAGTAAGAAACGTTTCCAGGGGAATTCTCTATGATGTTCCCATGTCATTAGAGCACTGATTTCAGATGTTTTTAGACCCTAAAAGGACCCCCGGGGTGGGGGATCGCAGCAAGAAAGCTTGGTTTTCACATAGACTTACATTGGGCTCATTGCTCGGGACGAGCACCCGAGCATTCCATTTTGCTCGACCCGAGCAACGAGCACCCGAGCATTTTAGTGCGCGCTCATCACTAACGATTACTGGACATGTGCACACAGCCTAAATATATTTATTTTCTATACAGCATGTCTAATACACGTAACCTGTTTATCTTTAAAACCTAGAGACTAACAAGACCTTCACATTATCACCTAGGTCACTCATATTTGCTCATTATTAATGGCTTGTTGTTAAAATAAACATAAACCATATATCTTATATCTTGCCTTTACATCACAAAGCCCAAGGCAGACCAATACCTTAAGCACTATAAATCATGAAGCCATTTACAATGTTACTAAAGGCAATATTATGAATTGAGAAAATCTATTTTAGAGTATGTTGTAGTCTTTTGTGATATCCAGCACATGCCTGATATTTTTTAACCATTTTGAGGTTAAGGCCGGAGTCACACTACAGCGAGATACGGCCGAGTCTCGCAGGTTAAAACCAAGCTCTGGCACCGGCACTCCGGAGCGGAGCGTGCAGCTCCATGTATTGCTGTGCGGCTGCACGAGTGCCGGCTCCAGAGCTTGGTTTTAACCTGCGAGACTCGGCCGTATCTCGCTGTGTGTGATCCCGGCCTAAGACAGACCACAGCAATGATATTCATATTCAATTACTTAAGAACACAAGCATCGTATTTTCTTTAATATTTCCAAATGGTTATTAGCCTGTATGCCGAGTCCTGCTACAAATAATTTTGTATTCATAACCTATTCTATTTAGTGGGGAATGTGAACACAGAGTGAATCTCAGTTTATTGAACAGTGCTATTTTACTGATGATCTTTCAAGTCTGGCTTCCCCTCATCCTAAAATCACAACAGTTTTTGATATATTTATTGCTATATTAACTGCTTGACATCACAATTATGACTTTTATCATCCTATTGGAACATGTTAATTATTTATTTCATGGCCGTCAGTTCAATCTCGAGCTATGGTGGCTTAATGGATGAATGCTGTGTAGGAAGATCAATCTTATGCAAGCCTAGATAAGTCCACTAGGGTCTTTTCTGCCATTACCTTGATTGCACAAACCATCGGATTGCTTGGTCTTACTTTTCACCTTGTTCCTTCTATTCGTCCGACCAAGATGTCCTTCTCCAATGATTATTCTTTTCATCTATATGTACAAAGTAGGAAAATCATAGCTTGGTGATGCCTGTGTAACAAGGTTAACCAGGGGGTAGTAGTGGCTGGGCTATTTAAAGATACAGTACATAGACAGAGTCCACTGAGCACACAGTTAGCGAGTATCCTTCGGTACCTTGTACATGTAATACGGGATTGATGCAGTTCTACCCCACAGGTTACCTTCTCTTTCTCTGGTCACAGCAATCCAGGCAGTAACTCACCAGAAAAAATTAATAAAAGTTTGAGTGCTTTGAAAAAAGCAGTTTGAACAGCAGTGTGCACACAGCAATGCAGCTAGCAGATAGCCTTAAAAGGCAGCCTAATCACCACCAGCGCTGCTGCACACAACAAAAATCCTCCCCTTTCACTGCACACTAACTGTACAGTGAAAATCGCTAGCAGCAGAAGCAATTTTTTTTCTTCTTCCCTGCCTAACGCTCTCCCTATTCAGAATCATCATCATCAGCAGCACCTCTCCCTATTGTAAGATCGGCAGAAATAAGATGGCGGTCTGCGGTCACGGCCTTTTATACCCACTGTGATGCTACACAAAGCCAGCCAATCACTTCAATGCCCTTCTCTAAGATGGTGGTGGCTGCTGCCCATGTCATCGTGTTGCCCACAATGTGCGTCCTCCATCATTGGCTGAGAAAAGGCGCTGGAAGCATTATTTGAAACGCGACTTTGGCGCTCTGATCGGCGACCTCATGGCTGACCTCACGCTATGGTCGGGTTTCGATCGGCGAAACCCGACTTTAGCGAAAGTCGGCTATTTTTGAATTTGACCGACCTGTTTCGCTCAACTCTACTGATAAGGAATATATTACAAACTGTCAGCATTTCGCATCCTAGGTACACCAACAAATTTTACAGACATCCAGGACATTTCCCTTTAAATGTTCTCATTAACAGTAAATTTGACCAGGGGTGCCCTAACTTTTACATGCCACTGTATAGGGAAGTGCTGTACCTGTATAGTCACTTACAATTTGACTCTGAATTGATTGATGTGATTTAAATGTACCTTAACAGTATCCCTGTTTTATTCTTCTCTCACTGCAAAAAAGGAGGACACTAATAATTCCCTCAATGCTTTTTTTTGCAACTAAAACTAAATCCTCAATCTAAGGCTCTGTTACATGTGGGCAAGACATTATAATTTAAAAAAATCCATATTCCAGCAATTTAAACACAACTGCCCACCTTACAAAGTGTGTGCCATGTAAAAAAAATATTTCTGTTGCACACTTCATTGTTGTAATTGTCCAATATTTCAGCCGTACACACCACTTTAATATAGCTGCCTGTTGCAGACGCTTCCTTTTGGGACCTAAAGTGTTACCATTGTTTTAATATTTACTTAATAAATCAATAGTACTCATGAAAGTAATAGACTTTGTAATATTTCTTATCAGGAAAATCTGTTTTTTTTCTTCACCTGGACTGATCAATCATTAACGAAATGTTCAATTGATGGGTGAAATCTGTATTCAATGAAGACAGATTGATAGATTACTGAGATAGGATATGGCAGTTGGTTTACATAAGATGTAGAAGAAAGTGTTAGGGCTGGCGGAATGCACCAAATAATAAAATAATAGTAAGGTCCGTTAGCAGCCCGGGGTCCACCGTGCAGGGGTGGTAAACTGCTGTTTAGTAATGGCGGAAGTATAAAGCGGTGTACAGAAGGTCACACGTGAGTTAACGTCACCCAGTGTGAACAGAAGCGAACTCTGTTAACTCACAGAGCCGCGCTACCACAGAACATAAATGCCGGTGCCTGTTTAGCTCACAGAGCCCGGCCACGGAGCACACAGAAAGTGGTCACAGAACCCTGCCCCAAGGACATGGGGTCAGAGTCCCTCTCAACCATCTGAGCATGCAGCGTCGCACCTGCGGACGCCACTATAGACGCTGACTATGGAGTATCGAGCACGTGCACCGTGGCGTGCCGAGCCACCAGTAGACACTGATGCCTGTCTCAGACTCTGTCCTGCCTACACCTAAGCCTGGACGCTTAACAGGCTAGGCTGCACAACACATGCGTACCAAGGGTAGGGGTTTCTTAATGAGTCATTCACCAGAGACATTCATACATGCATACAGCACTCACTCCTCATAGTCTGATAATGCAGTCTATACTAGCGCATGGCCGAGCGGCCATGCGAACCTTTTATAGCAGCGTCCTTCCAGGACTTTCCTGACCTTTCAGATGGTCCAATCTGACCTGGAGAAGGACTTGAGCATGTGACCTCCGATCTCCAATGGGCATGCTCAGTGGACCAAAAGGAGAACTTAGTCCCTGGAGTAGCTCGCTGCTGACCAGCATGCGTTGCTATAGCTGGACTAGAGGTGGCAGCAGCAACTAAGCCCACAGAGCTCGTTTGAGCAGAGAGCCTGGATCGATGAGTCTGCTGAGCAGGCTCCTCTGCAGCCGAAGGGGAATGGGAGACCGCCGAATGCAAGGCTCAGGACTCCTGCTGTGCAGCGGCAGGAACTCGATGCCTAACATTACCCTCCCTTCTAGGGCTGCCTCGCTATGGTCAAATGCCGTGATAAGGAGCTGAGCGTGGATGTTCTCCACTGGCTCCCAGGTCCGAGCCTCTGGACCATGACCCTTCCAGTCCACCAAATAAAACTTTTTACCACACACCACCCTGCATCCCACAATTGCATTGACCTCAAACTCGTCCGAAGACAGGTCTGATGTCCCGGCAGATGAATCGGAGAACTGGGCGGGACATGTGAACAGGTATAAGGAGGGACACATGGAAGGTGTCAGAGATAGCAAAGTGTGGTGGAAGGGCCAGACGATAGACCACAGAGCTGATCTGTTCGAGGACCTTAAAGGGACCAATATAGCGAGGAGCGAACTTAGTGAACTCGACTCACAGCCTAAAGTTACAGGCGGAGAGCCACACTAAGTCGCCAGGGGAGAAGGTTGGAGCAGGACACCGATGTGCGTCCGCGGAGGACCTCATTCTCTCCTTAGAGGCCCGAATGGCATCCTGGGTGTGGTCCCAAATATCATATGCCTGCACCGCCCAGTCTGCCACCCTAGAGTCGGTGGATGACACAGGCATGGGCACAGGGACACGAGAATGTTGGCCGTAGTTAAGGAAGAATGGGGTCTAGCCGGTGGAATCGGCCACATTGTTGTTCAAGGCAAACTCTGCCCATGGCAACAAGGATGCCAAGTCATCCTGCCTGGCCGAGACAAAATGTCGGAGATATGTGACCAGGGTCTGGTTGGCCCTCTCTACCAACCCGTTCATCTCGGGATGATAGGCCGAGGAGAGATTCAGCTCAATACTGAGCAAGCGACAGTGCTCTCTCCAGAACCGAGACGCAAACTGGGGACCTTGGTTACTGACAATCTTATTTGGCATGCCGTGTAACCAGAAAACGTGTTTGATGAACAACACTGCTAGGCCTTGTGCGGAAGGTAGCCGAGAGAGAGACACCAAGTGCACAATTTTAGAAAAATGCTGCCACTGCACTTGGGCAGACCTACCACAAAGTCCATGTCAACCATCTCCCAGGGCCTGTCTGCCACCGGTAAGGGTTAAAGTAACCCAGCGGGTCATTGCTGGGAAGGCTTATTCTTGGCGCAGGAGACGCACGCCTGAATATATTCTTTGACGTCACGAGCCATATGCAGCCACCAGTATGTCCTCGCCAAAAGCTCAACTGTCCGCTTAGTACCAAAGTGTCCACCCACCCTGGATGCGTGAGCCCAAAAGAGGACCTCCGGACCCAAACGGGCAGGGACAAAAGTCTTGCCAGGGGTACAGACTCAAGGGCGACCGGAGCCACTGTCCTCAGGCTCTCAGATGGTACAATTAACCGAGGCTCCTCCTCCTCCGCTGACACCACGGAGTGAGAGAGTGCATCGGCCCGGACATTCTTCTCACCGGAAAGGAAATGTAGCGTTAAGTGGAACTGGGAGAAGAAGAGAGACCATCGGGCTTGGTGAGAATTTAACCGCTGAGCGGTTTGGAGATAGACCAAGTTTTTGTGGTCAGTGTAAACTTGGAAGGGATAGTGAGCCCCCTCCAGGTGGTGTATCCATTCAGAAAAGGCCAACTTCATGGGTAGCAACTCACTGTCCCCAATGGAATAGTTCCTCTCCGCCAGCGAGAAGGTCTTGGAAAAGAAGATGCAAGGATGCTTCCGACCTTGAGCATCCTTTTGGAACAGGACTACTCCAGGACTGACGGACGAGGCATCCACCTCTAAAATAAATGACTTATCCACATTGGGGCGATGTAAAATGGGAGCACTAGCAAAGTGGGACTTGATGGAGAGGAAGGCCTTGGAGACTTCCTCTGACCACAATTTAGGATTCGCTCCCTTCTTGGTGAGGGCAACTAAGGGAGCTACCAAAGTCGAGAAGTGCAGAATGAATTGGCGGTAATAGTTAATAAATCCCATAAATCACTGCACCGCTTTGAGGAAGTGAGGCTCCTGCCAATCCATCACCGCCTGTAGTTTGGCAGGATCCATGGCCAACGCCTGGGCCGAGATGATATAGCCCAAGAAAGGCAAGGACTCCTGCTCAAACACACACTTCTCCAATTTGGCATATAGGGAGTTTGCCCGTAGGAGATCGAAGACTTTGCAAACATCCTTCCGGTGGGAGTCTTTATCTGGAGAGTAGATGAGGATGTCATCCAGATAGACAACAACTGAGGTGGTTAGCATATCTTGGAAGATGTCGTTCACAAAGTCTTGGAAGATGGCTGGAGCATTACAGAGCCCGAAGGGCATCACCAGGTATTCATAATGCCTGTCCCTGGTGTTAAAGGCCGTCTTCCATTCGTCTCCCTCACGGATGCGAATCAGGTTGTAAGCACCCCGCAGATCCAGCTATGAAGACCCTTGCTCCCCGCAACCTATCAAAAGCTCAGATATCAGGGGTAGAGGGTACTTGTTCTTAATGGTGATGGCGTTAAGACCCCTGTAGTCAATGCATGGCCGTAGTTCTCCATTTTTCTTCTGCACAAAGAAAAACCCCACCCCTGCAGGTGACACTGACTTCCTAATAAAGCCCCTTGCCAGATTCTCCTGGATGTACTGAGACATAGCCTCCGTCTCTGGGAGAGAGAGAGGATAAACTCGACCCCGGGGAGGCTCAGCACCAGGCAAGAGGTCAATCGGGCAGTCATCAGGGCGATGAAGTGGAAGGATCTCTGTCGCCTTCTTGGAGAACACATCCGCATAGGACAAATAGTGCTTGCGAAGAGAGGAAAGATCTGCGGGTACCACAGTAGTAGCAACCTGAATGCAGTCCCTCTGACATCTACCAACACAGGATTTACTCCATCCCAGAATTCTCCCTGAGGACAACTCTATATGAGGGGAGTGATACCGTAGCCACGGCATCCCTAAGAGGACCTCGTCAATTCCCTCGGGAATGACAAGCAGGGACATGATCTCCTGATTGGAAGGAGACATGGATAAAGTAAAAGGGACGGTCTGATAGGTTATCTGCGATGGTAGTGTCGACCCATTTATCACCCGAATGGTCACTGGCTTGGCAAGCATAACTAGTGGAATTGTGTGCCGTCGGGCGAAGGTAGAAGACATGAAGTTGCCCTCTGCCCCAGAATCCACACAAAGCTCTACCATATGGGTGGATGGGCCAATGTTAATTGTCCCCTTAAATGTCTGTTTAGAAGAAGGTACTGCTGAGTCTAGTGAACCAGCTCCTAAGGGCACTAAACGAGGGAGTTCTTCCAAACTCCAAGAACATCTAGAGGCAAGATGTCCTGACTGCCAGCAGATGTAGCAAACCATGCGTGCACGAGCGGTCTGGGACTTAGAACCTGCTCGCGACACCTCCATGGCCTCATGTGATTCAGACACCTGGCCAGGAAATTCCAGAGGTTCGGTAAAGGTGGGAGCCAGCCGAAACCTCCACTTACACTGGGCTCGCTCCAACCCCCGCTCATTAAAACGAAAGTTGATGTGAGTGGAGACTGCTATAAGCTTCTCCAGTGTGGTGGGAATCTCCCTGGTGACCAGGGCATCCTTCACATGATCAGCCAGTCCCCTCCAAAAAAAAAGAATGAGGACTTTATCCGGCCACTCCTGCTCAGACACTAGAGTCCAGAAGTGGACGGCAAAATGGCTGACCATGGACGAACCCTGTGTAGATGCCAGCAGTTGGAGCGCCGTATCGTGGGTGACTCGAGGTCCTAAAAAGACCTGCTTCAGAGTGCTCAGAAACTGCTCCCACAACGGCATGGCCCACTCCAATGCCCTGTCCGACAAGAGGGATATTATGAATCCCACCTTGGCCCGCTCTGAGGGAAAACGTGCTGCCAGGAGCTCAAGGTGTATTGCACACTGTCTCATGAATCCCATACAAGACTGGCTATCACCAGAAAACTTATCTGGCAGCGGGAGGCGGGATAATGCTGGAACAGGGATGGCAGTGGACAATGCAGCTGCAGCCACACTAGCAGCCTGAGCAGCCACTGCGGTAACATTCACAGCTGTGGTTGTACGCTTGAGAGCCACCAACCTACCCTCCAACTGCTGGATGTATCGCTGCAGTCGCTGTTCGTCTGCCTTTACTAGCCAGACCCTGGCGCTAGTATAATGTTAGGGTTGGTGGAAAACACCAAATAATAAAATAATAGTAAGGTGCGTTTGCAGCCCGGGGTCCACAGTGCAGGGGTGGTAAACTGCTGTTTAGTAATGGCGGAAGTATAAAGTGGTGTACAGAAGGTCACACGTGGGTTAACATCACCCAGTGTGAACAGAAGCGTACTCTGTTAACTCACAAAGCCACGCTACCGCAGAACATAAATGCCGGTGCCTGTTTAGCTCACAGAGCCTGGCCATGGAGCGCACAGAAAGCGGTCACAGAACTCTGCCCCAAGGACATGGGGTAAGAGTCCCTCTAGACCTTCTGAGCGCGCGGTGTTGCACATGCGGACGCCACTATAGACGCTGACTATTTTGAGCACATGCACCGTGGCGTGCCGAGCCACCGGCGGACACTGATGCCTTTCTCAGACTCTGTCCTACCTACACCTAAGCCTGGACGCTTAACAGGCTAGGCTGCACAACACATGTGTACTAAGGGTAGGAGTTTCTTAATGAGTCATTCTCCAGAGACATTCATACATGCATACAGCACTCACTCCTCATAGTCTGATAATGCAGTCTATACTAGCGCATGGCCGAGCGGCCATGCAAACCTTTTATAGCAGTGTCTTTCCAGGACCTTCCTGACCTTTCAGATGGTCCAATCTGAGCTGGAGAAGGACTTGAGCATGTGACCTCCGATCTCCAATGAGAGATCGTCCCATGGGCATGCTCAGTGGACCGAAAGGAGGACTTAGTCCCTGGAGTAGCTCGCTGCTGACCAGCATGCGTTGCTAAAGCTGGACCAGAGGTGGCAGCAGCAACTAAGCCCACAGAGCTGGTCTGAGCAGATCACCTAGATCGACGAGTCTGCTGAGCAGGCTCCTCTGCAGCCGAAGGGGAATGGTTGACCGCCGAATGCAAGGCTCAGGATTCCTGCTGTGCAGCGGCAGGAACCCGATGCCTAACAGAAAGCTCTTCCTCCAGATCCTTTCTCTTCTACTTTCCCCTCTGCATAGAATCTGATCATTAGCAACTGCCATCTCCTATCTCAGTAGAGTAACAATCTGTCTTCACAGATTAGTGGTATCCATGGTTATGACCACTAACAACTAACTGTCACTATAGGAGTGATCGAAGCCATATATACCTAAGCTACTGCAATGTCCGGTACATAGCGACATAGTGAAACAGAAGAACTGTGCTACATTTCTATTTGGAGGTAATTGCTAATATTATTATTATACCTACTACATATTGGGATAGGCTCTTGAAGATGGTATTGCTACTTTTAACTTCTCTTTAATGCATTCACAATGTGTCAGTGCTTACAAATTTATGCCCAACTATGATACATGGCCAGGAGATGCTTTGATGGGTATAACTATTTACTGTTTAAAATCTTTCACCATTCCATCTGCAAGACCATTTCATTCTTTAAAATGTGGAGTCTTCTATTACGGTTCAACTCAGTCAATTGTTCTAACCTGTGACCTGATACTAATGCTACCACTAACATCACTACTCCTACTACTACCAACACCACTATTACTACTACTACTACTACTACAACAATCTTCTACATTCCTTTAATGCATTAATACTGTTTTTCTTTTTTTAGTGTTACTTCTCTTAAAAGCATGAGTCAGAGTGAAGAGCAGCAATCTAAGAAAGCCATGCATTTACATGTCTGTCCATTCTTTTAAAATCTGTTGCCTTTGTCACACAATTAAGCTATTTTAAGTATTATGCATAGTACCAGTCAAAAGTCTGTGTCTACACTTGTTAATGCAATGGATTTCCTAATTTTTATTGTAATGTGTACCTTTTAGACTCAGACTGAAAGGGGTGGTCTAGCCTTAGGGTACAAGTCTGCATTTACTTAATGTGACTGCTGACTTCTGCATACTCTGATTCTGCATTTACTTAATGTGACTGCAGACTTGTGAATCCTCACAGTGCATTGAGCATGGTCGAGCACTTCTAACCTGCACATTACCACTTGCATTCAAGTCATATACTTATGTGCCAACTGCTCTCGACACCAGCAGTGGAAAATCTTCAAAGCGCATTATGTGCGCAATGTTTGGATTTACAAGTCTGCAGTCACATAGAGTAATTGCAGACTTTTATCCTGAGGCCAAACAACCCCTTTATAGCAGCAAAACTATGAAGGAACACACACGGAAACAAGGAACAAATAAACATACAGTATGTGAAACAAACAAGTAATATGTGTTAAACAGGGAAAGCAAGCACTAAAATGCTTGGATGCTCGTTACTCAAACCAAGCAATTTCTCATGCTCGGATGCTTGTCTCAAGTAACGAGTATAGTAGTCAATGCGACATCCAAGCATTTTTCTCGTAGACCCGAAAAGGAGGTCTGGGGCACTGAAAATATTGAAATATATGGAAAAATTGCTGAATGTAAGGAGAACAGCATAGGGAAGACACCTGGAAACATCTCTGACTCCCCAGATCTCTGCTGAGAACAATGGTGTCACACTATAACTCCACTTTAAGGGCTAACTTCATGTTAGTGGTAAAAATTTAATTGATATAACTTGAGCTTATTTGTGAAAAAAACAGAAATTTGGCAAAAATTTGTCAAATTTTGCAATTTTTCAAATTTGAATTTTCATGCCCTTAAATCACAGAGATATGGCACACAAAATACTTAATAAGTGACATTTCCCACATGTCTACTTTACATCAGCCCAATTTTGGAACCAAATGTTTTTTTTGTTAGGAAGTTATAAGGGTTAAAACTTAACTAGCGATTTCTCATTCTTACAACATCATTTTTTTGGGGGGACCACTTCACATTTTAAGTCACTTTGAGGGGTCTATATGATAGAAAATACCAAAAGTGACACAATTCTAAAAACTGAACCCCTCAAGGTTCTCAAAACCACAATCAAGAAGTTTATTAACCCTTCAGGTGCTTCACAGGAATTTTTCCTGATAAGACAGGGTTTGCAGACCGGTCACCATTCTGGTTGCTCTTTTCTGAACTTGCTCCAGTTGGTTGATGTCTTTTTTAAAATGTGGTGCCCCAAACTGGACACAATATTCCAGATGAGGTCTGACCAAAGAGGAGTAGAGGGAAATAATGACTTCATGTGATCTAGACTGTATGCTTCTGTTAATACATCCTAGAATTGCATTTGCCTTTTTTGCTGCTGCATCACACTGTTGACTCATATTCAGTCTGTGATCTATTAGTATACCAAGTCTTTTTCACATGTGCTGCTTAGCCCTCTTCCTCCCATTCTGTATATGCTTTTTTCATTTTTATTGCCCAGATGTAGTACTTTGCATTTTTCCCTATTAAAAACTATTCTGTTAGTTGCTGCCCACTTCTCCAGTTTATTTATATCTTTTTGAATCCTCTCTCTCTCTTCTCTAGTATTAGCTATGCCTCCTAGCTTTGTGTCAACAGCAAATTTAATCTGTTTACCCTTAATTCCTTCATCTAACTCGTTGATAAAGATGTTGAACAATACAGGGCCCAGGACAGAGCCCTGTGGTACCCCACTTGAAACATTCTTCCAACTTAATGTGCAGCCATTTACGACCACTCTTTGGGTCCGATCGCTAAGCCAGTTATGAATCCACCTAACAGTTGCCTTGTCCATTCCATACTTAGTCATTTTTTCAATAAGGATTGTATGAGATACTTTGTGAAATGCTTTGCTGAAGTCAAGATATACTATATCTACAGCATTTCCTTGATCCACCCAATCAGTGATTCCGTCATAGAAGGAAATTAAGTTAGTCTGACATGACTTATTAGTTACAAACCCATGCTGACTCTGTTTAATCACTTCATTCTTATCCAGGTACTGACATACATGTTGTTTAATTATTTGTTCAAAGATCTTTCCTGGTATAGAAGTCAGACTCACTGGCCTATAGTTGCCTGGGTCCACCCTCTTCCCCTTTTTGAAGATAGGAACAACATTTGCTCTTCTCCAGTCTTCTCAGACTTCTCCTGTTCTCCAAGAATTTTCAAAGGGAGAGGGGTTCAAAAATTTATTCTGCTTTCTCCTTCAGTACTCTGGGGTGTAATTCATCTGGACCTGGAGACTTGAATTCATTTAGGTTAGCTAAGTGTTTCCTCACTATCTTTCTGTTTATAGATATCCTGGATTCTTCTATTCCCTTAATAGGACAGTGAAGAACAGTTGATGTTACATTTCCTTTCTGAGAGAAAACAGATGCAAAATAGGAATTTAAAAGTTTGGCCTTCTCAACATCCTGTCTTACCATTTCATCATTTTCATCCTGTAAAAATCCTATAGCATCTTTGACTTTTCTTTTACTTTTGACATATTGACATATCCCCAAGATCCTTTATTATTGCTTTTGACATCTCTTGCAAGCCTCAATTCATTGTCAGCTTTAGTAATCTGATTTGTGCCCTGTAGGTTCTGCAGACAGCATTATATTCTTCTTTAGCTATGCCTCCCTCTTTCCATTTTATAAACATTTTTTTCTTCCTTTTTAACATGTGCTTAAGTTCTGTGTTCATCCATCCTGGCTTCCTTAAATGCTTCCTATTCTTCCCTCTATTCTGTGAGCTATAACTTTTTTATTTTTTTCCTGATGAAGCTGTGTGGTGGCTCATTTTTTGTGGGACAAGATGACATTTTCAGCGGTACCATGTTTATTTATATCCATCTTTTTGATCACATGTTATTCCACTTTTTGCTCGGAGGTATGATACTAAAGCATTGTTTTTTTGCCTATTTTTAAAGGGGTTCACTAAAGAGGTTAACTAGTGGAACAGTTTAATAGGGCGTGTCATTACGGACGCGGCGATACTAAATATGTGTACTTTTATTGTTTTTTTTACATCACTGTATTATATCAGATCGCTGATCTGACACTTTGCAGAGCACTGTGTCAGATCAGCGATCTGACAGTCAGTGCAAGAGGCTTGCCGGTGCCTGCTCTCAGCAGGCACTGACAAAACACCTCCCTGCAGGACCCAGAAGGACCCAGCGGCTTCAGCCTTCAGATTGTTTACCAGTGTGCCATGAGGGAAATGTAGCGCTTGTCAACGTGTCAGTCGTTATTTGTACAATTCCAGTAAGTGCATTGGTAAGGGTACGTGTGATATGGGACATGTGCTGGTACAAGGCAGGGATGTCACACCAGGGGAAATAGTGGTGCTGGGGGACTGAGTTTCAAGGGTCGGCTGACACCATTAGTCGATGGAAATCCATTTTATCTACAAGTCCAAATGGCAAAATTTGCACTGCAAGCAACTTGGAAATGTGCCATTTCCTAGGGACAGCTGAACGCTGTGCTAGGACAAGTTTTTGGAAGTGTCTGATGATGTAACCTCAGAATGTGCAAGGAAAGGTACAAGGCGGGAAGCACCAGCACCAGTGTCATGGACAGGGGATTGAGAAGCAACTAGCACAGGGGAAGATGCAGTGGTGTCACCAATCGTAAATTTAGGTGTTCAGCCCACTGAGTCGGTTGCTTAGGTAACATGTACCTGATCATGCTGGTGGTGGTTAGGCTCTCTGTGGTCAGGCTACTGTTGTTATTAGCATGGCACAGATTGTGTATTACCATTTTTTGTCTCGGAACTCTCTTACAAAAAGTCCCAGGCTGGGCAACACCTAACTCTTTGATGTAGAAAATCAGGAATGACGGTGAATTGCGAAACAGTTGTCTGCTTTCTCCCTCTGGTCACTCCAATGCCTCTTCCTCTGTTTTGGTGTTGCCGATCCCTTCTCCTCAGTACTGCTGGCATCTCTCTGCATGCTATCTTCCCAGGTTGGGTCAGTGAGTTAGTCATTCAAAACCTCATCTTCTACCGCTGCACCTAGGTCCTCCTGACTTGGTGACTTAACAACAACAACCTCAATTATCGGCAACTGTGTCTCATCATCATCTACCTCCTTATACAAAATTTGTATTCTTGTGATCGTGGCTGCTCTAAGTGTTGTGCATCACTAAACAGCATCTCCTTCTGTTCCTCTTAGAGCATGCAGAGTGAGGGGCCACAATCAAGAAATGATGTTGTAAAGAGCTCCTCGATGTTTCATAGTATGGGATCATTGGTCTCCTTGGACTCAAATGGTGGATGGAAGGAGGAGCAGGGTGAAGATTAAGTGATCCAGACTGTTGGCTGGTGATGAGACTGGTCCGTGTGGAAGACTGGGTGGTGCTGCCAAGCATGCTGGAAGCATTATCTGCTATCCAATCGGCAACTTGTTTGCTCTGGTGTGGCTTCAGATGTCCTGTGCCTCTCTGCAAATGTAACAGGAAGCTATGTGCCATGGATGGGCATGTTTCTTGTGCTCCCACAGGCACAGCTGCACTTGCCCCATGTCCTAGGTGTCTGCATGCACCATCACTAGCACTTCCAGTTCTCTATCGCTTACTGCACATCTTACGCATTTTCTAGGTTTCTGTAAACCAAGTTTATTTTCAATAAAATATATAATAATAAAATAAATAAATAAAAATAAATAAAATATGAAAAAAATCAGTCACCTGCAGCAAACAGTTTTTTTCAGTTTAATACCATGGTAATGTAACTCAAAACACGTAAAACTGTATGGATGACTTATTGAATCCAGAAAATGTTTTTAACTTTTTTTGGGAAGTTTAAAATACCACAGTAAAGCAACTCTAACCATGTCAAACTGTATGGATGACTAATTGAATGCAGAAAAAATTGTTGAACTTTTTTAGTTTTATATTCCACTGTAATATAACACTAACTATGTTAAACTATATGCATGACTATTTCAATCCAAAAACATTTTTTTAACTTTTTCTGGAGTTTTATATACCACCGTAATATAACACTAAGCATGTAAAATTGTATGTATGACAATATAGTAAATTTTTTCACCCAAAAAAAGAATGTGGTCATGTGCAGCAACTATATAGTTATGCAGCGGACTGCAAAGCCCTAAGCTCTACCTACAGGATGTATTCTGTCACTCTTCCTGTTCCTTCAACTGTCCCTAAGCTAAATGCAGAATGTATCTGATACACACAGCAAAGCAGAGTATTAGCCCTTAGAGGTACTGTTCGCATGATGGTTCAGCATCAGCATGTGTACCAGTATCAAAACTAGACTCTGACTAGTTAAACTGTACACACAGAGGCCGGGATAACTGCTAACTCCCTCCAATCACAACTGTCTCAAAGCTGTGCAATGGCATCAGTGTGCCGAACATGGGGGTGCCTGTCCTTATATAACCTCTGATGAGGTAATGCGGCTAGCGAATCAGAATAATACCACTAACAAGATGGCTACAGCATTACCATTACATTGACTGGCAGGCAATACCTGCATGTTTAATGGCTGTGTAACAGGCAATAAACATGAAGGGTGGGGATTTAAGCTTCAAATCTGAGCACCATCCAATGCTCGTCAAGTGCTGAGCATATCCGAGCACCCAAATACTTCAATGATATCGGAGTATCACTGAGCATATTCGCTTATCTCTAGTGTTAAACCTAACATTTATCAAAGAGGCTCCATTTTCTCTAGTAACATCTTTGTGCACCCTTTGCATTATTTCAATCAATTTTAATAGGAAGTTACCTGGAATAATCTTCAGTCTGTTAGAAGTGCCCAGAAGTGCTGAGCACTTGTCAGCTGCTTTGCTTTGACTCTAATGGTCTAACTCATCCCAAACTAAGTCATTTGGGTTGAGACCAAGTGATTGTGGAAGCCATGTCATCTGACACAGCACTCTAGTCTTCACCTTAATGGTAGTAATACCTTTACTTTGGCTAGAAGTGTTGTTTTGCGTCATTGTCAGATTTCAACACAAACGATGGACCCATTAAATGTAAATAAGATGGGATGGTTTCTTGTTGCAGAATGCTGTGGTAGTTATGCTGGGTTATTGTGCCCACAATTTGGAATAAATCAGTAACGGTGTCACTAGAAAAGTACTCCCGCACCATCACACCGCCCTCTCTATTCTACATGGTGGACATCAAACATGTAGTTATTATTCGCTCACCTTTTCTGCATCTCACAAAGACAGTTGGTACAAAAAAACTAAAAGTTTGTCTCATCAGACTACAGTACAAATTTCCACAGATCTTTTGTCCAGTCTTTGCGTTGCTTGGATCAATCAAGTCTCTTCTACTTGTAAGTGGTCCTCAGTAGTGGCTTCTTTGTAGCATTTAGCCTGTAATGGCCTGCTGAAATGTGTATGCTAATTGATGTATATGCATAATTTATGATGACTGTTATCTAGAGTTGAGCGAAACGGGTCAAAAAAATTCAAAAGTCGCCGACTTTTGGCAAAGTCGGGTTTCATAAAACGAAACCCGACACTAGGATGAGGTCGGCCACGAGGTCGGCGACTTACGCGCCAAAGTCGCGTTTCAAAAGTTTGTTTTGCGCTCTTTTTCAGCCAATCAGGATCCACGGACACTGTGGGCAACGTGATGACATAGGCATGGGTCACCACCATCTTTCAGAAGGGCATGCAAGTGATTGGCTTGCTTTGGTGGGCGACACAGGGGGTATAAAAGGGCGTGCATGCCGACCGCCATCTTACTTCTGCCGATCTTAGTATAGGGAGAGGTTGCTGCTGATTCTGTAGGGAGAGCGTTAGGCAGGGAAGAAGACAAAAAAACTGCTTCTGCTGCTAGCGATTTGGCCTGCACAACACACCAGTCACTGTGTGTGCAGTGCAAGGGGAGGCTATATAGTGGTGTATCAGTGGTGTTGGTTGTTGGGCTGCCTTCTAAGGCTTCCTGACATTCCTGCATTGCTGTTTACCCACTGCTCCGCAAACTGCTTTTTTAAAAGCAATCCCAATTTTTTTTTTTTGTCCTGCTGAGAAGAAAAAAAAACTGCTTCTGCTGCTAGCAATTTGGCCTGCACAACACACCAGTCACTGTGTGTGCAGTGCAAGGGGAGGCTATATAGTGGTGTATCAGTGGTGTTGGTTGTTGGGCTGCCTTCTAAGGCTTCCTGACATTCCTGCATTGCTGTTTACCCACTGCTCCGCAAACTGCTTTTTTAAAAGCAATCCAATCTCCCTTATCCTCTAGTCACTTTTGTCACAGCTGTGCCATCGAGCCTGTCACATAGCGCTCAGATATTCATTGGGCCTCACACAATCCAAAAGTGTCCAGTGTCCAAAAGTGTGTGCAGAGATTCAAAATCTCCCTTATCCTCTAGTCACTTTGGTCACAGCTGTGCCATCGAGCCTGTCACATAGCGCTCAGATATCAGTGGGCCTCACACAATCCAAAAGTGTCCAGCGTCCAAAAGTGTGTGCAGAGATTCAAAATCTCCCTTATCCTCTAGTCACTTTGGTCACAGCTGTGCCATCGAGCCTGTCACATAGCGCTCAGATATCAGTGGGCCTCACACAATCCAAAAGTGTCCATCCAGTGTCCAAAAGTGTGTGCAGAGATTCAAAATCTCCCTTATCCTCTAGTCACTTTGGTCACAGCTGTGCCATCGAGCCTGTCACATAGCGCTCAGATATCAGTGGGCCTCACACAATCCAAAAGTGTCCATCCAGTGTCCAAAAGTGTGTGCAGAGATTCAAAATCTCCCTTATCCTCTAGTCACTTTGGTCACAGCTGTGCCATCGAGCCTGTCACATAGCGCTCAGATATCAGTGGGCCTCACACAATCCAAAAGTGTCCATCCAGTGTCCAAAAGTGTGTGCAGAGATTCAAAATCTCCCTTATCCTCTAGTCACTTTGGTCACAGCTGTGCCATCGAGCCTGTCACATAGCGCTCAGATATCAGTGGGCCTCACACAATCCAAAAGTGTCCATCCAGTGTCCAAAAGTGTGTGCAGAGATTCAAAATCTCCCTTATCCTCTAGTCACTTTGGTCACAGCTGTGCCATCGAGCCTGTCACATAGCACTCAGATATCAGTGGGCCTCACACAATCCAAAAGTGTCCATCCAGTGTCCAAAAGTGTGTGCAGAGATTCAAAATCTCCCTTATCCTCTAGTCACTTTGGTCACAGCTGTGCCATCGAGCCTGTCACATAGCGTTCAGATATCAGTGGGCCTCACACAATCCAAAAGTGTCCATCCAGTGTCCAAAAGTGTGTGCAGAGATTCAAAATCTCCCTTATCCTCTAGTCACTTTGGTCACAGCTGTGCCATCGAGCCTGTCACATAGCGCTCAGATATCAGTGGGCCTCACACAATCCATAAGTGTCCAGTGTCCAAAAGTGTGTGCAGAGATTCAAAATCTCCCTTATCCTCTAGTCACTTTGGTCACAGCTGTGCCATCGAGCCTGTCACATAGCGCTCAAATATCAGTGGGCCTCACACAATCCAAAAGTGTCCAGTGTCCAAAAGTGTGTGCAGAGATTCAAAATCTCCCTTATCCTCTAGTCACTTTGGTCACAGCTGTGCCATCGAGCCTGTCACATAGCGCTCAGATATCAGTGGGCCTCACACAATCCAAAAGTGTCCATCCAGTGTCCAAAAGTGTGTGCAGAGATTCAAAATCTCCCTTATCCTCTAGTCACTTTGGTCACAGCTGTGCCATCGAGCCTGTCACATAGCGCTCAGATATCAGTGGGCCTCACACAATCCAAAAGTGTCCAGTGTCCACAAGTGTCTGCAGAAATTCAAAATCTCCCCTGTCCTATAGACACCTTGTACCTTGTTTTACATTACTATATAGTTTGTTGGATTTTGTCTACATTTCTACCAAAAATGAGGAAGGCTGGTGGAAGAGGCCGTGGAATTGGGCGGGGGTTGGCAGCTGGTAATGATGGTGTTGGTGGTGGATCTGATGGTAGTGGCAAGAGCAAAATAGGACCGAATGCAGGAGGTGCTGACCCTGCGTCATCGTCTGGCTACATAAGGACTCGAACGCTTAGTTTTCTAGGAGTTGGCAAACCGCTTTTAAAGCCAGAGCATCAGGAAAAAGTTTTGTCTTACATTGCTGACTCAGCCTCCAGCTCTATCGCCTCCTCTTCTTCAGTTGTAAAAAGTAAAAGCACTGAGTCGTCATTGGAGGCTCATGTTCATGAACCACACCTTTCCTTGTGTCCTTCACCCCAACCAAGATTGAAGGATGACGCAGGCCATACTACTGATTACTCCATGGAGCTGTTTTCACATACCATGCCTGGATTATCAAGTGAAATGGTGAATTACCCAGGCCAAGATGAATCTGACATGGAGTGCACTGATGCACAGCCGCTGATGGATGATTCTGCTGGTACATTCACTCAGAGCACTACATTGTCCTCGCAGTGTACAGAGCCAGATTCTGACCCTGATGAGACTCAGGTGCCCCTTCCCGCACACTATACCACCATACACGGTGACACAGAGGAAGGTGCACATGACATAGAAGAGGAAGTGATGGATGACCCAGTTGTTGACCCAAATTGGCATCCATTGGGGGAAGAGGGTGCTGCTTCCAATAGCTCAGATGAGGAGCATCCACATCAGACATCGACATCGCAACAGCTGTTATCTGGCAGGCCCGGAGCACTCCAAAGACAGGTTCCAAACATCAAAAGAGTTGCTGGACAGCTTGTCCAGAGGGTCAAAAGATCACAGCGTGCTAGGCCGCAAAATGTCTGCCAAAGTAGGAAGAGTGCAGTGTGGCACTTTTTTGACCAAAATCCTCATGATCAGGCAAAGGTTATCTGTAAGAAGTGCGCAAAGACCTTTAGCCGAGGGAAAAATCTGAAAAATTTGAATACCAGTTGCATGCTTAGACATTTAACCAGCATGCACTTGCAAGCGTGGACACAACACCAAACCTCAAGTGCCACATGTGCAACTGATCACAACGAAGGTAGTCAGCAACGCTACATTGTTTCCCCCACTGTAAGCCCACCGGTTAGCACAGCAGCAAATGTTGAGGTGTCGTTGCAAGACCACAGCAGTCAGGGAATCCCACTGTTATATCAACGAAAGACTGATTCTAGGCCATCAGAAAGAACACCAACTCCATCACCATCATCAACCCTCTCTCAGTCCGCCCTGTCCACCGCTACTTCCACCATATGCAGCTCTCAAGTCCAGCTCACCCTCCCAGACACTATGAGTAGGTCAAGAAAGTACTCAGTCTCTCATCCACGTACACTGGGTTTGAACGCCCACATTGCCAAACTAATCTCGTTTGAGATGATGCCCTTTCGGTTGGTGGAAAGCACAGCTTTCCGCGAACTCATGGCCTATGCAGTACCACGCTATGACCTACCCAGTCGCCACTTCTTCTCTCGCAAAGCCATCCCAGCCCTCCACCATCATGTGAAAGACCGCATTGTCCATACACTCAAGCAGTCAGTGAGCGGAAAGGTGCACCTCACAACTGATGCATGGTCCAGTCGGCATGGCCAGGGCCGTTACGTGTCCATCACTGCGCACTGGGTTAATGTGGTGGATGCAGGGTCCACAGGGGACAGCGGTGGTGGGACAGTGCTGCCTAGCCCACGGTATAGGAAACAGTTGGCTGTAGGCGTTCGACCCTCCTCCTCCTCCTCCTCCTCCAGAAGCGAAAGCTCGTCCACAGAGCGCAGTCGTACGAGCACTCCATCTGCAGCTGCCACTGTTGCACACGATGTGTCCCCCTATCGAGCAGCTAGTGGAAAGCATCAGCCGGCTGTGTTGCAGATGATGTGTTTGGGCGACAGACACACCGCCGAGGTGCTGGCCGAGTACTTGAAGCGACAAACTGAGTCATGGCTGGGCAGTGTACATCTTGAGGCAGGCAAGGTAGTTAGTGATAATGGCCGTAATTTTGTGGCAGCCATAGCCCTTTCAAAACTCAGCCACATACCTTGCTTGGCTCACACCTTGAACCTGGTGGTGCAGTGCTTCCTCAAAAATTATCCGGAGTTAACAGCCCTGCTCCAGAAGGTGCGAAGACTGTGCGCGCACATCCGCCGGTCGCCTGTACACTCCGTTCGTATGCAGAAGCTGCAGCGATTGCTCCACCTTCCCAACCACCGCCTCATTATCGACATTGCAACAAGGTGGAACTCCACCCTGCACATGGTGGAGCCGCTGTGCGAGCAGAGGCAGGCCATAATGCATTTGTGGGAGGATACACGGCCAGGCACTTTGAGAGCAGACATGGAGTTGACAGGTGTGCAGTGGTCGAAGCTGAAAGACCTTTGTAAAGTCCTTCAGTGTTTTGAGGAATGCACACGGCTGGTAAGCGCAGACGACGCCATCCTAGGCATGAGCATCCCACTTATGCGTCTGCTCATGCAAACTTTGACGCACCTTAAGGAGCAGGCGTCTGCAGCCAATGTTGATGAGGAGGAAGAGGAGGAGGGAATCCTTGATGACATTCAGCCATTGTCTGCTCAGGGACCTCTCCTGGACGAGGTGGAGGAAGAAGAGGAGGAGGAGGATGATGATGGGGATGATTACTTAGGGGAGGAGGATGCATCTCGTGGGGCAAGTGAAAATGTTGGCGTGGCAAGGTCTGGTACAGGGTTTGTGCGTGACTGGAGGGATGTGGATTTGCCAGAAAGTGCTCCTCCACCCAGCACTCGCAGTGCATCATTGACACCGGGAACATTGGCCCACATGTCAGATTATGCCTTGCGAATCCTAAAAAGGGACCCCCGCATTGCCAAAATGATGAACGATGACGACTACTGGTTGGCCAGCATCCTGGATCCACGCTATAAAGGCAAATTACAAAACATCATGCCACAGGAGAACCTTGACCTAATATTGGCTAATAAACAAGCAACTCTGGTAAATCGGTTGTTTGAGGCATTCCCAGCACACAGCAGCGGTGATGGTTCTCATACGAGCCGAACGGGCCGGGGGCAGCTTTGCAGAGGTGTTCGTGGTGCACACAGCAGAAGTGGCATTGGAGACAGGGGTTTCATGACAATGTTGTGGACTGATTTTTCAAATACCGCTCACACAACTGGTAATACTGCATCGATGGAAAGTGACAGGAGACAGCAGTTGTCAACTATGGTTACAAACTACTTTTCCTCCCATATCGATGTTCTCCCACACAGGTCATTCCCCTTTGACTATTGGGCCGCTAAACTGGACACCTGGCCTGAATTGGCCCAATATGCCTTACAGGAGCTCGCTTGCCCAGCTGCAAGTGTGCTATTGGAAAGAGTCTTCAGTGCAGCTGGATCAATCCTGACAGAAAAAAGGACCCGTCTATCAACCCAAAATGTGGATGATCTAACCTTCATTAAAATGAACCACGCATGGGTTTCCAAGGATTTTGTCCCACCTTCCCCTGATGACACATAGGGTGACAGAAAAATGGCTTGCTTTGGTCCACCTCTTCCTGGTACTTCACCTATTTTGCCTTTTGCATCAGCTGAATGTCCAACATCAACATATGCCACTTTCTAAAACTCCCTAACTGTGCTGCCTCCCCCCCCATGGCCGGGGTCACCACCTAGCGCACGACACCGTGCGAGTGCCGTTGCCCTGGACAGGTGGGTAGGCCGACTCTTGGGCGCGGGCACTGGCACAGGGTCCCTCATAGTGCAATCAAGTGTCTCTGACGGTGGTGGTGCACATCCGCCGTCAGACACACCGCTGTACTATGAGGGGCCCAGTGCCAGTACCGACGCCCACGAGTGGGCCCCCCTTGCTTGGGCAGGGCCCCAGCATTTGAATCTTTACCTCTCCCTGCTCCTCCGCTGTGTAATCTGGGCCGTCAAATCCATACTGTGCCTGACACCGTCTGAGCCTGCCTCCTGATGTATAGACATATATTTTGAATGTGTACGCTATCCATACATGTTATCCGGGGATACGGTACCCTTCCTAACCTTTGTGCAATCACGTGCAATCCATACTGGGCCTAACACCGTCTGAGCCTGCCTCCTGAGACATACAGTATATTTTGAATGTGTACGCTATCCATACATGTTATCCGGGGATACGGTACCCTTTCTAACCTTTGTGCAATCACGTGCAATCCATACTGGGCCTAACACCGTCTGAGCCTGCCTCCTGAGACATATATTTTGAATGTGTACGCTATCCATACATGTTATCCGGGGATACGGTACCCTTTCTAACCTTTGTGCAATCACGTGCAATCCATACTGGGCCTAACACCGTCTGAGCCTGCCTCCTGAGACATATATTTTGAATGTGTACGCTATCCATACATGTTATCCGGGGATACGGTACCCTTTCTAACCTTTGTGCAATCACGTGCAATCCATACTGGGCCTAACACCGTCTGAGCCTGCCTCCTGAGACATATATTTTGAATGTGTACGCTATCCATACATGTTATCCGGGGATATGGTACCCTTTCTCACCTTTGTGCAATCACGTGCAATCCATACTGGGCCTAACACCGTCTGAGAATGATAGATGGGGCCCACCATACACTGGAACATTCCAAAGGTGGACATCAGACACTGGAGCAGCATTTACAGGGCCCATTATACACTAGAGCATTAGAAATGGGGCCCATTATGTTTGGAGCATTATTTGGGCCCATAAGACAGTGGAGCTTCATCCATGGGGACCAACATATACTGTAGCATTATGTGGAGCTCATCATATACTGTTTCAAACATTATATGGGACCAATGATTCTGTATGGAGAAATAGATGGGCCTCGTCATGAGATGTAAAAAGTGAGGTATTTTTCATTGTACTATACCGCTATTTCTCTGCCGTATCGGAGCATGATGAGTTGTGGTATGTGTTAAAGGGGCGCTCTTTCGCCCAGGGCACATGAAAACCTGGAGCCAGCCCTCCCCCCCACAGTCTGTAGCCAAATAACCCCCATTTTTCAGTGCGTAACTTGTATTATGAAGTTAATTAAGGTTGACAAGCTTAAGTAAGAAGAATTGATGCTTTTGGCATTCAAATGGGCACTGTTGGTGTGTTTCCTGTCCTCCTCTCACTGCCGACTTTTATTCCCCATTGACTTACATTGGGTTTCGTGTTTCGGGACGACCCCGACTTTTCCCTATAATCGGACGATCTTGCTCGACCCGACTTTTGGAAAAGTCGGGTTTCACGAAATGAAACGCGACCCTAAAAAACCAAAAGTCTCTCAACTCTACTGTTATCTATGGTACTGCGAATTTACAGAATCTGCAGCAGAGGTAGTTCTTGGTATTCCTTTCCTGAGGTGGTCCTCATGAGATTTTGGAGGCAAAACAGTCAGTGGGTGCTCTCGTCCCCTGGTCCAACTGTCTGATTAATTGCTGTGTCATTACAAGAGCAATTTTCATCATAGCAATTGATGGTTTTCATGACTGCACTTGAGTGAAGCATTTCTCTGGATTGACTAGTCTTCATGTCCTAAAGTAATCATGGACTGTCTTTTGTCTTAGTTGAGTTTTTTTTGCTATAACCTGGCTGAGTGCAGTTGTGGAACAGGGCTCAGGTATGGAAATGTGTACCAACACTGTCTCTGGAAAACAAACCTGATGACTGCAAAGACTTTGTGAATGCCACAGATTACAAAAATATACTTTGCACAAAGCATACCTGTTCATTTGAAGTCATTTCAGGGGACTACCTGATAATGCTGCTAAGCATAAAATTAAGGATATGTGAATCTGCTATCAGAGTAAAGGGGGTACTTTATGTAATCTAAAGTTTAACACATATTTTGATTTGTTTCACACATGTTTATTCCTACCTTGAAATTGAATCTACAATGTATACATTCTAATGTGCACAAACTTTTGACTGGTAAAGCATAACTCCCATTGAATTTATATGTGGCAGGTACAGATGTGGCACGATTTATGATAACAAACAATGCACCATCTTAAGATAATTTAATGTTGCAAAATTCATTGACTTTGTCAAGATAGGTGTAAAATTACACTTTTTTGTGCTGTGATGTCTGAGAGCAGTGTTATTTGCATTAAGATGAACGTTGCTACATCTGCACACTTTCCAATTCCCTTAAGCCTCCATCACACACAGCAAGATTGCTAGCGAGATCGCTGCTGAGTCACAAGTTTTGTGACGCAATAGCGATCTCGCCAGCGATATCGATGTGTGTGACACCTATCAGCGACTGCCCCCCACCGGGTATCGCTGAACATGCTCGAAAGCCCTGGACATTTTTTTGATCGTTGGTCTCCAGCTGGCCAGCACGCATCGCTGCGTGTGGCAGGCGGGAGACCAGCGATCAGTGAGCTGGAGCTGGTATCGAAGGTAAACCGTGGGTTACCAAGCGCGTGCGTCACTTAGTTACTCGCTGTGTACCTTAGATACCAGCGTGCTGGCGCTGGGAGCTGGTATCCAAGGTAGACAGCGGGTTTCTAAGCGCCGCGCGGCACTTAGAAACCCGCTGTTTACTTTGGATACCAGCTCCCTGCACCAGCACGCTGGTATCTAAGGTACACAGCGGGTAACTAAGCAACGCACGCGCTTGTTACTCGCGTCGTCGCTGGTCCTGATCGCTGCTGAGATCTGCCTGTTTGGCAGCTCACCAGCGATCATGTAGCGACACACCAGCGATCCTGAGAAGGTCGCTGGTGCCTTGCTATGTGTGACGGGGGCCTTATTTATCATGGTGACCATTGTTTGCAATACGTAAGGCAACCAGTACAATATACAGGGCATTTTCTGTTTCTTTGGAGAGTTTTTGTATTCACATTCTTCTATATAGAGCTGCAGACTATAATGCTCTAAGTAAACATATAAATACTACAATAATAATGATACATGGTAGTGAATATGTATCCCTGAATTTGAGTGGTGTTTATTAAGCTTTTAGAGACTAAAAATGTTTATTTTCCAATACCTCCATGGTCATAAAGAGGTAGACATTTATAGTCAAGATGGTTGGATTATAGCAATTGTAAGTCTTTTTCATGGTTCCTGAGCTTTCCTCTATTCAGTTTCTTTGCTAGGGATTAAATTACAGTTGGCATAGAATTGATGTTAAAGAATAAGTGCACCAAAATATAAAAAAAAAAGTGTTTTTGTTTCCAAAAGGAAAATAAAAATGATTTATTGTAAAGGTTAAATTGTCCCTTAACTATAATGTAACAAAATATAATAGGTTTATGGAGAGCATTCTGCACATTTGAATCTAATGCACCATCAATTCAGTGACAAACCATACAGATAGTACTCATTTTTTTATTTCAGAGCAGAGCAATTTAGATACCAATAAGTTTTCTTCGCCAAATGGAGAGAACATACATTTGTTTGTTATAACACCTAAAAATGTGTTTAGATCCAGTAACTCATAAAGCAGATAAACATTATATTCAGATCTGTCCATGCTGCATTTAATCAGTCTAATGGACGAAAATATAAATTCTTCATGTTATTTTTTTACTCCAGTACTGCGATTTATTATGATTCATTCTGAATTGAAATAAATCCTTTCTTTTATATTACTACAGGCATTTGTTTTATAAAAAGAAGCAAAACAAAGATGAAGTTCTTATTATTACTGATAGGAATCTGGAGGTTTCTGTGAGGAGATGTAGATTCAATATTATTTTTAAAATGTTGCTATTTATTATTCACTCATTATTGCTCCTATTCTATGTTGCTGGTCACCTGGAAACCTCTAATTACTTTCTTCCTATAAAACAGACCACACCTAACCCCTTCTTGACATTGAACATACTGCTATGTTGTATTTTCCTATGCGTTCCCGCAAATGGTATGTCCTGGCGATCGTGAGGGTGCAGGAACTATACCTGCATGATCACCATCAGGAGCTCATCTTCAGTAATAGCCAAGTAACATCTATCACAGCCAGGGGCAGTGCCAGCATCACTCCTAGCATTTTAACCCTCTAAATGCCACAATTAATAGAGATCATGATCATGCAGCAAATATGCGGCATACAGAACAAGAAGGGTTTATGACAGCACAAAATAAAAATAAAATAAAACACTTTATTTCCAAGAATTAAAACAATGCATTAAACAAGAAACAATGAGCTAAAAACGTGTCTCAAACCAAAAAACTCAAAAAAGAGATCAGCTTTAGTAAACGTAATATTAATTGTCATATATATGATTAAGCATGAATCATAATTATACCTGTGTCCAGCTGTCATGCATAAAAAAGATCTTATATGCATTTAGATAAATAACCATGTTATTCCCAGACATCAGTGAAAACAGGTGAGGGTGCATGTGAAAAAAAAAGATTGTATCTTAATTTCCCTACACAACCATGTTTTTGCAAACCAAGAAGAATTGACTTTTTATCTGTATATTGGCTTGTGGATTTAAGTTTTATGTCTGGTGGGTCAAGAAGTCAGACTTGCATACCATTTAACATACTGTGTAAGTGTGTAATAGTGACTTGTACATAGTTGGTGTTTATCTGTGTTTATTGTGTGCTGATATGCTAATTGTATATTGTCTTCTATAACCAGTTTGTTGACTTCCAGGGTAGATAGGGAAAGGCTGTGAGGGTGGACTGAAGGACACTGTATAAATCTAAAAATAGATTACCTGCCTCAGGTATAAAAGAGACTTCTTTTCTTCTGGTTGGTGTCACTCTTCAAAATCTCAGCTCAGGGTACTTTGAACCCGGCTGGAAGAACACAGGACTGCTCTCAGTTATCTCCCTATGCTTGTCATTACCTCCTCTCTGCATGTGTATCACAGGTGGAGTAGCGATCCTGGGAGCTCGGACATAACATCTACCATTATCCCGGTGAGTCAGCGGAAGGGGTGAGACACTGTAATATGCACCATCTTGGGGTAATTGCTGGGATTGTTCTGTTTGCTATTGGGTGTTGTGGTTCAATAAAGTATTGCCCCACTGTTTTACCCTAACCCTGTGCTGTCTGTGTAGTGTACTGTCCACCAGGAGATAGAGCAGGCATTCAATTCAGTGGTATGAGCCCTGGTCCATGCAGTCTTGCTAAATGCAGTCGGCCCAGCGGATGAGAGCACCCATTGACCCTGTTTCTCCAAAATTGGTGGCAGCGGTGGGATACTACTCAGCTTGGCAGAACCGGGGGAGCTTTAGGGGACTGATGCTTGTAGACGCCATCCAGGGCTTCACAACCAGGGAGGCATGCAGACAGACCCATCAGACCATTGATGAGGCATACACAGTAGGTTTCAGACACCACCATGTCCAACCCCACCAACTCGACCTTGGGAAGAGGACTAGAGTGGATGTATAGTCGCAACAAGAAACGAAAACTACTGGAGCTGTGCCAGCTTCAATGTACTGAATACCGGACCACGGACACTCAATCAGATTTGATCAAGGAATTAGTTCATTGGGATGCCCAGAACGTTGTGGAGGATGATGAAAACTCTGCCGAGATGGACCCAGAGGAATTGCCATAGCCAGAATCCTGTGCCAGTCTGGAATCTACCCAGTCAGCTGCAGCCCGAATCCAGGAGTTGTTGGTTGCATTGGGACCTGGAGCCTCAAGTGGTGAAAGAGCTTGTGTTAAGGAATCAATTTTGGGAGTTCCAGTACCCCTACAGACAGTATCAGACCCAAACCCCATGGTAGTTACCAACAGTACCTGTGAATTTCCCAACCCACGGTGCTGCTATACATGCAGGCGCCTTGGACACATTGCCAAAGATTGTTCCCAGGGCCGGGGACCCATGCCTGGAGCCCATATTGTAAAAAATTTTTAAAAAATTGAGGAATTGCATATTTTTTATGTCAGTTAAAAGTGCAACTCATCCCTCAAAAAATAAGCCCTCACATGGCCATATTGACAGAAAAATAAAAAAGTTATGGCTCTGTGAAGGAGAGCAAAAAACAGAAACTCAAAAACAAAAACAACAAGGTGGTGAAGGGGTAAAAAAAACAAGCAAATAGCAAATAAATAATTAAATAAGTAAATAAATAAATAAGGAAATACCATAGTAAGGAAATACCATAGTGTACTTAGTTAACATTGTTTTGATCAAAAAAGCATAAAAGCCATCCAATCATGACAAGGTGTACCCCAATCGGGATGGTACCTAACTTGTAGTTCTCCTCACTATGTGGCAGCAGATGTCAAGATAGCTAAAAGCATGGCCATTCTGACAGCTGTCCAACTATGGTGCACCATATCCAGAGAGCTGTGATGCATGGTGTATTTTGCCACTTTTCTGCCATAGACAGCAATTATTTCTGCGTCAACTTGTGGAACCATAGCACTTGTATAGCCTTCACTTACCATGTTTATTATTCATTCTCGCAGTCCCTGTTACAATTTTATTTTCTTATCCTTTCTTGCACCCTTCCTTATGTTTGGTAGATAATTACTGCACACTAGTAGCTTCCCGCAAGATCTGCAATATTAGATGCGCTCAGACTCAGTTGCAAGTTATCACAGTTTGTCCCTTAATATTGTTTTCTCTTTGTTACACATTGCAGATTAAATAATTGAATAATAATTTAAATAATTGACTACTACCGCATGGTATCAGAAGTAGGGTTGATTGAATAGCTTCGGATAAGAGCTTATCCGAAAAGCTATAGCTCTTACCGAATAGATGTATCGGGAACCCGGATACCTGGAGTGCTCCTGATGATCAGCTGTTCGGCTCCGCAGCTGCATGTGTCACGGATGTGTGACAGTCACAACACATGCATGGAGAACCTGGTCGTTGGGATCTCCATACATGTGTTGTGACAGTGAAACAGTCGCTACAAGTACAACTGCAGCACCGAACAGCTGATCATTGGGAGTGCTCCAGGTATCCGCGCTCCCGATGCAGCTATTCAGTAAGCGCTATAGCTATTCGGAGAAGCTATTCACTCATCCCTAGTCAGAAGCTTTCAGTATAGGTATAATGCATTGCAATTCATTATACCTTCAAAGTGAAAATAGTGAAAGTCCCATAAAGAGACTAGTTAAAAAAGGAAACATTTTTTAAAAAATACGTAAAAAATACAAAATAATAATAATAATAATAATAAAAATCCACTAATAAATACACATTTTTATGTGAAAAAATAAACAAAAAAGTACACATATTTGGTTTCGCCGCATCCAGAGCAAATCGATCTATAAAAGTGTCACTCTAGTTACCCCCTTAGTGAACACAGTAAAAAACTCAAAAAAAGAAGCAAATTATACTTTATCGTCATACCGCTTGGAAAAAGTGGAATAAAATGTGATCAAAAAGATGAATGATAACAAAAAGAGTGTCACCGAAAGCATCATCTTGTCCCGCAAAAAACAAGCCACCATACATCTCCATCAGCTGAAAAATAAAAAAGTTATAGCTCTCAGAATGAAGCAATGCAAAAATAATTTTTGCTGTAAAAGTTTTTATTGTGTAAAAGCGCCAAAACATAAAAAAAATATAAATACGGCATCACTGTAATCGTACTGACCCGAAGAATAAAATTGCCTTATCAATTTTATCACACACAGCACAGAAAAAAAAAACTATTCCTGAATTGCTGGTTTTTGTTCATTCTGCCTCCACAAAAATTGGAATAGAAGGCTATGACAAAATGTTATGTGCTCAAAAATGGTACCAATAAAAACGTCAGCTCGTCCCACAGAAAACAAGCCCTCACATGACTCTGTGGGCCCAAATATGGAAAAATCACAGCTCTCAAAATATGGCGATGCAAAAACATCTTGCAAAAAAAGAGTCTTTTAGTGTGTGACAGAAGGTAAACATAAAAAAGGATATATATCTGGTATCAATTTAATTGCACCGACCAGAAGAATAAATTCGCCTAATCACTTATACTGCATGAGGAACGGTGTAAAAAATAAATAAAACCAATTCTTCTCCTGCTGTGGATTTGTTCATTCTGCCTCCCAAAGATCGCAGTAAGGCTTGGCCGCACATTTATGTCTACGCTGAGCGCTTGCATCAGGGTTTCCATGTAAATCTCTGAAATACGTGATTCAGCGGAAGATTCCCTATAATGAGGCAGATGGAGGCACTGTGAATGCCATAGGACCTGTGATCCGGCAATGTCCTTCTTTTTCAGCGTGCATAAAAATGCAGTCCATCATAGTTTTGTGCACCTCAATGGAAGGACGACGCTGAACAGAGGCCAGACGGAGTCCAGAGTAACTCTGCTGCCTCATTTTAGTGAATGGTTCCCTCAGGGGTTTCATCTGTCACGTAGCTCGGAGATTTAGATGGAAACCCCAAAGTATGTGCTCAGCATTGAGCGCTGGATAAATGTGATCACAAATGTTATGAAAAATGTTCCCAATAAAGGCTTCAACTCAATCCAGAAAAAAAGTCCCCACTCAGGTTTGTCATCTGTTGACAGAAATATAGGGGGCTTCCATGTTACTGGTAACGCAAAGGCTCTGGAAAAGCCAAAAGAAATTCAGCAAATTCTGCGCTCCAAATCCAAATGCCCCTCGCTTCTGAGTCCCAGTGTGCATAAACTACCTTTAGCATTCACATTTGGCAGGGGTATAATTTCCAAAATGGGGTCACTTATGGGGGAAGCGGGATTCTGCTCTCTAGCACTTAGGGGGCTCTGTATATGGAGTCCACAAACTATTCTAGGTAAACCTGCTCTCCAGGAGGCAAATAGCACTCCATCCCTACTAAAACTCTCCGTATGGCTAAGCAGTATTGTATAGCCACATATTTGTATTTCTATATTCAGCTGAAATTCTGCGACACATTCTGGTGCAAATTTTACCAATTCTTGTGTGAAAATGTTAAATCTGAGGCTAAAACTAAATTTTTGTGGTAAAAATGGAATTATTTTTTCTTCACTACCCAATGGTATAAAATTCTGTGACACACATTTGGTATAGATATGATCATTACACCCCTAGATTAATTCATTGAGAGGTGTAAAATGGGGGTCACTTATGGGGTGTTCTACTGGTCTTGCACCCCAGGGGCTCTCCCAGTGGGTCATGGCACCCTCAAACCATAATAGTAAAATCTGCACTATAATATGGTGCTCCTTCCCTTTTGAGCTTTGCACTGTGCCTCAAAAGTAGTTTTCACTCACACATGGGGTATTGGCACTCTCAGGATAAATTGCACAACAAATTCTGGGGTCCATTCTCTCCAATTACCCTTGAGAAAATAAAAAATTTGGGGTAAAAGAAAAATTTTGAGGTAAAAATTTCTTTGCTCTGTTATAAACTTCTGTAAAGCACCTGGTGGTTCAAGATGCTCACTACACATCTAGATAAGTTCCTTGAGGAGTCTAGTTTCCAAAATGGTATCTCTTGTGGCAGGTTTCCACTGTTTAGGCACATCAGGGTCCCTCCAAAAGTGACATGGTATCCATTCTTGATTCCAGCCAATTTTGTGTTTAAAAAATCAAACCTTTCTCCTTCCCTTCTGGATCCTGCTGTGCATCCAAACAGTGGTCATCCTCCACACATGGGACATCAACGAACTCAGGAGAAATTGCACACCAATTTTTGGGGTCCACTTCCCCTGCTAAATTTGTTAAAATAAAAAATTGGTGATAAAAGATGATTTTTGAGGAAAAAATGTGATGTTTAACTTTCATGGCTGTACGTTATAAACGTCTGTGAAGCACCCAGGGGTTCAAGGTGCTTACATTGCATCTAAATGCATTCCTTGAGGGGTCTATTTTCCAAAATGGGGTCACTTGTGGGGGTTTTCTACTGTTAGGCACATCAGGGACTCTCAAAAATGTGACATGGTGTCCAATCTCAATTCCAGATAATTTTGCATTGAAAAAGTCAAAGGGCACTCCTCCCCTTCCATGCTCTGCCATGCACAAGTGGGGTATCAGCATACTCAGTACAAATTGCACAACAACTTTTGAGATCCAATTTCTCATGTTACCTTTTGGAAAATTGGGGGCGAAGAGATCATTTTTGTGGAAAAAATATGTTTTTTTATTTTCACGACTCTACGATATAAACTTCTGTGAAGCACTTGGGCTTTCAAAGTGCTCACCACAAATCTAGATGAGTTCCTTAGAGGGACTAGTTTCCAAAATGGGGTCACTAATGGGGGGTTTCCACTGTTTAGGTACATCAGGGACTCTCCAAATGCGACATGGCATCCAATCTCAATTCTAGCCAATTTTTGCATTGAAAAAGTCAAACGGCACTACTTCCCTTCCGAGTTCTGCCATGTGCCCAAACTGTGGTTTATCCCCACATATGTGGTATCAACATACTAAGGACAAATTGCACAACAACTTTTGAGATCCAATTTCTCCTGTTACCTTTTGGAAAATAAATTGGGGGTGAAGAGATCATTTTTGTGGAAAAAATATGTTTTTTTACTTTCACGGCTCTACGATATAAATTTCTGTGAAGCAATTGGGCTTTCAAAGTGCTCACCACAATCCTAGATAAGTTCCTTGAGGGGTCTAGTTTCCAAAATGGGGTCGCTTATTGGGGGCTTCCACTGTTTAGATATGTCAAGGATTCTCCAAATGCAACATGGCATCCAATCTCAATTCCAGCCAATTTTGCATTGAAAAAGTCAAACGGCGCTCCTTCCATTCCGAGCTCTGCCATGTTCCCAAACAGTGGTTTACCCCTACATATTAAGTATCAACATACTCAGGTCAAATTGCACAACTTTTGGGATCCAATTTCTCCTGTTACCCTTTGGAAAACAAAGAAATGGGGGCGAAAAGATCATTTTTGTGAAAAAAAATCTGTTTTTTTATTTTCACGGCTCTATGTTATTAACTTCTGTGAAGCACTTGGGGGTTCAAAGTGCTCGCCACACATCTAAATAAGTTCCCTGGGGGTCTGGATTCCAAAATGGGGTAACTTATGGGGGGGTTTCTACTGTTTAGACACTTCAAGGGCTCTCCAAACGCGACATGGTGTCCGCTCTCAATTCCCACCAATTTTACATTCAAAACTTCAAATGGTGCTTCTTCTGTTCTGAGCCCTGCCATGTGCCTAAAGAGTAGTCTTCTTCCACACATGGGGTATCGGAGAAATTGCACAACAAATATTGTGGTTCACTTTTCTCCTGATACCCTTGACAAAAAAAAATTGTGTCCGAAGTAAAATTTTTGTGAAAGTTAAATGTTATTTTTTCAAGCACCTAAAGGGTTAGTAAACTTTTTGAATGTGGTTTTGAACACCTTGAGGGGTGCAATTTTTAGAATGGTGTCAATTTTGGGTATTTTCTATCATATAGACCCTCAAAGTGACTTCAAATGTGAGGTAGTCCCTAAAAAAATGGTTTTGTAAATGTTGTGGGAAAGCTGAAAAATTGCTGGTCAAGTTTTAACCCTTTTAACTACAAAAAATATGTTTCAAAAATTGTGCTGATGTAAAGTAGACATGTGAGAAATGTTATTTATTAACATTTATTATTCATTAATTAATTATTATTTATTATTTTGTGTGACTTAATGCTCTGACTTGGGGGCATAAAAATTAAAAGTTTGAAAATTTTAAAATTTAAAATTTTTTTTGCCAACTTTACATTTTTTTCACAAATAAACACAAGAAATTTTGAAGAAACTTTACCACTATCGTAAAATATAATATGCCACGACAAAACAGTCGCAGAATCAGCAGGATCCATTGAAGCTTTCCAGAGTTATATCCACATAAAGTGACACTGGTCAGATTTCAAAATAAAGGCCTGGTCATTAACCTATAAAGTGACTTGGTCCTTAAGGGGTTAAACGAGGAGCACTTTTTATGTGTGTATTTGTTGACATTAAGGACACATGGAGAAATATCAAGAAGACAATGGTAATTACTAGCCAAGTCACAACGGAAAATGCACAAACAGGATGCAACTGCCCCCCTTACTAAAGGAGGTAACAGCCTATAATACACCCCTATTATTTGATTAGGTGAGCTGTGTAGCACATTTATAACATCAGCGATGATGGGCCTGGCTGCACCCTGTAAAAATAAAATGTGCAAAAATATATAATAATAATAAATAATAATAGTAATACATATTTTGTGCACATTTTATCTTTAGAGGGTGCAGCCAGGCCATTCAAGGCACCTCTAGTAGAGTGCCACACAACTCACCTAATCTGCTAGTAGGGGCGAGTAATAGGCTGAACACTGTGCTAACATGTGTGTTACTTGTGCCCTATTAGAAGCTTCATCTGTGAGCAATTGCAATACAAAGCAATCACTCCCTCATGGATTGGTAGGCTGAGAGTGGTTGTTCCATCAGTATTTTGCACCTGTGTTACCTCCTTTAGTAAGGGATCCGTTGCATCCTGTTTGTGCATTTCCTTTGTTATTTTGGGTGGTAAATTCCACTGTCTTTTTGCTATTTCTATAATTTAATTATTTTGGGATTTTTTAAGCTCTTTTTATTGCTTTAACTGTGCTTTTATTTGACATTAAGGTTTCAAATTAATATATGAATTTTTTTTCTCATGCATAGTGTAAAAGTTTTGGACCAAAACTAAAATTAAGCTTTTTAAATATATTTATACACAGTAAGGTAAGCAAACAAACTCAGGGAGACAAACCTCTCCTTATGGGACCCAAAACGCAAAAAAAAGACCATTGCTGCACAATATATAGTGCAAAAGTGCTGGTGGAATCTCAGTAACATAGAAAAATGCATCATCATCATCAGGCAATGGCTACAAGGTGACTTTGGCTGTGATAGCGGTTGTGGGGCCAAAGTTTACTATGTGTCTCTGCTACAAAGCAGTGCAATACAAGTAAATGGGCTCACATTGCCTCACCAGGGGTGCCACGACTGTGACAAGCAAATTACAAAATCGTGTGACAATTATGAACTTTTTGTGCCTTATTTGTTGGGCTAGCAGTACCCTTGGGGTCACAATGTAAGTCTATTCACTTGCATTGGTCTGCGATGTATCAGCAACACATACTGAACTTTGGCTATATGACAGATGCTGCTGCCAAAATAGACATGTGGCCCTAGTGTTATCTCTATATATAAATCTGAATGTGTTTGTGTATCACCAAACAATCACGAAGCAGCAGAGTGGGACACCAACCAATCAGGAAGCAGCAGAGAGGGGCTGAGGATGGATACAGCAGGACAGTAAATGGAGAGCGGGGCTGTGGAGGAAGACAGTCTTCAGGACAGGGGCCAAATAGTGCCAGCACCCTCCCAACCCTGTCCCGGCTCAGTCAGCACTTCCTGTCGCCAACTGCATTATCCCCCCTCTCCCCTGCAGCTTACCAGCCTAAATTTAGTCCCCGGCTTCTACTGCGGCCTACTACAGCGCTAGGCCATGCCCCCCCGCCGGCCAATCACATACGCTGCAGCTCCGCTCTAGCTCTGCCCACTCCACCCAGCTCCACCCACTCCAGCTGAACTAACAATCTGCGCACCTCTCTCTCCTGGTCCCGGCGTCACCGCGTGTGGTGCATGGAGAGCGGGGATGTGGAGGAAGGAAAACAGCAGGGCTGTAGAGGGAGAGAGCGGGAGAGCAGGGCTGTGAAGGAAGAGAACGGGGCTGTGGAGGGAGAGAGTGGGAGAGCAGGGCTGTGGACAAAGAGACCGGGGCTGTGGAGGGAGAGAGCGGGACAGCAGGGCTGTGGAAGAAGAGAACGGGGCTGTGGAGGGACACGGATGTTGAACGAGGCTGCGGAGGGATAGAACGGGACGGCGGGTGGAGAGCGGGGCTGCAGAAGGAGAGAGTGTGATGGCGGGTGGATAGCGGGACTGTTAAGGAAGACAGAGGGACCCACAGTTAAGTACTATGCCCGGGCAAAGCTGGGCTCTTCAGCTAGTACTAAATAATTGTAAAAAGATCCAAATTTGAAACCTCTGGCTCTAGTAGTCAGTCAGTAGTTATATTGTTGATATATTAATTTTAAAATAACTGTAGTTTTGATGTCAGAATGTATAAGTCATAATCTTGATATAAGGAAACTAGAAAGAAATGTTTTGTTTTGTAAGTGCCCAAACAATTAATGAACATACTTTAGACCATACCTATTTAATAAATCTCTTCATTGAATATTTAGGTTTTACTCATTTTCTTAACATCTTTTGTCTTGACCTTGTAACCTTAAACATTGTCTTACTTGTGTATTATAATTATGTTCATTTGTGTGCTAAGGAATTGCCTTTTTACTAACTAGCCCCCTAACTGTGAGCAATAATAAGTTTCCAAGTGCATAATTGCATGTCATTACATTCACAGGCATCAATGTCTTCCTAGTCATATTGCACTCTCATTCACATATTGCCTATTTGTTTTATCACCTTGGAATGACTTGTTATGATCAGATATTTGCAAAATGTTGAATTGTTATTAGAATGAAATAGCGTGTTGTTAAAATTGAGCCATCAGAGGAACCTTATGGTACATCATAGAAGCACAAAAGTGTCAAAACTTCTAAGGAACTTGATAGTCTAAAACTTATTGAGAATAAATGTTGTGCTTAGTTCTGACTATTATACTAATGACCTTGTCAGAAAGTCTAAACTCAGAATAGATATTTTACCTAAGGTATGTGACTCAAACTAACAAATACAGCATTTTCGATCAGTAAAATCATTATCTTTTTATGTTACTATAAATATTAATGAGACAAACCCATGATCTTCCGAGTACACAATTTCAAGTCAACAACCTCACAAACAAGAATTACTGTTAATGTTCCTCTAAGTTCTCTAGACTTAAGATTGTAACTGTTAAGGTCATTTATGAAGACACAAAAATGCAAATATCTCCTTTAGGAAGTTTAGAAGTCACATTTAAATAGATGATAACAGTTTGTAATAGAAAACTATTGGTTGTTAGTGCTCTTGATTGCAAAACCAACTTGTTTGAAACTATAGTTGGTGAAAACATTCATAGCTCAACTCAAAACATTAATAACAATTATTTAAAATAGAGGAGATAGGAGATATTTGTGATGGAATATTATATAATTCAATTACAATAAATTCCCTAATACATTAAATAAACCTGTATATTAATATTGTAATAATAATTAGTTGTGGATAATGCAACTCCTTAACAATGTGTGCACTGGTGCTACTCTTCAGCTGTCATCCAGGGTTTCACTGTCACACTCAGGTGTGGATAGGTGACGGTCAGTGTGAGGATTGACATGCGATCCTCGCAGATGTACGTCCGTCTGTCTGCCCCCAATCAAACAGTTACCATGAGCTGCATTCTGTTTCATAATTTAATAATAAGCAATTTATTATTATAAAGTTATTAAAGGCTCGGGATAATTGTCTGCAGTCACTCTGAGACTACAGACCGCAAAATCATGATGGTGTGCACCTGCTGTCATGAGACCCCCAAGACAACTGGTGCGATCAGGTGGTCATGCGACCACATTTGCTATTTGCACATGTCACTAAATAAGTTTGACTTCACTCAATAGAAGATAATTGGGAGAAGCCGAAAGAGTCATCACATGATCCGCTGCTCACATCAGCAATGCTGGGGCCATTAATACTGTACATAGTGAGACTAAGTTAAATATTATGCTGGCATTTAAGAATAATTATTATTTATAGGGGCACCAGTAGGGTAACTATCGGGTGGCAGACTGTGCTAAGGCGTCTGTCAATCAGTGCCAGGGTGCGGTTACAGCCGTCACTCTTTGTACATAGAGCGGTGACTGAAACCATGCCAGCGCAACCTTTATGATTGGAAGACCAAGGCTGCCAGGAGGAATAAATTTAATTTCCTTTTGGTAAAGGGGCTCTCAGTGCGGGCGTCACAAGGTCTTAGAATGCTATTAACGATTATACTGTGTATTGGAGGAGCAGTGAGGACATCATTATATGTATAGGGGAACTCTGGGGGACATCATACTGTATGTACAGGATCTGCGGGCCCATCATACTGTATATAAGGGAGCTGTGGGCCTACCATACTATGTATAGGGAAGTTGTGGGATCATCATACAGGGAATAGGGGAGCTGTGGGATCATCATACTATGTATAGAGGAGCTGTGGGATCATCATACGGTGTATAGGGGAGCTGTGGGCCCAGCATACTGTATATAGAGGAATTATATATGGGTACTCAGGGGACATTATTAAATTTTAAGTGGGCACTTAAACATTACTTTTATAGGAGCTCTCAGTATTGTGACCATCAAAGTTGCACATGGAGTATTATTACTTTCTAGGGACAAAATTTGGAGGGCACATGCACAGTAAATTAATATTTTCTAGGGGGCAATATTACCCTTTAGAGAGCACAAAGGAGGTATTACTATGGTGTAAGGTGCACAGTGGGGGCATTACTATGTGGGGCAGTAAGATGAGTTGTTATTGTACCACACAGTAGGTGCAGTGATAGAGGCACATACGGCAGCAGGGGCTCAGCATTGGGGTATCGGCAGGATGAGAGAGGAGTTTGTGCAGGTTGGGAATACATTTGTACATGGAAACATGACAAGCAATGGGATGAAACTGAATGGGAGTAGACACTGACTAGATATTAGAAAAAACTTTTTGACAGTGTGGGTGAGCAATGAGTGGAACAGGTGACCACGAGATGTGGTGAGTTCTCCTTCCATGGAAGTCTTCTAACAGAGGCTGGACAGACATCTGTCTGGGATGATTTAGTGAATCCTGTATTGCTGCATTGAGCAGGAGGTTGGACACAATGACCCTGGAGGTCCCTTCCAACTGTACCATTCAAGGATTTCATGATTCTGCATGTGAACAGTGCTGGAAATGTGACAAGACAGATTTGTCTTTGTTGTAATCTCTGCAGATGAGTCCTGGCTGGAGAAGTTGACATGTCGGTCTAGGCCAGATGGAAAAGACGGGAAAAGTGAATGACTCCACCAGAAAGAACGTCATCTGTAAGTCACCATCTATAACTGTGCAGTAATCTCTATATGTCCTGCAGGACCGGTATCTACCATTATATGTCACCATAAGGCGGTAACATCAGTGCTGGTCTTTGTATAGACTTATATTTTCAATAACAGCACGGTTATCTCCTGAGGTTCCCCTATACCACCATAGCTATAATCATGATTACCTGGTTAGGGGGCCACAGGCAGACACAGACAGAAAGGGCCCCTGTGCAAGTACAATATATGATCCCTTTGATGCCCTAAAAATACAAAATTGCACCTTTTTTGGAGGTAGAAATGGCCCCCTTACTTCTTGTGCCCATGTGCGGCCGCGCAGGTTGCACCAATGATATGTCCTCCTGTTAGGGGCCCACTCAGATGTTTTGTCCCCCTGAGCTGAACTCCTAGCTGTGCCTCTGCAACTTGGGTTTCTATAACACCTCAGCAGTGCCACAGACTGATTGCCTCCATGCCACGCTGCATTGAAGCAGTAATTGATGTAAAAGGAGCCCGACCAAGCATTGAGTGCTTTTACTGAGCATACATTTCAGTAGGCCAACATTTTGGATTTTAAAATAATTTTTTCAAGCTGGTGTTATAAAGTATTCTAATTTACTGAGGTAATGACTTTTGTGTTTTCATTGGCTGTAAGCCATAATCATCAACTTTAGCAGAAATAAACACTTGAAATAGATCACTCTGTTTGTAATGACTCTATATAATATATGAGTTTCACTTTTTGCATTGAAGAACTGAAATAAATTAACTTTTTGATGTTCTAATTTCGTGAGAAAGTGCCTGTATCTTTGCACATCTAACACCTAAGTATTTTTCATTTCAATTTTGCATTCTATTCCAGTACATGTCACACTCATGTGCACATAGATGTCACACAGATGCCACACATATGGTACATACGAACACATCGATAGCACACGAATGGCGCACAGATTCTACAAACAGACATGGATAGCACCTGTACTGTTTTGTTCAATACCAGAAATATCAGGATATGTGAAGGCGGCCTGATGCAAACACAGCCTTTTTAATATCCAATTTATCTATATATATAATATTCTTATCATGTCTGTCTGTAACCGATATCGCGGGACGCTGATTGGTCGCAGCCGCCAGGCCCCTGCCAGGCCGCAACCAATCAGTGACAGGCACAGCTGCTTGTAACAGTAAGCTGTGCCTGCTGCTGATTGGCGGCCGCGACCAATCAGTGGCAGGCAGTCGGGCGCAGCGCTCAATCGGGCACAGGCCTTAATCTGTAAAAAAAGAGAATTAAAATTAAAAAAAGGTTATTCTCACCTTCCGACGGCCTCCTGTCTTCTTTCCACGTGCCCGGCCTCATGTTCCCAGTAATGCTTTGCGGCTTAGACCGCTGATGATGTCACTCTCGCGAGAGCGAGAAAGAAGACTGATGTCATCAGCGGTCTAAGCCGCAAAGCATTTCTGGGAACGCGAGGCCGGAAAGAAGACACGAGAGGCCGTCAGAAGGTGAGAATAACTTTTTTTAATATTATTTTTTTACATGCTAGAGGGCCATGGCAGTGATTGGTCACGGCTACAGGGACGCGTTGCTGATTGGTCGTGGACAGAGGGCCGCGAAGCTGATTGGCCGTGGCTACAAGGAAAGGGGGGGTGAGGGGACCATGCATACCAGGAAAGGGGGGTGAGGAGACCATGCATACCAGGAAAGGGGGGTGAGGGGACCATGCATACCAGGATTGGGAGGTGAGGGGACCATGCATACCAGGATTGGGGGGTGAGGGGACCATGCATACCAGGATTGGGAGGTGAGGGGACCATGCATACCAAAATTGGGGGGTTAGGGGACCATGCATACCAGGATTGGGAGGTGAGGGGACCATGCATACCAGGATTGGGGGGTGAGGGGACCATGCATACTAGGAAAGGGGGGTAAGAGGACCATGCATACCAGGATTAGGGAGTGAGGGGACCATGCATATCAGGAAAGGGGGTGAGGGGACCATGCATACCAAGAAAGGGGGGTGAGGGGACCATGCAAACCAAGAAAGGGGGGTTAGGGGACCATGCATACCAGTATAGGGGGGTGAGGGGACCATGCATACCAGGACTGGGGGGTGAGGGGACCATGCACACCCTGAAAGGGGGGTAAGAGGACCATGCATACCAGGATTGGGGGGTGAGGGGACCATGCATATCAGGAAAGGGGGTGAGGGGACCATGCATACCAGGATAGGGGGGTGAGGAGACCATGCATACCAGGAAAGGGGGGTGAGGATACCATGCATACCAGGATTGGGGGGTGAGGGGACCATGCATACCAGGAAAGGGGGTGACGGTGAGCATACATACCAGGATTGGGGTGTGAGAGGACCATGTATACCAGCAAAGGGCGGTGAGGGGACCATGCATACCAAGAAAAAGGGGTGAGGGGACCATGCATACCAGGAAAGGGGGTGAGGGGACCATGCATACCAGGATAGGGGGGTGAGAGCACCATGCATACCAGGATTGGGGTGTGAGGGGACCATGCATACCCCGAAAGGGGGGATAAGAGGACCATACATACCAGGAAAGAGGGGTGAGAGGACCATGCATACCAGGATTGGGGTGTGAGAGGACCATGCATTCCAGAATTGAGGGGTGAGGGGACCATACATACCCTAAAAGGGGAGTAAGAGGACCATGCATACCAGGAAAGAGAGGTGAGAGGACCAGGCATACCAGGATTGGGGGGTGAGAGGACCATGCATTCCAGGATTGGGGGGGCCAGGGGACCATGCATACCAGGATAGGGAGTTGAGGGGTAGCATGCATATCAGGATTGGGGGTGAGAGAAACATACATATCAGGATTGGGGGTGAGAGAACCATACAAACAGAGGCTGGACAGACATCTGTCTGGGATGATTTAGCGAATCCTGCTTTGAGCAGGGGGTTGGACCAGATGGCCCAGGAGGTCCCTTCCAACTCTACGATTCTATGATTCTATGATATCAGGATTGGGGGGTGCATTATTGCATTATTATTCTTATTATTCTTATTATTATTAAATCTTCAAAAATAAACTGCATACATATTCTAGAATAACCGATGCGTTAGAATTGGGCCACCATCTAGTTTCAATATATATGGCTATGAAAAAAAGTATGGTAGCTGGTGGTTATCAGCAGCCTATTAACCACAAACAGCAGTATCAGACTTTGTAGACTATTAATATTGCATTAACAGTCTAAACATTATCCTTGTTTGGAGGCATATGCATGTCTTGCTGTTGTTTATACACAAACTGAAGAATCCATGGCATTTTCACACAGTTGGGTGCAAAAATTATCCTTACTTGGGGAGTATCAACAGATTAACACTTTGCTAAATGAAGTACCGATGATTTGTTCAAAAGCTGTCAAAAATTATCCCTTTAATTAGGGACACAAAACAGGTGTATTGTGTGGAGCATTAAGACATTATGGTTCCTCACTGAAAATTGAAAATGTATGCCTTTTGTATGGCCATAACTGGTTTGATTATCACAAAATGATGAATCAATTAACAAGTCTTATTTTCAAGCTATGCTAAAATAATCCCATATTTCTTAGGGAGGCAAAAGAGGAGTACTGTTTTCAAAGTGTAAAATCTATGGCTTGTTGTTACCAAACCTTTTACATGCTCCAGCTGCAGTAGTACTTCCTAGCATTATAAAACAGAATGGCAGGAGTATAAATGGGGCAGACAAGGCATTATGTGGCAGTCAGGAAAGGTATGACTGTGCAGTAGCGGTGGCAGGAGTAGCACTGTGGAGAGTTAGGATGGCGCAGGTAACAAAGATGTGTGGTAGTTTAGGAACAGTAACATCAGCCCTTGCAGCAGAAGTACTACAGTAAAGATGACATGATGGGTAGGTGGTAGAAGTACAGAGATCATTGTTGGCCATCAGCCCTGGCAGTAGCAGAACAATGTAGATGACAGAAATACAGTCAGGCAGCCCTAGGTGAATAAAGTTCAGCACTGATTCATACCTGATTCATTTTCACAAATGTATTGCTTTCCACACTTGTGTCAGATAAGCTGCTCTCCTTGAGTTTGTGTATAGATAAAACTGGAATGTCAATAAGTTTTATAGGGTCTTATCCATATTACAAGGAAATAGAGTAAAGCTGGAGGGGTTGTGAAAGTCACAATGCCTTTGCAAACTTATATGGAAAATGGCTGATGCATATCCACCAAACAGCTAGGTTACAAACTTGGAGATGAGAGTGGATGTAAACCCGTGTTGCCTGAGGATCCAATATACAATTAAAGGCCAGATGTAAAGCTACATCCATACTACATTTTGTCTTAGATCGTATATTGGATCCTCGGCTGCTTGAGTTTGACAAAGCCACTTGCTATGCAAAACATCCTCTTGGACAGTACAACGCAGACTGGACATGAGAGTACGCCCATAGCAAACTGACACACTTCTTGCTATAGGTCCAATCTGTTGACCCTGAAGTGCATAGGAGTGTAGCTCAGGGTATGTACTGGAGAAATGACAGTGCAGGTTTTACCATGATTAAGGACACTTGATGCTAGAAACATGTTGCTGGTATGGATTTTTAATGGATTTGCTGTATCTCTATTAAAAATTCTGGAGTAAAGCATTGAAGATATTTTAATATATCTTTATTGAGCTGAACCATTGTTGTTTTTACTTAACTGTGCAGGTGAGGCAGAATCTGACTTTTCAGGCATTTCAACTCTGTTTGCTGATGTGCATCAGTTTGTCGCATTAGCAGAAAAACGGCTGGTCCATCATTTCACATATATTGTAATTGGCGCTACTGCGCCCTTGATTATTTGTAAAATTGTTCATTTTTTTAAACAATAGAGCCCTTAATGAAAATATTTTCTCTCTTCTACTCTGCGCAGGGGCCGCACATTTGGGAAAATGTTAACTCTGCAGGAAGCTAATAGAGTTCATTTGATCATACATGTGGGCGGCAACCATCCAACGTGCAGAATATTCATCGATTAGGGAGAACAATAATTCTTGGTAATATGCTTATTCCCCAGCCCAAAAAATCTTTTGTAACAATTTTAGGAAAAAATGATAATTTTTTAATGAAAATTTCATTTAAGTAATTCAAAGAATTTTTGGTTTAATAATTCTAATTAATTTTGCCTTTTCTCACAATCCTAATCAGGTAGCTCACAATAAAATTGAATATAAAATTGATACATATAAAACAATAAAGTTTAGCTTTTTTAAAAAAAATAGCATTTTGTTTCAAGCCTGTTTTTTAGTGAAATATATAATGACAGCTAGGTATATTCCAATGAGCTTGAGCGCATCCGATTGCGTGCCATTCAAACCAGGTGGTCTGGCACCATTTGTGGTCAGTTTGGAAATGTGTAAGTACAAATTTCATGTCATTGGCATTGGATGATAGAATGCATGATTTGTGGGCACAGAAAAGGAGAACTGATAATACAATGGAGGTAGAGGAGGAAGTTTAAGGGAAGCAGTAGCAGTAGTTGAGGCTGTTGATATTGCTGATAACAATAAGGCACTACTTGTGAGTGAAGACTGGTTACCAGAAAAATGATCACAAAGAAAGGAAGGACAGATTTAGCCTTGCTCATTTTGTTCATGAGTTTGCTTTCCCCATGTGAGCAGGTAATGCCGTTTCATATGCTTGTGGAGTGATGTAGTTCCTAGCCAATGTGTGCCAGAGTGTAACCACATGTTGCCAATCCATGTCATCAGCCCTCTGCCCTCAAAGTGTGGGACATATTCACAAATTATTTTGTGTCACCAGAGGAATATATTCCTTGGCAAGACTATGCTATAATGTAGTATCTGTGTCCTCATCCAAGAATTAAGCATCACAAGTATGCAAAAGAATATCTAAACAAGCCTGATGCATTTTGGAAACAAGTCCTGTGGACCAATGAGATTAAAATATAACTCTTTGGCCACAATGATCAAACATATGTGTGGAGAAATAATGGCACAGAATTTCAGGAAAAGAAAAACTCACCAACTATTAAACATGGGGATGAATTAATGATGCTTTGGGGTTATGTTGCAGCCAATGTTACAGGGAAGATTTTACAGCTAGAGGGAAGAATGGATGTAAATACTATCATGCCCAAAAGTGACAAAAGTATTCTTGGAATGATACCTTTATTGGCTAAATAGAAAAAATATATTTGCAAGTTTTCAAAGCACAAGGCTCCTTCTTCAGGCAGGTTTACAAATAAATTAGGAAAACAAGAGCACACTTAAAAGTTATTACAACATGACATTTGTTCATGAGGAGGAATGGGTGATGATGCCTAAAGATAAGCCAAGGAAATGAAATTAGGCTTTATTTTTTAAATGAAGAGACATTGGGAATGTTCCCTTAAGGTACTGTCACACTTAGCGATGCACCAGCGATCCCGACCAGCGATATGACACGGTCAGGATCGCTGGTGCACCGCTAAGTGGTCGCTAGTGAGCTGCCACACACGCAGATCTCGCCAGCGACATCGCTGGGGATGGGCGTCACTACTTACCTGTCAGACGACGCGATCCTGACGTCGTCCCGCCCGCATCCACGCGTCGCTCGTCTCCACAGCAGGAAGCCCAGCAGGAAGCTGACGGCGAGAAACGGTCCAAGACGTTCTCGCACGATCAGCGATAACCAGCGGGGGAGCGGGTCGTAGGTAAGTATCAGACATAGCGATATCGCTAGCAATATTGCTATAACGTCACAAAAACCAGTGACGTTATAGCAATATTGCTAGCGATATCGCTTAGTGTGACAGGCCCTTTAGTTATCTCGAGGCCTTCTGGTGGAGGCGTGAATTGTGTCCATGTAGTGAATCATAAATCAAAGTTTTATATTGAATCCTATTGTCAAAAAATGTAACATCCTTATCAGTTTGAGTTTCCAAATTCTCTCTCTGTCGTCCTTAAAATGATATTTTTACTAGTAAGACTTTTAAAAAAGGTCATTTTAAGGTTGTCAGAGAGAGAAGAATTTGGGAAGAAGTAGCCTCTGTTATCTGAAAGCTTGCAAATATGTTTTTTGTGGTTATCCAATAAAGGTATGACCCCGAGAATACTTTTGTAATTTTTGGGCTTAAAAGTAATTACAATGATTATTCTGGCTATCACAGTACCACAATATAATGGGTTTTTTGTACCGGACAACCCCTGTAAACATGGGGAGGGGGTTGGATCACACTGTGAGGTTGTTTTGCAGCCTATTAGACGGGGAACATTTTGTGGTTAGAATGATGAATGGATTCAATGATACTTTAACAAACAGTATCTGCAATAAAGCTAAAGTTGAAAAGAGGATGCCTTCTACAAATGGATAATGGCCCTAAACACACATCAAAATCCACAATAGACTACCTCAAAAGGTGCAATCTGAAGGTTTTACAATGGCCCTCACAGTCCGATAGTCTGAACATCATTGAAAAACTGTGGCTAGACCTCAAGATGCAAAAAAAATATCAGAAAAACAAACAGCCGTACCAACACCAAGTCAGCCCACATGATCTAATAGAATGGTAGTCATTAATAGATTGTAAGCCAGACACTGTGCATCACACATATTTGAGTGACAAGCATTCAATGCAAGCCTCATTTGTGTATTTTTTTTACTAGTGTTGTGGTAGCTCCTTGGGTTGGGATACAATCTCCAATTTACCATCATTAGTTCAAATTAAAATGAAATAAAATAAATACGATGCATCGGAGGCAAGAAAATACAAACAGCCAGTTTCTGTCAGTGTACAATTGTCGTCTGGTTTTCAGATGCCCGGTCACAAGTCTTTTTTTATAACCACAGAGACAATGAAAGTGGGTATAGCTTCTCATATTACATTACTTAAGTATGAAAGCATTTTAGTTGGGAATAACAAGGTCATAAATTATGGATTCTATCAAAATTCCTTTCAACCCAGCTTACTATACTTTCAGAGACAAAGAAATGTTTAACACAGAGACACCCATATATCAGAGACAATGCCCTGTGTTATTGCTTTTATGAATATCACATATAAAGCTAATGCTAAAAGACAAATTTTTCAAAGATGTATAGGTAGATTTAATTGTCCAAATAATAATCAAAGTAAAGTATAAATATGTACCATAACATTAGGCAGCCACCCTCTCCATGAATTGGTAGATTTGTGAGTGGTTGCTTCCATCAGTAGTTTGCAACTCTACTGCCCCCACCTTTATCATGGGGGCATGTTGCATCTTGCTATTGCATTTTGTATTCTGGCTTGGTCTTGGTAAGGCTGTTTCTTTTTCTGGTATGTTTTTCTACTTTATGTCCTCTAATGAGGTGTTTTTGATTTAAAACCTAAAAATAGCAGTGCATGGAAGATGAACCAGGAACCTCACATAAGCATTTTCCAATGAAGAGTGGATGAAAATCCCTCAAACAAGAATTTAAAGATTCTTGGCTGGCTACCTACAAAAAGTGTTTACAAGCTGTGATATTTTCCAAAGGGGTTGCTATTAGGTACTAACAATGCAAATTTTGCAATTGCCCATTTTCCTTTTCATAATTTTTAAAATGTAAAAGATAAAAATATAGAGCGGAAATGCATCACTTTTAACTTTAGGCCTTTTAGAGATCATGTCACCTTCTATTTGCTCAACTGTTCACAATAGCATTAATTTTGCCCAAACTTTTACATGCCATTGTATGCGACAAACAGGCCTTGATTTTAAGGTGTTAATTTGTTTCTGAGCATTGTGGACAAAATTGGCCAAACCCCAAAAATATGACATCACCCAGAAATGCTAGGTAGGGTTCACATGACATACAAATATGAATAATTCATCAACAGTCTGCCCACATTATTGGTTCATGTGTATGTTTCTAATTTGACAAATTAAACAGGTGTGGCAAAACAAACCCGCATCGTTAAATGTCTCATGCAAAAACTAATGTTAGCACCACCTAAAAATGCTGCAGCAGATCACAGTATCATTATGCAAATTAAACATATAGTCTATTTGCATGTAATATCCAACTAAAAACTATCGGCACTACCTTGTTTCTAAAAGCTCCATCTAAGGGTCCTAATAGTAACTAGATGTAACCACTGTGCACTCAGAGTCCACCAACCTGAATATGATGTATCAATGCTGAGAAAAAGGTTAAACTTGTAGCAGTTCCAATCCTAAAATAGTATGAACAGGGGTTTCTGTTCAAATCAATTTTTTCTGCTTTGGAATTTGCTATACTACTTCAGGTTGACATACATATTGATAGTGTATCCATTTGTCAATGTTTTTATTGTCTATTGATATGCATAGGCAAAAAGTGTAACCTGTGTAACTGTGTTTTTCTTTTAATTTTTGGAATGGTGGGTGGATAGAGAGAATTTTGTTTTAAAATTCTGGCAGCATGAGCAAAAAATACTTAGCCATAAAATAGAGGTCACTACATAGGTACACATGTGAAAAATAATTTGTAGCAACAGCCAGCAGCATTGTTGAGGTGCCTACGATTAAGGGCAACTAATTGAGCAATTGAAAAATCTTAACCATTATTTTGTTATTTTATAATTTTTTATATTTTTTTATTTTTTTAAATGCTGAACGGACTTCTTCAACTAAAATGAAACATAATTTAAGAAAATTGAGAAAGCTTGGCTGTGAATTTGCTATATGACTCAAAATGAACATACAGCAACAAACAGAAACATCCTCTAGTTCGTCCCTACTCCGGGATACATATAAGTGTGTCTGTAGCAGCTGCCATCACCAATCCCACTAATTGGAAAATCTATTTTTTTAAAATCTATCTTTTTTTTGTGAATTCTTTGTTTATAATAGAGAATACAGGAAAATTATGACCATGTCAAAGTTACAAACATATCATAAAACATCCAGCGAATTAAATGACATAGGGAGTAAGATAAGGAGAGGATAGGAGGGGAGAGGAGGAGAGACGGGGCATGATGGATGAGGAGGTCAAAGGCGAAAAGGGAGCCCCTGGGGGTGGGGAAGGTGAGGGGAAGAGGGGAAAAGGAGCAAGGATTCATAACATTCGACGGTAGCAAAAACTAATGTGGGTACACATGTCATAATCTTATACATCAGTGCTGGCCAAATGTTCGGGTATTATACACCAGGGTGGGGTGAACTCACAGCATTACTTTTGTTTTGCAATTCTTACCATGGAGCCGAAGTGCATATATATGAGTCATAATTGCGAATCTCCCAACTCGAAAGTTCCTCAAGGATGGAAATCTGGTTCACTTTAAGTTTCCACTCGGATACAAATGGGGGGACTCATCCAATGTAAGGTTATTAAGTGTTTTGCTGCACCGACCTATAATGGGAGAAGCCCATATGTTTTGGTTTAAAGTTTTTTCATGGGTGTGAGAGTAGAGCTTCAGAAGCTTGTAGGTCTGATAAGATTAACTTTAATTCTTTAAGGATGAGACTGATCCCATCCCAAAATTCCCTTATCACAGGGCATTCCCAGAATATATGTGTATGGTGGTTTCTCATATTGTGGCACCTCCAGCAAATATCAGAGTCAGCTAGCCCCATGTGGTGGAGTTTGACCGGGGTCAGGTGCCATCTAGTTAATATTTTGTAAGAATTTTCTTTGAGTAACATACATCTGGAGAAGCCGCGTACATAAAGAAGAATCCTGGAAGTTTGTTCATCAGAGAAGTTAGTTTTAAGTTCTGACTTCCAAGAATATACTGTAAGAATGATGGCTTAAACCCTGAGGGGGGTGTGTTAAGTCGGGAGTACAGATGGGATATAAGTTTTAGTCGTGGGGGTGGAAGTTTTGTCATAATGTGTAACCAAGACCAATTTAATTTGTGAGGGTATGTTTGTTTGAATTGTTTGAGAATTCTTTTTACATGTTGCAATTGGAGAAAATTTTTAAGGAGTCTCCATTTTTAAGGACTTTGTTATCAGAAAAGTTGTTTAACGTTTCTCTGGGTAATTTAGTCCAGAAATTATAAGGGTCACAGAAGTCGGGGTCTATCAAAAATAGTATGGCGGAAATTAGAGTCTGTGTGGACGGAAATGAATCTGGGGGGAGGTCATTGATTATCATGCACTTTACTTGCAAATTCCCTGAGAATTTTAATAATGACTGATCAATTGTGGTGGAAGAAAGAAGGAAAAAGCAAATCTCTTTGAAAGCAAAGTTGCTTATTATCATGTGTACTATTGATTTATGAAATAAAAATGAAAATGACAGTTACTCTTTAAGTTTTCATAAACTACTGACAATCGTTAGGCAACAATAATTGGTTGTATAACAGTGTTTATTAGTTTATGAAGACTTGGTTAAAATGGTTAAAAACAATTTTCTGAAATAATGGGAGAGAGGAACAATGTGCGCTGTGAGTGTTAAATGCCTCTGTCAGAGACTGACAGCAAGATTTAACAGGTTAACAGGCGAAAGTACAGCTTCACTCCACCCGCAGCTGTTGGAGGCAGGTGATGCCTGATTAAATCAGCCATCATGTGCAGGGAAAGATGCGAGCTCAACTTGTGAGCCTGCATCAAAGTTAGGGAGTCATCATATGACATACCGATATGTCATTTTTCAGCAACAGGTTAAAGGGAATCTATCAGAAGATTTTTGTTACATAATCTGAGGACAGCATGATGTAGGGGTTAAACACAGAATTTAATGATGTGCCTCTTATTAGTCTGTCTGCTGTTGTTTACTTACAATGACGGTTTTGTCACTAGGGCATTATCATTGCTGTGACTAAATTGGCCACAAGCCTGGTGTAGTCAACGTTAGCTTTCTCAGTTCTGCTACATGTTAAATATAAAAACTGTGATTGTGTCAGAATGGTTGCACCAAGTAAAATAAGTGATAAATCGTTAAAATCAAGTTCTCTTTGCCTTCATCATGCTACTCTCAGATGAGATAGCAAAATCCTGCTTACAGATTAATTTTAAATAAGTTACCACTAATAAACCAGTGTCATTTTTAGGATCATCATTCTGTTAGGCACCGGGATTCACCCGCTGCACAGGGTAAATCCCAAGCCTTGACTGCTGTTTCCCATTCTGCTCCAGCCACAGTGGAGGTGGCTCAGCAAAGACATCGGTCTCAGATTCTTGCTCAGACTCGTGCTGTTTGCTTGGTTGCTGCTGGCCTCCCAGCGATACAGTAGCAAACAGATGTCCGGGGGGTTAAGTCCGGAAATCTTCCTACTGAGCATGCTCGTGTGGCGACCTCTCATTGGTGGTCAGTCGTCAGCTGCTCTGGTGATGCAGCTGCTCCAGATTGGTCCACGAGCTTGGTCCTGTCCGACTGGACATGATCTGAACCTATGAAAGGGCCTCCGAGGCATGCTAATGTCATTTGCGTTCGTGTGTGTGAGTGGAGACTTCACCACTCTGTCAGCTGTACGAGTGTCTAGCTTTCCTTAGAGAGGCAGGATTTTCTTTTGGCTTGGCCTAGCACCTGTCAAGGTCACCTGTGTGTATAGCATGGGTCAGTTACGGGGCACAATCAAGCCCATGTGCTTTTGGTTTCAACTGGGTATTGCACACACCTCATTTGGTACCGCTCGGTGGCTAGCTGAGCTTGGTACTCAGATTTTTGCGCCACTTGGTGGACAGCTTATTAGTTAGTTTTATTTTTCTTTGCCTCTCGATGGTTAGCTGAGCTGGTATTCATTTGACAGTGCATACCTCTCTGAGATGCAATCAGTCTGGTATCTTCTGTTCAGTCCACACTGCATGGAGTAGTACAGAGTGCTATCTGGTGAACTCTCGTTGCAAGGCTCTGCCATTGTTTTCTAGCTGCAGGATTACATCTATGCATGGTGGACACCGGGTTGTGATCGCACTAAATAAAATAACTAATAAAGTGCGTTCCGCCAACCCTAACACGTTCTTTGCTCAATATTTTTTCAATACATCTTTATAGCATAGGAAGCTTATTTTTTTTCTTAATAGAACACAGAACATCAAATCACTAGATAAACATGAAATATTGTTTCCAAAGATTCAAAACATGAGAGCAAAACCAGTGGTCCTTATTTCTCCAATTTAATTTTATAAGAACATTAATGTTGGTCAGTCTTCATCCATTATTAGAACCACAAAATACAAAGTAAAAATCTAACTTAATAGTAAAACTGTATGCCAGAAGTCCTCTATAATCTATAGTTAAGGTTCAATACAAGGTTCGATACAATACAAAAAAAGGTGTAAAATTCCAGATTGTAAACCAAATCTTTGAATCCTTTCTATTATTGGATAGAACTTTTGAATAAAAGGCCAAATCAAAGAAAGAGCTTATTATTTATGCAATGCTGCTTCATTATTGAGTGTATTCATTAGTAATAAAATGGTTGGCCACTTTATCTTTGTAGTCGTCCTTTACTCATAAAGTGCACACACACTTTTGTCCATAAAATGGCTGCTGGTGGAGGAGCATTTGACCAGACAAGTCCATCAGCCTCCTCCAATTGTATGGCACTTCATAAGTAAATGCTGCATTCCAATTGGAGGAGGCTAATGAACTGGACTGGTAGAATGCACTGCACAAAAACTGTCCAACCCCTTTAAATATGTGTTTAAACTCTTGGTGACTAAAGTCAGACACAATTTCATTTTTATGTCTATGTTCATATAGTAGGTTTCAACCTACTGTTCAGAAAAAAGAATCTGACTTTCAATAAATATATATGAAAGAGTTAAAGGGGAATTTGTCAGCCGGTTTTTGCTATATAATTTGAGGACAGCATGAGATAGCGGCTGATACACAGATTTAAGGAATGTGTTACTTTTTAGGCTGTGTGCTGTTGTTTCTATACAATGAGTGTGTGGTCATCAGGATTTATCACTGCCCAGACTAGCTCCCTCGTGCCAAGTGGTCCAACTACACCTCCTCCTGTAATAAGCAGCTTACTGTACATGGAGAGCTGCTTTGCTGGCTGTGTTACCTAGTGACATAGATATCAGGTGACAGATTCCCTTTAAATGGTATAGAATTTTAGATTTTTTTACGCTTAATTATACAAAATAGAGCCTAATTACGAAAGTCTTGTATCATGGGGATTGTGAGAGTTCTGTATCATTGCTGCTGGATGTTAAGAAAAGTCGTTGATCGAAATTTATCCAAATAGTATTAATTCTTACATAAATTTTTACTTAACCTTGTAAAACCAGTAATTACAAAAAATGGAAAGAGTTTATAATATATAGATTACTTTTTAGCCAACGGTTCCTTACTCACTAGTAGAAAAGATCCTACATTTGCAGAATTCATTAAATTGCAGATTTGAGAGAGCATTTCATTGCTCCTGACACCTGTCTCGGGTTCACTCTAGATTTACATTTTTTTCTTTGAGGACATTATACTCAGCAGGGTATTCTATGTGAAATGTTCCTAAATTATAAGTAGTTAATGCAGGGTCAGAAAGAGTTTTCACATCAAATATTTAAGTTACAACTCTAAATTCCACCCAGTGTGGAAAAAGATCACTTTATTTTGTAGGCATATTTAACATTGAAAAGATAATGCCATAATAAGGGATAGTCATTACATTGAAATTTACAGAAGGAATCTCTGAGTAGTGCACTTAAAGGCATTTCAACAGAATGTAATAACTCAGTGTTCTAAGGTGTGATTGTGAATCACAAATGTCAATTATCATGTGTTCTGTGATCTTGCAAATATATGCAGATGGGTACCTTAATTACAAGAGCTTCTTAAAGTGAGATTTATCACAATCCCTCCTGACAAAAAAAAGAATTAGCTTTATTGGCTGTGTTGCTGAGACAAAATATAGGGACTCTAACAAATGTTAGATGACAAAAACTTTAATTTGCAAATAAGTCTTAAATCCTCTTGGGAAATGTCACTCAGATATTAAATACACAGTTAAATTCACAGTTTTGGTTTTCCCAATTTATATTTTGAATTTCAAGAGATGTCTGTCACAGAAGGCACTAAATTCTTCTGGCACCTTGATGTTGGGTTGACTGTAAGGGTACCGTCACACTTGGTGACGCACCAGCGATCCCTACAATGATGCGACCTGGTAGGGATCGCTGGTGCGTTGCTACGAGATCGCTGGTGAGATGTCAAACAGTCAGATCTCAACAGCTACGCAGCAACGATACAGAACGGTACGACGGTCATTGGGACCCTGTCTCTCAGACCTGTAGTACTGAGGTCGTTCGTCGTTGTCCCTGTCAAATACAGCAATGCATGCTGGCCAGCGGGACACCAGCGATCAAAAAATCGCCCAGGACATTCAAGCATGATCAGTGACATCGGAGCAGGGGCCCGATCGCCGCTATGTGTCACACGTAGCAAGATTGCAAGTGAGATCGCTGTTGTGTCACAAAATCGGTGACTCAACAGCGATATCGCTAGCGATCTCGCTATGTGAGACGGGGGCTTAAGTGGTAAACATATAAATTGATCAATATAAATTTTCAGGTCCAGGAAAAGTTGAGCAATTTACATTTTGATTGTTGCATATTGCAAAAAAAGAAAAAGGCCAAGAATAATTTCCCACATTGCTGAAGTTTGCATCAGCCAAAAACTGGGCTCATAATACTAGGTGCAGCTGTGCAGGCTTTCCCATAATGTATGTCAGCTTTCACATCACTAAGTTTATCGCTGCCGGTGGTCAGTAACTCAGCCATAACAGATTAGTGGTACCCAGTAGAGTACAATTTGTACAACAGAATGAGTAGGGAGAAGACATAGTACTGTGGAGGCCGGAAAGTGTAAGACTCTCCGCCGCATCTGTTCCACTAATATCGATTTTGAAAATCGGGCTAATGAATTAAGAGCTCGATTCATAGCACGTGGTTACAGTAAACGGAGTATAAAAAAGGCCTATCAACGTGCCAGATGTTCAACTCGTAATGAGCTACTCTACAGGGACTTTAATAAATCTAAGGGTAGTGAGGTTGTGAGATTTGTTACCTCTTTCCATCCCCTACATGGAATAATGCGGGATGTATTGAAAAGGGCCTGGCCTATTCTCATGGTGGACCCTATTTTGAACAAGCTTCTCCCAGAGTATCCATCTATTTCCTATAGAAGGGCTAGGAATTTACGTGACCAATTGGTGGCTAGTCATTATGTTGATCATCCAGCTCACACTTTTTTGGATGATCATCCAATTAGACATGGCTGCTTCCCTTGTGGCAGGTGTATAGCCTGCCCCAACATTGAACGCAGTACTTCATTTACTAATTCTGATGGTACTAGGACGTTTTCCATCAAGCAACGTATATCATGTACCACTCGGTACGTGATATACTATGCTACATGTCCGTGTGGGCTCATTTATGTGGGCATGACCACGCGACAATTGAAGGTACGCACTAGGGAACATGTCTTGGGCATTTTGGCGGCTGCCAACTGCACCGACGATTCAAGCCTGAAGGCGTTACCCAGGCATTTCAAGGAATTTCACCGCTGCAATGCCACACTCCTACGAATAAGGGGCATTGATGCCCTCAACATCAATATAAGGGGTGGTAAATTATCCAATAGGCTGGCTAGGTCCGAAACTAGATGGATCTGGACACTAGGCACCATCCATCCACGTGGTCTAAATGAAAACATTTCATATGCCCCATACTTGTAACTCATCCAACTTATCCCATTTCTGTGCAGTTTCAAACAATTGAATTTTATCAGGAGAACAACCCCTACGGATCTCCTCTTGACATGAATCAATGGATTTATCAAGCGTCTCTATATTACCAGAGTAAAGATTCACCAAAAGTTGCAAGAAGGTTTGAGAACACAAATTAGATGCTTCTTCCCATTTCATGATGAAAGTGTCATCCTCGATGGGGAATGTGGGGATGACTTTGACTCTCAAACCTCTGGGGATCATTTGGTTGGCTATATATTTCTCTAGGAATAACCTGTTCCACCATAGTCTGGAACGTTTGAGAAGTAATGTTTTCATATGTTGAAGTTTAACATCCCAACTTGAATCAACCATCTGTGGGGTACTGCTCCCCCCAGAACCAAACACCTGGTCCACTTGATCGAGCCAGACTTTGTCTCTTGCCCGATAGTCCATCACGTCCGCAACCAAAATACCTGTGCATAACACAGCGAGAATGTAATAAAATGAGTAGGGAGAAGACATAGTACTGTGGAGGCCGGAAAGTGTAAGACTAAACGGCCATAAATTGTGATCAATAATATATATTATATATCATGATCCACATATTAGGACTATCCAATAAAGAGGACACTGCACATTCAATAGAAGCTACCCAAGAAGAAAAAGCAGTCAAAAATCCATAAAAACATAATTTTTATTAAATAATGTAAAATATTATATAAGGACATACGGTGTGTGGTAGGGAAAACAGGAATAAAGAGCATAATGGTCAACAAAGGAGACCAGCCACACTGCAAGCATCTCTCCAAGAATAAGCGTATTAAAATAAACAGAATAGCAAAAGTCAGACAGGGAAAGAATGGCACATATTGTTATGGCAAGGAGTGTATTGAAACATCACCATATAGCCAAAGGATGGTATCCTATTACATGGCACACTACCCTGCCCATAAAAGACACATGACATCAATAACTGATGCTATGTAAAGCATCAGAAACAAGAGCAAAAGTAACTAGTTATACCTGGAAGCAGTGGTGGCAGTGGGGTCGGTCCAGTCCCCGACGCGCGTTTCAGAGCCAAGAGACTCCTTCCTCAGGGGGCGTTAGGGAAGGTACGGCCACCCAGGTTTAAATAGCGCGCGCCTAACCAGAGACCATCTGTGCGCACAAGGGGCCCGCCCCGCGCCGACCGGATCCATGCCATGACGTCACCGGAAACACGCGGGCCCACGTGATCCAGCGCGTCAGGCAGAGAGCCAGGGCGGACGCGCGACGGACACCGCGCATGCGCACAGGCAGCGTCAGGCAGGAGCCGCCATATGTAAAGAGGGCAAAACGAATGGGCAGACAAAAATGTGTGAGGGGAGGGAAAAAGTAAATTGTGCATACATGGATACATCATGCCACCGATATGCTGCATAGTACTAGTGCATAAAGGGGTATATCAGCAAGGCCCATGGCATAGAATACAGGATTAAAGCAATAGGTCACATGACAATAAAGACACGCACAGGATGCATACATATACACACAGAGAGATAATCAAAGGATATAAAATCTCACCAGCATAGAACGTATCATTAAAAAGCGCAAAATTGCCTAAATCGCTATGTGTATAGATGCAACCCAGGAAGTGCATGCGACATAAAGTGCACCCTATATTGCAAATGCTGATGGACAGATACCCCATGGATGTATGCACAAATATACACAATGCATAAACAGTCACATACGTGATGTGTGCAGAGAATGCACGCACATGAGTGACACACAATGTGGGAATATGCTGAATACACGTGAAAGACGAATAACCATATATGTGCAAATGGGATGATATATAATATAATAATACAAACAATGAATACAGAAATGACAAAATGCAAAATACGAAAAAAATTATATATACGGAAAATGATAATACACAAAAAATACACAAAAGCATATAGAAGATAATGCACATGAGAAATAAATATGCCAAAGATGGATAAAACCCAGCCCATCGAGTTAAACTAAATAGTTAAACCCATGTGATGTGGGTATAGACACATCAGAGATCCCAAAGTCTTCATCATAAATGAATCCATCAGACAACTTCCATGGTTCACAGGGACCTCAAAACCTTCCTAATTCCAAGGGAAATATGTCATTCAGAACACTAGAAAATAAATGAAACATAAAAAACGTAAGTAAAAACACAAGACCAAAGAGCTCAGAAATGGGATAAGTTGGATGAGTTACAAGTATGGGGCATATGAAATGTTTTCATTTAGACCACGTGGATGGATGGTGCCTAGTGTCCAGATCCATCTAGTTTCGGACCTAGCCAGCCTATTGGATAATTTACCACCCCTTATATTGATGTTGAGGGCATCAATGCCCCTTATTCGTAGGAGTGTGGCATTGCAGCGGTGAAATTCCTTGAAATGCCTGGGTAACGTCTTCAGGCTTGAATCGTCGGTGCAGTTGGCAGCCGCCAAAATGCCCAAGACATGTTCCCTAGTGCGTACCTTCAATTGTCGCGTGGTCATGCCCACATAAATGAGCCCACACGGACATGTAGCATAGTATATCACGTACCGAGTGGTACATGATATACGTTGCTTGATGGAAAACGTCCTAGTACCATCAGAATTAGTAAATGAAGTACTGCGTTCAATGTTGGGGCAGGCTATACACCTGCCACAAGGGAAGCAGCCATGTCTAATTGGATGATCATCCAAAAAAGTGTGAGCTGGATGATCAACATAATGACTAGCCACCAATTGGTCACGTAAATTCCTAGCCCTTCTATAGGAAATAGATGGATACTCTGGGAGAAGCTTGTTCAAAATAGGGTCCACCATGAGAATAGGCCAGGCCCTTTTCAATACATCCCGCATTATTCCATGTTGGGGATGGAAAGAGGTAACAAATCTCACAACCTCACTACCCTTAGATTTATTAAAGTCCCTGTAGAGTAGCTCATTACGAGTTGAACATCTGGCACGTTGATAGGCCTTTTTTATACTCCGTTTACTGTAACCACGTGCTATGAATCGAGCTCTTAATTCATTAGCCCGATTTTCAAAATCGATATTAGTGGAACAGATGCGGCGGAGACGTAAGAACTGTCCCACAGGGATAGCTTTAATAAGATGATGGGGGTGACAGGATGAGGCGTGGAGTAGAGAATTGGTGGATGTCTCCTTACGATAAATATCAGTTTGAATGATCCCTTGTGAATCCTTTTTGACAGAGACATCCAAAAAATTAATTTTCACGGGATCCCACGTCTCTCTGTGTGTATATGTATGCATCCTGTGCGTGTCTTTATTGTCATGTGACCTATTGCTTTAATCCTGTATTCTATGCCATGGGCCTTGCTGATATACCCCTTTATGCACTAGTACTATGCAGCATATCGGTGGCATGATGTATCCATGTATGCACAATTTACTTTTTCCCTCCCCTCACACATTTTTGTCTGCCCATTCGTTTTGCCCTCTTTACATATGGCGGCTCCTGCCTGACGCTGCCTGTGCGCATGCGCGGTGTCCGTCGCACGTCCGCCCTGGCTCTCTGCCTGACGCGCTGGATCACGTGGGCCCGCGTGTTTCCGGTGACGTCATGGCATGGATCCGGTCGGCGCGGGGCGGGCCCCTTGTGCGCACAGATGGTCTCTGGTTAGGCGCGCGCTATTTAAACCTGGGTGGCCGTACCTTCCCTAACGCCCCCTGAGGAAGGAGTCTCTTGGCTCCGAAACGCGCGTCGGGGACTGGACCGACCCCACTGCCACCACTGCTTCCAGGTATAACTAGTTACTTTTGCTCTTGTTTCTGATGCTTTACATAGCATCAGTTATTGATGTCATGTGTCTTTTATGGGCAGGGTAGTGTGCCATGTAATAGGATACCATCCTTTGGCTATATGGTGATGTTTCAATACACTCCTTGCCATAACAATATGTGCCATTCTTTCCCTGTCTGACTTTTGCTATTCTGTTTATTTTAATACGCTTATTCTTGGAGAGATGCTTGCAGTGTGGCTGGTCTCCTTTGTTGACCATTATGCTCTTTATTCCTGTTTTCCCTACCACACACCGTATGTCCTTATATAATATTTTACATTATTTAATAAAAATTATGTTTTTATGGATTTTTGACTGCTTTTTCTTCTTGGGTAGCTTCAATTTGTACAACAGAGTTGTTTTCCATCTCCAGAGTCACCCGGTAAGTCACTCTTCTGTAAAATGTAAGATAAATACTCTCATCAGCGGCTCCTGCTCTCACTGTTATTAGCGGCAGCAGGCAGCAGATGATGGGAGCTGTAGTCCCATCAGCTGACACTATTAACTGGAGGTAAAATTTATACCTCTGATCTCAGCTGCGCACTCTTGCAGTCTTTTGACAGCGTGGGAACTGCAGCTGCCTGACCAGTGGTGTCGATTATACCACCAATCAGAAGTGGTGTGTGAGTATGTGTACTTACTTATCGGCTTAGTAATGAGGGTGTCTGGCTGACACGTTTTCATTACTAAACCTTAGTGTCAATGACAGCTTCTGACACCAAGCCCTATTCCAATTACCCTGATGCTATTACATCAGAATGAAGAAGGTGTTGAACCAAGTAATTACATCACAAAAGTTATTTTTTAAATATCTCTGTTCAGTAAAAAAAAAGCCTTAATTGCTGTACAAAAATACATGTAAAACCACTGCAAAAATGTAGCAAAATGTGCGTTTTTGCTGTTAAGAGATGCAGAAAACCTTGCATAAATTTCAACATGTGCATATACCTTTAAGGCTGGAGTCACACTAGCGATTTTAAAACCGTCTGATTTTGCTCCTGCAAAGTCGGATGAGTGTGATGCAAGTCTCATGCGTTTTTCATGCATGTACAATCTCATTTTTCACACCTAGCATACAATTTACATCCACATCCTAATGCAGTGCGATTGCTATCTGATTGCAATGCGATTTTAACATGAACTTTTACATAAAGCAATTCTCTATGTCATTTACACATCGTTTTCAAAGGAACAATTCTTAAAAGTAAAAAATATAGATAGATAGATAGATAGATAGATAGATAGATAGATAGATAGATAGATAGATAGATAGATAGATCATAGAATCATAGAATGGTAGAGTTGAAAGTGACCTCCTGGGCCATCTGGTCCAACCCCCTGCTCAAGGGAGGATTCGCTAAATCATCCCAGTCAGATGATAGATAGCTAGATAGATAGATAGATAGATAGATAGATATGGCATATATAGCTAGCTAGTTAGACAGACAGACAGAAAAACCTGACCAGCACCTCCTAAGTATGAACAGGTACAAGCTGCGATAGCTGCATTATATAAAATAAGAAAACACAGCAGCACTCTATATTAGCCAAGATATATGCAAACACTGAAAACATTGAATCTAAACTGTGTTATTACTCAGTAAGATGTACTCTCAAAAATGAAGGTTCTTAGCTCATAAATTGGCCAATTCATGTTTACCCATCAACCGCGACAAGGTGACCTTCCTTTTGATGGGTCCCTGTTCTATGGTACATACCTCTCTTGAGCTATCAGACTACAGTTAAATGGACAAACATGTCTCTCCCGGGCCATTAGGCTGCAATTCAAATGGGTAGGTAAAACTGATGAAAATCACCTGCTGGTCAATAGGAGGAGTGCAGAATCAGACTGGAGGCAGTTGACCACCTGATATTGTAGTGTATTATACAGAGTGACTGCAGACTTTCCATTTTTGATTGGACAACCCCTTTAATTCAGTGCATAGTCTGTATAACTGGAATAGTTTTCAGGAGACCCTCAGAGGACCTGGATTTTGAAGCCATTAAAGTGACATTAAAATGTAGCTGTATGTTAGCCATTTGATTACAGCATGTGTAAAATATAACAGAATGTGTTCATACTATGTAAATAATGAATAGCAAAGAAACATGAAAAAAGATATCTACACTTCACTACATTTCAAAAGGTAAATACGTTAGAACAAACCATATAATGCACGTACAGCATTTGGATGGACTTTTGCAAGTCTTCTTCAGTTGAATGTAAGAGTGGCAGAAATATTTGCATTAAATTTTAAGCTTGTGAATGTAGGGTTGGTAGGCCGAGCTGGAGGGTGGTCCCTCTGGGTACCGCGCAGCCACGTATAGACAAAAGATGAGGCAGGTTTCGGGTTCAACAGGTCCAAGTTTATTCTCTCACCGCCCAACTGGCGGCCCTCACAGTACACCACAATATCTCCTTTGCGGCCATCCATATCCAGGGCCGCTTCACGCACACCGTACTTTACACCGGGGACGTACATGTACGCACCGTCCCCTCTTCACTCTTAGACGCTCCTGTCAGATCCATCACTGTGGCCGCCTTAGGCCCGTAAACCAACAGTACTTTTGCTGATCAGTCGTCTCTTTCAATACAGTATGTTTTCCTCTGTGCCTCGTCTATGCTGCGGTACTTTTGTTTCAGGACCACCCCCCTGACTTTCTCTCTCCTCAGTCCCCCTGGTTTGGTTCTCTCACAGTGCATAAACTGTCATAGTCCTCCTGTCATTTGAGCTCCCCCTGGGGACTGGAACTTTCTGGAACCCTCCTGTCAAATTTATATCTTTCCCGGTTCCCCCTGACTCCGCCCCCATGACCAATGGTTTCTTAAGCCCTAAGCTGATGTCAAGTCCTATGCTCACACTCCTCCCTGCCCTCTAATGGTCAACCAAAGGTACTGCATGTCCACTACACTTTCCTAGCTGTTTCCCCACTGTAATAACTGACACCTGTCTAAACTGTGCAAACCTTCCTTTCTCTTATTCTGACAAGTCCGTCCGTCAGGTCACCTTCCCTACATGAACATAACCTAAAATGGCTAAATTTATTTTCATATGAAATTACATTAAAATATTCTGGATCTAATGCATTTGTACCTACAGGTTTCAGCAGAGTAACTCTAAGTTTCTTAATTGATACAATATTTAAAAAAATGCTACTTTTTAAAAAATGTGCTATTTGTTTAGCATGTTTATAAATATTTGAATTTAGATTTTTTTTGCTATGTGTTAGTATAGTATTTGATGAACAGATGTTGATTTTGACAGAATCTATAACAAAACATATTTTTTTCCTTTTGGTCCCATTAGTTTGCTCTTCCCAAACTCATTTCATTTTTTTTTACAAAAGTATACACGCTTTCTTTTAAACTATTTTGTCGTAAATATTTTTTAAAGTGGTTAGATTTTAGCTCTTGTACTGTATAAGTCGAAGGTCAAGCTGAATGTCAACTCCGTTCCTCTAAATATTTGTTCGCTGCCAAAAAAAAAGAAAGTAAAAGTTAATTAACAACACAATGGTTTAGCTTTTCTTATTTCCTTCAAAGAAACTACACCATTAAGCCTTCTTTTCTTCATGACACCATCATTAGCAGTTAAAAAAAAAGTCTTATGAAATGCATTGTCAAACAGTGACAGAATGGCTTAAATGTTGTTTTTACTTTTGTTGCATTCACACAAAATTCCATGGTCATAGTGCTACTGTCTATTTTCATAAAAATGTGGCTTTGTATGATGTAAAAAAGACATTTTCTTTTGTCTTTTGATATTTCAATCCACACGTGTTCTGTTTTCAGGCTGATACAATATGGTTTTCCACACAAGCCAAAAAGAAGTCATTGGAGTAACAGAATGAATGTAATTGCCTTCTGCTAAATAAACATGGCAGTTTTTAATTACACTCTTAAGGGAATAATTATCTGCTTATGGCACCTTGAGTAAAGTAATAAACATCTTTAATTTTCTAATATCTAGAAAATTCTCTTAAATATTTTTGCAGTAGATAGAAAGTTTCACAAAATGGAACACCAATTAGTAATTAATTTTTATTATGAAACATGAACCATAACCTGATACATTGGTCACTTCAGAAACAATTAAAAGTCATCAAATTAGGCATTAAAATAGAGAGGAATGGTTCAAGAATTACTGTCACACTTCTGATTTGCTCCAGGGTATTGTTCAATTTTTGCCTACTGGCAGAGTGTATTATTAACCATTGATACTTACACATGTTATTAAGATAAAGATAGCATCTCCAGTAAATGATTTGGCAGATTATCTTCCCAAGCACTGAAAGCAAGACATCTTATAAGCAATTTCCATAATTAGAGCTGTTTCTTTTTCAGTGAGAATTATTTTTTGTCCATACATAGTTTTATAACTAGTCAACATGAAACAATTGCTGCTCCTTTTAACCCCTTTCTGCCATTGGATGTACTATCCCGTCCATGTGCCCTGGGACTTAATTCCTAAGGACGGGATAGAACGTCATAGCAATCAGCGGTGCCCCCTGGGGGGAGCGACGCTGATCCCGGCCGGGTGTCAGCTGATTATCACAGCTGATACCCGACACTATGTGTCAGGGGCGGTCACGGACCACCCCGTCACATTAACTCCTGGCACACTGTGATCAAACATGATCGCAGTGTACCGGGGGCATAGGAGAGAAGCGCGCAGGGAGGGGGCTCCCTCCGTGCTTTCCTGCAACCCCCGAAGCAGCACGATGTGCTACGTCACTCAGAGGGTCTCCTCTCTGCAGGCCCCCTGGATCCAACATTGCCACGGGGGTCTTCGGGGGCCTGCAGAGAGGCGGCATCCACAGTGCCTGCTGTGTGTGAAGTGTCAGAGCAGCGATCTGACACCTTATAGTGATGTCCCCCCTGGGACAATATAGTAAAATAAAAAAAACAAGTGTAAAAATAATTTATAAAAAATCCCCAAATAAATTAAAAAAAAGAAAAAAAAATCCCCAATAAATTTTACATTTTTATTTGTAAATAAAAAACAATAAAAATGCACATACTTAGAATCGCCGCATCCATAACGACCCAACCTATAAAACTGTCCCACTAGTTAAGCCCTTTAGTTAGCACCTTCAAAAAAAAAAAACAGTGCTTTATCATCATACCGCCAATCAAAAAGTACAATAATGCGAGATCAAAAATACTGATATAAATAAACTTGGTACCGCTGAAAATGTCTTCTTGTCACGCAAAAAATTGAGCCACCACACAGCATCATGTGTGGAAAAATGAAAAAGTTATAGCTCGCAGAATAAAGCAATGCAAAAATAATTACTTTTTATATAAAATTGTTTTCATTGCATAAAAGCGCCAAAACATAAAAAAAATAAATGAGGTATCAGTGTAATTGTACTGACCCAAAGAATAAAACCACTTTATCAATTTTACCACATGCGGAACGGTGTAAACGCACCGCCCAAAAGAAATTCTTGAAATGCTGGTTTTTGTTAATTCTGTGTCCCAAAAATCGGAATGAAAGCAATAAAAAAAGTCACATGCCCGAAAATGGTAACAATAAAAACGTCAACTCGTCCCGCAAAAAATAAGACCTCACATGACTCAGTGGGTCAAAATATGGAAAAATTATAGCTCTCAAAATGTGGTGATGCAAAAACTTTTTTTTACAATAAGCGTCTTTTAGCGTATGACAGCTGTCAAAAATAAAAACATGCCATGAATAGTAAATCAAACCTCCCTTTATCACCCACTAAGTTAGGGAAAAAATAATAAAATTAACAAAAATGTATTTATTTCTATTTTCCCATTAGGGTTAGGGCTAGGGTTAGGGCTAGGGCTAGAGCTAGGGTTAGGGCTAGGGCTAGAGCTAGGGTTAGGGCTAGGGCTAGTGTAAGGCTGTATGCACACAATGCAGATTCTGCTGTGGATTTTTAAGCGCAGATTTGGCTAAAGCCGCAGGTCAAATGACCTGCATTTTACCTGTGGATTTAGTGCGGATTAGCCTGCGGCTTTCCCCTGCGTTTTGACACCTGGTAATGGAGCAGGTGTCAAACCTCTGCGGATTCCGCACAAAGAAGTGACATGCTGCGGATTTAAAACTGCAGCAAATCCGCGTGGAAAAATCCACAGGATGTGCACTGCATTTTTCATTTGCCATTGAATATAAAGATACTGTACAATGCAGCAAAAACCGCTGCGGATCCGCAGGGCCAAATCTGCTGCGCATCCGCAGCAGAATCTTCAAAGCGTGCACACATCCTTAGGGTTAGGGCTAGGGTTAGGGCTGAGATTAGGGTTAGGGGTGTGTTGGGGCTAGGGTTGAAGTTAGAATTGGGGGGTTTCCACTGTTTAGGCACATCAGGGGCTCGCCAAATGCAACATGGCATCTGATCTCAATTCCAGCCAATTCTGCGTTCAAAAAGTCAAACAGTGCTCTTTCCCTTCCAAGCTCTGCCATGTGCCCAAACAGTGGTTTACCCCTACATATAGGGTATCAGCCTATTCAAGACAAATTACACAACAAATTTTGGGGTCCAATTTCTCCTGTTTCCATTGGGAAAATAAAAATTGGGGGCAAAAATATCATTTTTGTGGAAAAAAATATGATTTTTTATTTTTATTGCTTTACGTTATAAACTTCTGTGAAACACTTGGGGGTTCAAAGTTCTCACCACACATCTAGATATGTACCTTGGGGGGTCTAGTTTCCAAAATGGGGTCACTTTTGGGGGGTTTCCACAGTTTAGGCACATCAGGGCTCTCCAAAGGCAACATGACACCCGCAGACCATTCCATCAAAGTCTGCATTCCAAAACGTCACTATTTCCCTTCCAAGCCCCGATGTGTGCCCATACAGTAGTTTTCTCCCACATATGGGGTATCAGTGTACTCAGGACAAATTGGACAACAACTTTTGGGGTCCAATTTCTCCTGTTACCCTTGCTAAAATAAAAAAATGGGTACTAAATGATCATGGGCATTATAAACTTCTGTGAAGCCCTTGGGGGTTAAAAGTTCTCACCACACATCTAGATGAGTTCCTTAAGTGGTCTAGTTTCCAAAATGGTGTCATTTGTGGGGGTTTCCACTGTTTTGGCACATCAGGGGCTTTCCTAACGTGACATGGTGTCCGATCTCAATTCCAACCAAAAAAGTCAAATGGCGCTGCATCCCTTCCGAGCTCTGCCATGTGCCCAAATAGTCGTTTACCCCCACATATGGGGTATCAGCGTACTTAGGACAAATTTCACAATAACTTTTAGGGTCCTGTTACCCTTAGGAAAATAAAAATTGAGGGTGAAAAGATCATTTTTGTTGAAAAAATGTGATTTTTTAATTGTACGGCTGTATGTTATAAACTTCTGTGAAGCCCTTGGGGGTTCAAAGTTCTCACCACATATCTAGATAAGTTCCTTGGTGGGTCTAGATTCCAAAATTGGGTCACTTGTGGGGAGTTTCCACTGTTTACGCCCATCAGGGGCTCTCCAAAAATGTTCATTTTTTTAAACATTGAAAAAATTCCTGTGAAGCATCTGAAGGGTTAATAAACTTCTTGAATGTGGTTTTGAGTACTGTCAGGGGTGCAGTTTTTAGAATGGTGTCACTTTTGGGTATTTTCTATCGTATAGACCCCCCAAAGTGACTTTATATGTGATGTGGTCCCTAAAAATGAAATGGTGTTATAAAAATGAGAAATCACTGGTCAATTTTTAACCCTTATAACTTCCCAACAAAAAAATTTGGGTTCCCAAATTGTGCTGATGTAAAGTAAACATGTGGGAAATGTTATTTATTGATTTTGTTGTGTGCCATATTTCTGTGATTTAAGGGCATAAAAATTCAAAGTTGGAAAATTGCAAAATTTTCAAAATTTTCGCCAAATTTCCGTTTTTTCACAAATAAACGCAAGTTATATGAATGAAATTTTACCACTTACATGACGTACAATTTGTCAGGAGAAAACATTGTTAGAATCACCGTGATCCATGGAAGCATTCCAGAGTTATTACCTCATAAAGAGACAGTGGTCAGAATTGTAAAAATTGGCCCGGTCATTAACGTGCAAACCACCCTTGGGGGTTAAGGGGTTAAGGAAAATAGATTAAAGCCCCCAAACCAGAAGACTGTCAGTTTAATAATGGCCATCTCACCCATACATAACAGTGCTCACTCTACTTTGTGCTCTTGTGTTCTGTATGAAGGAGCCACTGCCAAACATTCTAGGCAGTGTCTTATCTAAGGGAGAACCAAAAGATCGAAAGTCCCAAATCAGACACGTCGGATTTTCAATTCCTCTGAACAGAGCCCCTACACAATAGATTGTTTGTAGATTCAGGACCTACTAATATGAGCTGGTGACCTGTGGGTCCTTAGTTAGAGATGGTATGGGAAGCTGCTTTAACAGTGTTTTTGTACTAGTTACTAACTACAAAGCTGAACTTTAGGTGGCACTTTAAAGTTAGATTTCTTATTAAATTTATACAAACTTAATTCCACCTCACCCAGTTTCTCTATGCTCATCCATCTGGGGCTCAGACACTGGCCTCACCCTGGCCTCACATCAAGAATAATAGAAAATATTGGAGTCTGGCTCAACAGGACTGGATTTTCCTTTTCTTTTTTTCTTTCAAAAGAAATTATAGTGCATACAAAAAATTTTCATGGTCGACATGACCCATTTGACACATTTCGACTGCTCTAAGCAGTCTTACTCATGACTCATGAGTAAGACTGCATAGTGCAGTTGAAGCGCATCAACTGCATCATGTCGACCATGAAAATATTCTTTTGTATGCACTATAATTTCTTTTGAAAAAGAAAAAGAAAAGGAAAATCCAGTCCTGCTGAGCCGGATTCCAATATTTTCTATTATTCTAATTAAATTTGTCATGAAAATTCTGCAACCACAAACCTATACAGCCAGACATATAGATTCATTGTGTTTTCATACGGTACCACATTGAACCCTACAATATGCCATGCAATCTTACTTTTCATGATTTTTCCCCAATGTATTTGTGAAATAAAAATTTGTTATTGTTTAGAACTGAAGGTACACGGCACTACAGTGTGAGCCCATGGTTTGAGAACTATTCAGGCACAATTATTTGGAAGATTTAATTTTGTTTTACTTTCTCTCATTATTTTTTTACAATAACTTGAAGTCAGGCGAATAATGAATTAAATAACATATGATCAGGTTTTTGTCAATCTTTACAACACTTAACAAGGCTATTGCTGAAGTAGTTGGAACAAGTGACATACATTGTACGATTTCCTGTGATTATTATCCTATAAGCATAGTCTTAAATTCATGACTTTGCATACAATGAAAAGATCATCATGCTTCCTAATCTAGTTCTACCCAAATTTTGATAGTTGAAGTTCAGTTGAGGTCATCAGTCAATGCACCCCTGGCCACCAAATCATATAAATAATATTGTCAGTTAAATCATAATTCATACAAAAAGAATAAATATATTTCTTGCATGAAAGCTTGTGTAAATATTAAAAGCTGCCTAAAAACTAGACAAGATAAGTAGAACATTGCACCATTCAGTATGTTTGTTGGAAATCTTTATTTCCAACAGACAACACATTTAACCTCATTCTTCAAGGATCACATGACATTTTAATTGGTATTCGATTGTGTCCCACAATGATGGATAAGAATATTTTCCAACTTCACCTTATAAGTTCTGGTATCCATCAAACTGCCACCTATCAAGTCATCTGTTCTTTGTACAAATAGCTCAGTTAGTCTGTATGATGCTTTTCGGGTTAATACATCATAGATGTTGTCATTTGAAAAAGTACACCACTTTGCTAGGACTGCAGTAATCTTTAGTGTCAAATGAAGATATTAGATATTCTGTCTATTTAATAAAAAAAGAAAAAAGGTTTTACTGTCAAAAATATTTTCCTAGGTTATACACTGTAAACTTTCATGACCGTGCTATAGTAAATTTTTATAACTAAAAGTGTTGTGCTATTTATTTGACAGAGACTATAACATATGGAATCCAAACTATTAATTTTCTGACAGAAACTTGCAATTATGGAATTCAAAGAATTTTGGTTTGATGAATTTTAACAATTTAGCCCTTTTGACAGTTTTTAGTTTTCTGTCTTGACCTACTCAGATGCTACACACCCGTGGAATGGTTGACTTTGAAGCAAGTGTAAAAGGGTCTCCTGGTCAGCTATACTGTACAGACAGCAATCATATGCTATGCAAAAGCGTCACCAACTAAGGAACATAGAACTTCCTTGTCCTACGCCTCATCCCTGGACCCAAAAATTTCTAACAGTTCAGGAAAAATGTGTTCATTTTTTTTCAAACAAAATGTCACTATTGGAAATAAAGACTTTTTTGTGTGATAATTTTCAACAATTTTGCCCAGATTCAGTCAAAATAACAATTGAATTTCTCCCAAAAACATGCATGGTAACAAAAAATGGTTTAATGCAACGAGATACATTTTGTTGTGTAAAAGTTTGCATTTTATTCCCAAGCATGCCAGGGATAACTTTTTATTACAATAAAAATAGCGGCTGGGCATCTTCCATTGAGCCTAAGCTGCTTTCCCCCCATCTAATTTACACCTCGAAATTTCCCTCTGTGCAGAGGGCTTGTACCACTGTTAATGCACCTACCACCACAACTTGTGTTTATTTGTGAAAAAATGGAAATTTGGCAAAAATTTTGAAAATTTTGCAATTTTCCAACTTTGAATTTTTATGCCCTTAAATCACATAGATATGGCACACAAAAACCTTAAGAAATAACTTTTCCCACATGTTTACTTTACATCAGCACAAATTGGGGACCAAAATTTTATTTTTTTTGTTAGGAAGTTATAAGGGTTAAAAGTTGACCAGCGATTTCTCATTTTTACAATACAATTTTATTTTTAGGGACCACATCACATTTGAAGTCACTTTGAGCTGTCTATATGATAGATAATACCCAAAAGTGACACCATTCTAAAAACTGCACCCCTGACGGTACTCAAAACCACATTCAAGAAGTTCATTAACCATTCAGGTGTTTCACAGGAATTTTTTGAATGTTTAAAATAAATGAATATTTAACTTTTTTTCACAAAAAAATTACTTCAGGTCCAATTTGTTTTATTTTACCAAGGGTAACAGGAGAAATTGGACTGCAAAATGTATTGTGCAATTTGTCCTGAGTACGATGATACCTGATATGTCAGGGGGAACCATTCTTTCGGCGCATGGCAGAGCTCAGAAGGGAAGGAGTGCTGTTTGACTTTTTCAATGCAAAATTGGCAGGAATTCAGAACGGACGCCATGTCACGCTTGGAGAGCCACTGATTTGACTAAACAGTGGAATCCCCCCACAAGTTACCCCATTTTGGAAACTAGACCCCCCCAAGGAACTTATCTAGATATGTGGTGAGAACTTTGAACCCCCAAGGGCTTCACAGAAGTTTATAACAGTCGTACAATTGAAAAAACATATTTTTTCCACAAAAAATGATCCTTTCACCCCCAATTTTTATTTTCCTAAGGGTAACAGGACCCCAAAAGTTACTATGCAATTTGTCCTGAGCACACTGATACCCCATATGTGGGGTAAACGACTATTTGGGCACATGGCAGAGCTCGGAAGGGAGGCAGCGCCATTTGACTTTTATGGCTGGAATTGAGATCGGACGCCATGTTGCGTTTGGAAAGCCCCTGATGTGCCAAAACAGTGGAAACCCCCCACAAATGACACCATTTTGGAAACTAGACAACCCCCAAGGAACTTATCTAGATGTGTGGTGAGAACTTTGAACCCCCAAGGGCTTCACAGAAGTTTATAACGTACAGCTGTTAAATTAAAAAATCATATTTTTTCCACAAAAATGATCTTTTCACCTCCAATTTTTATTTTTACAAGGGTAACAGGACCCAAAAAGTTATTGTGCAATTTGTCCTGAGTATGCTGATACGCTATATGTGGGGGTAAACGACTATTTGGGCGCATGGCAGAGCTCGAAAGGGAAGCAGCGCCATTTGACTTTTTTGGCTGGAATTGAGATCGGAAGCCATGTTGCGTTTGGAAAGCCCCTGATGTGCCAAAAGAGAAGAAACCCCCCACAAATTACACCATTTTGGAAACTAGACCCCCCCAAGGAACTTATCTAGATGGTGGTGAGCACTTTGAACCTACAAGGCTTCACAGAAATTTATAAAGCCCAGGAGTGAAAATAAAAAAATCAAATTTTTTCCACAAACATGTTCTTTTAGTTCCCAATTTTTTTATTTTTCTGAGGGTAAGAGGAGAAATTGGACCCTAAAAGTTGTTGACAAATTTGTCCTGAGTACGCTGATATCTCACGTGTGGGAGAAAACTACTGTATGGGCCCACGTCGAGGATCGGAAGAGAAGTAGTGACGCTTTGGAATGCAGACTTTGTTGTAATGGTCTGCAGCTGTCATGTTGCCTTTGGAGAGCCCCTGATGTGCCTAAACTGTGGAAACTCCCCACAAGTGACCCCATTTTGGAAACTAGACCCTCCAGGTAACTTATCTAGATGTGTGGTGAGCACTTTGAGCCCCCAAGTGCTTCACAGAAGTTTATAATGCCCGGGCGTGAAAATAAAAAAAATCATATTTTTTTCCACAAGCATGATCTTTTAGTCCCCAATTTTTTATTTTCCCAAGGGTAACAGTATAAATTGGACCCCAAAAGTTGTTGTCCAATTTGTCGTGAGTGTACTGATACCCCATAAGTGGGAGAAAACTACTGTATGGGCACATGTCAGGGATTGGAAGTGAAGTAGTGACGTTTAGGAATGCAGACTTTGATGGACTGGTCTGCGGGTGTCATGTCGGGTTTGGAGAGCCTCTGATGTGCCTAAACTGTTGAAACCCCCCCACAAGTGACCCCATTTTGTAAACTAGACCCCCCAAGGAACTTATCTATATGTGTGGTGAGCACTTTGAACCCCCAAGTGTTTCACAGAAGTTTATAACGTAGAGCCATAAAAATAAAAAATCATATTTTTTTCCACAAAAATGCTATTTTTGCCCCCAATTTTTTATTTTCCCAATGGTAACAGGAGATATAGGACCCCAAAAGTTGCTTTGCAATTTGTCCGGAGTAGGCTGATACCCCATATGTTGGGGTAAAACACTGTTTGGGCGCATGGCAGAGCTTGGAAGGGAAGGAGCACCATTTGACTTTTTCAACTCAGAATTGGCTGGAATTGAGATCAGACGCCATGTTGCATTTGGAGAGCCCCTGATGTGCCCAAACAGTGGAAACCCCCAATTCTAACTCCAACCTGAACCCCAACACACCCCTAACCCTAATCTCAGCCCTAACCCTAACCCTAGCCCTAACCCTAACCCTAGCCCTAACCCTAACCTTAGCCCTAACCCTAGCCCTAACTCTAACCTTAGCCCTGGCCCTAACTCTAGCCCTAGCCCTAGCCCCAACTCTAACCCTAATGGGAAAATGGAAATAAATACATTTTTTTAAATTTTATTATTTTTCCCCAACTAAAGGGGTGATATAGGGGGGGTTTGATTTACTATTTATAGCGGGTTTTTATGTTTGGCAACAGTCATACGCTAAAAGACGCTTTTTATTGTAAAAATAGTGTTTGCATCACCCCATTTTGAGAGCTATAATTTTTCCATATTTTGACCCACCGAGTCATGTGAGGTTTTATTTTTTTGCGGGACGAGTTGACTTTTTTATTGGTACCATTTTCAGGCATGTGACAATTTTTGATCGCTTTTTACTCCGATTTTTGGGACGCAGAAAGAACAAAAACCAGCATTGCATGAATTTCTTTTGGGGGGGACGTTTACACCGTTAAGTGTGTGGTAAAATTGATAAAGCGGTTTTATACTTCGGGTCAGTACGATTACAGCGGTACCTCATTTATGTCGTTTTTTATGTTTTGGCGCTTTTATACAATAAAAACAATTTTATAAAAAAATAAATATTTTGCATCGCTTTATTCTACGAGCTATATCTTTATTTTTTTGCTGATGACATTGTGTGGTGGCTCGCTTTTTGCGGGACAAGATGACGTTTTCAGCCGTATCATGGTTATTTATATCTGTCTTTTTGATCGCACGTTATTGCACTTTTTGGTCGGCGGTATGATGATAAAGCATTGTTTTTTTGTTTTTTTAAGGGGTTCACTAAAGGGGCTAACTAGTGGGATAGTTTTATAGGGTGGGTCGTTACGGATGCGGTGATACTAAATATTTGTAATTTTAATGTTTGTTTTTTTATTTCTAAAAAATTTATTTATTAGGGAATATATATTTTTTTAAATTTATTTAGTGATTTTTTACAAAATATTTTTACACTTTTTTTTACTTTATTTTATTGTTCCAGGGGGGACGTCACTGTTATGTGTCAGATCGCTGATCTGACACTTCTCACAGCGCTGTGTCAGATCAGCGATCTGACAGGCGCTGCACAAGGCTTCCTCATGCCTGCGCTCTGCATTCATGCCTACGCCTCCCTGCAGGACCCCGAAGGCCCCCACCACCATCTTGGATCCGGGGGCCTGCAGGTAAGATGCAGCGCAGCACATCACGCTGCGCTGGGGGTCTAAAGGAAGCACGCAGGGAGCCCCCCCTGCCGATGTGTCCCTAATCCCTCGCTACACTGCGATCATGATTGATCTCAGTGTGCAAGGGGTTAACATGCCAGGGGCAGTCCATGAACGCCCCTGACACACAGTGCCGGGTGTCAGCTGTGATAATCAGCTGACTCCCAGCCGTGGTCAGCAGCGCTCCCCCCGGGGGTGCCGCTGATCGCTATGACGTACTATCCCGTCCATGGGAATTAAGTCCCAGGTCAAATGGACGGGATAGTACATCTAATGTCAGAAAGGTGTTAAATATGGTGGCATGTAAAAGTTTGGGCATCCCTTGTCAAAATTACTGTTATTGTGAGGAGTTAAGCAAGTTGAAGATGAAGTAATTGCTAAAATGCCTAAAGTTAATGATGACTTATTTTCTTTGTATTTTAGGAAAAAATATATTTTCATCTCTTACATTTTAATCCCTTTATGATCTTTGACATATAGGTACCTCATAGGTTGCCTCCCCCTCTTTGATGGGTAGCTCTGACTTGAAGCTCACATCTTTTCAGACACAGGACTGCTGATTTGATTCCCCTCCAGATGTTAACATGTTAAATGTCACTGTCAATTTCTGGCTGCATTTAACATGTGTACGGCAGAAGCGCATAACTAGCTACACCCATCGATGTCCCTGTCACATGATCACAAGCACCAATCGGTTGACATGACAACTGGGGCAGGAGACCTCTGTGCTTGTCATAAGAGTTGAGCGAAACGGGTCGAAAAAATTCAAAAGTCGCCAATTTTCGCCAAAGTCGGGTTTCATGAAACGAAACCCAACCTCAGCGTGAGGTCGGCCACAAGGTTGGCGACTTTAGCGCCAAAGTCGCGTTTCAAAACATGCTTCAGCGCCCTTTTTCAGCCAATGAGGAAGAACTGACACTGTGGGCAACGTGATGACATAGGCAGCGGTCCCCACCATCTTTGAGAAGGGCATGCAAGTGATTGGCTTGCTTTGGGGGGGCGTCACAGGGGGTATAAAAGGGCATGCACGCCGACCGCCATCTTACTTCTGCTGATCTCAGTATAGGGAGAGATGCTGCCGCTGCAGATTCTGTAGGGAGAGCGCTAGGCAGGGAAGAAGAAAAAAAATCAGCTGTTGCTGCTAGCGATTTTGCCTGTACAACACACCAGTCACTGTGCAGTGCAAGGGGAGGCTATATTTTGGTGGATCAGCTCTGTTGGTTGTTAGGCTGCCTTATAAGGCTACCTGATAGCTGCATTGCTGGTTTCACACTGCTTTGCAAACTGCTTTTTTAAAAGCAATCCTTTTTTTTTGTCCTGGTGAGATACTGAGCGTGCATTTTTTCACACCGTACAATGGTGTACGCTGCTCTCTCAGTACCGTGTAACGGCTGTTATCACGGCCACAGTGAAGCTAAGGGTGTGACTCTGTAAAGGATAAGTCGAGGAGTTGTTCCGTTCTTACAGACCTCCACCTTATAGTTTTGTCTGTTTTTCAAACAGTCTAGTCTATTTGCTGTTTGATTACATTCAAAACTATAGAGAGACAGCGTGTGTCAGTCCGTATACTAAAAAAACACGGAGCTTGACAGTTTAACATACACCGGACAGCGGTGTACGTGCACGCTGCTCTCTCAGTACCGTGTAATGGCTGTTATCACGGCCACAGTGAAGCTAAGGGTGTGACTCTGTAAGGATAAGTCGAGGAGTTGTTCCGTTCTTACAGACCTCCACCTTACAGTTTTGTCTGTTTTTCAAACAGTCTAGTCTATTTGCTGTTTGATTACATTCAAAACTATAGAGAAACAGCGTGTGTCAGTCCGTATACTAAAAAAAGGAGCTTGACAATTTAACATACACCGGACAGCAGTGTACGTCCACGCTGCTCTCTCAGTACCGTGTAACGGCTGTTATCACGACCACAGTGAAGCTAAGGGTGTGACTCTGTAAGGATAAGTCGTGGAGTTGTTCCGTTCTTACAGACCTACATTCTAGGGATATTCCAATCCTGCCCTGTCCTATATAACATTTTTCACACCTGCCAAATTCATCCTGTCATACAGCGGTGTGATATACACTGGGTCTGACACAATACATCAGTGTCCAGAAGTGTGTAAGGACATTCCATTTCTCCCGTCCTATATAACATTTTTCACACCTGCCAAATTCATCCTGTCATACAGCGGTGTGATATACACTGGGCCTGACACAATACATCAGTGTCCAGAAGTGTGTAAGGACATTCCATTTCTCCCGTCCTATATAACATTTTTCACACCTGACAAATTCAGCCTGTCACACAGCGGTGTGATATACACTGGCTTGACACAATACATCAGTGTCCATAAGTGTGATAGGGAAAAAGGCCCTGAAGTCGTTAGACTTCAAAATCACTATATCAGCACTCAGGTATATTCTGAAAACAGAGCAAAGAGATAAACTGATCAGAGGCAAAAATGGAGCTCAGCCAAAACTCGAAGCAAACAGACAAAATCTCATGTAAAAATAAGAGAGCAAAAACTTAGCTTTCAGTAGACAGGACTAACTGGTTGCAAGAGCTCAGAGCAGAAAGGATCACCAGCACCCCTGTAGGGCGTCGGCTGCCTTATATCCACTCAGTGATTCCGGGTGTCCAATCAGGCTCCACCTGTTCAGATGACAGGTTCTTCTCAACCCAATCAATTTCACTACCTCTCTTCACCAGCAGAGGGAGTTCATCAGACATCAACGGTGAAGGGGAAAATGAACTCACAACACATCAGTGTCCAGAAGTGTGTAAGGACATTCCATTTCTCCCGTCATATATCACATTTTACACACCAGCCAAATTCAGCCTGTCATACAGCGGTGTGATATACACTTGCCAGACACAATACATCAGTGTCCAGAAGTGTGTAGGGACAATCCATTTCTCCCGTCATATATCACATTTTACACACCAGCCAAATTCAGCCTGTCATACAGCGGTGTGATATACATTGGGCCTCACACAATACATCAGTGTCCAGAAGTGTGTAAGGACAATCCATTTCTGCCGTCCTATGTCACATTTTACACAACAGCCAAATTCAGTATGTCATACAGCGGTGTGATATACATTGGGCCTCACACAATACATCAGTGTCCAGAAGTGTGTAAGGACATTCCATTTCTACCGTCATATATCACATTTTACACACCAGTCAAATTCAGCCTGTCATACAGCGGTGTGATATACATTGGGCCTCACACAATACATCAGTGTCCAGAAGTGTATAAGGACATTCCATTTCTCCCGTCATATATCACATTTTACACACCAGCCAAATTCAGCCTGTCATACAGCGGTGTGATATACACTGGCCTGACACAATACATCAGTGTCCAGAAGTGTGTAAGGACATTCAATTTCTCCCGTCATATATCACATTTTACACACCAGCCAAATTCAGCCTGTCATACAGCGGTGTGATATACATTGGGCCTCACACAATACATCAGTGTCCAGAAGTGTGTAAGGACAATCCATTTCTGGCGTCCTATGTCACATTTTTCACACAAGCCTAATTCAGTCTGTCATACAGCGGCGTGATATACATTGGGCCTCACACAATGCATCAGTGTCCAGAAGTGTGTAAGGACAATCCATTTCTGCCATCCTATGTCACATTTTACACAACAGCCAAATTCAGTATATAATACAGCGGTGTGATATACACTCACTGGCCACTTTATTAGGTACACCATGCTAGTAACGGGTTGGACCCCCTTTTGCCTTCAGAACTGCCTCAATTCTTCGTGGCAGAGATTCAACAAGGTGCTGGAAGCATTCCTCAGAGATTTTGGACCATATTGACATGATGACATCACACAGTTGGCGCAGATTTGTCGGCTGCACATCCCTGATGCGAATCTCCCGTTCCACCACATCCCAAAGATGCTCTATTGGATTGAGATCTGGTGACTGAGGAGGCCATTTGAGTACAGTGAACTCATTGTCATGTTCAAGAAACCAATCTGAGATGATTCGAGCTTTATGACATGGCGCATTATCCTGCTGAAAGTAGCCATGAGATGTTGGGTACATTGTGGTCATAAAGGGATGGACATGGTCAGCAACAATACTCAGGTAGGCTGTGGCGTTGCAACGATGCTCAATTGGTACCAAGGGGCCCAAAGAGTGCCAAGAAAAAATTCCCCACACCATGACACCACCACCACCAGCCTGAACCGTTGATACAAGGCTGGATGGATCCATGCTTTCATGTTGTTTACGCCAAATTCTGACCCTACCATCCGAATGTCGCAGCAGAAATCGAGACTCATCAGACCAGGCAACGTTTTTCCAATCTTCTACTGTCCAATTTCGATGAGCTTGTGCAAATTGTAGCCTCAGTTTCATGTTCTTAGCTGAGAGGAGTGGTACCCAGTGTGGTCTTCTGCTGCTGTAGCCCATCTGCCTCAAAGTTCGACGCACTGTGCGTTCAGAGATGCACTTCTGCCTACCTTGGTTGTAACGGGTGGCAATTTGAGTCACTGTTGCCTTTCTATCAGCTCGAACCAGTATGCCCATTCTCCTCTGACCTCTGGCATCAACAAGGCATTTCCGGCCACAGAACTGCCGCTCACTGGATTTTTTTTCTTTTTCGGACCATTCTCTGTAAACCCTAGAGATGGTTGTGCGTGAAAATCCCAGTAGATCAGCAGTTTCTGAAATACTCAGACCAGCCCTTCTGGCACCAACAATCATGCCACGTTCAAAGGCACTCAAATCACCTTTCTTCCCCATACTGATGCTCGGTTTGAACTGCAGGAGATTGTCTTGACCATGTCTACATGCCTAAATGCACTGAGTTGCCGCCATGTGATTGGCTGATTAGAAATTAAGTCTTAACACACAGTTGGACAGGTGTACCTAATAAAGTGGCCAGTGAGTGTACATTGGGCCTCACACAATACATCAGTGTCCAGAAGTGTGTAAGGACATTCCATTTCTCCCGTCATATATCACATTTTACACACCAGCCAAATTCAGCCTGTCATACAGCGGTGTGATATACATTGGGCCTCACACAATACCTCAGTGTACAGAAGTGTGTAAGGACAATCCATTTCTGCCGTCCTATGTCACATTTTTCACACCAGCCTAATTCAGTCTGTCATACAGCGGTGTGATATACATTGGGCCTCACACAATACATCAGTGTCCAGAAGTGTGTAAGGACAATCCATTTCTGCCGTCCTATGTCACATTTTTCACACCAGCCTAATTCAGTCTGTCATACAGCAGTGTGATATACATTGGACCTCACACAACACATCAGTGTCCAGAAGTGTGTAAGGACATTCCATTTCTCCCATCATATATCACATTTTACACACCAGCCAAATTCAGCCTGTCATACAGCGTTGTGATATACACTGGCCTGACACAATACATCAGTGTCCAGAAGTGGTAGTAGAATTAAATTCTCCCCTGTCCTATATACACCTTGTACCTTGTTTTACAGTTCCATATCGTTGGTGGAATTGTGGGTACAATTTTCAAAAAATGAGGATGTGTGGTGTAAGAGGCCGTGTTTGTGGGCGGGGGTTGCCAGCTGTTAATGATGGTGTTGGTGTTGGATCTGCTGGTAGTGGCAAAAGCAAAATAACACCTAATGCAGGAGGTGCTAAGCCTGCGTCATCATCTGGCTCCACAAGGCCTCGAAGGCTCCCTTTTCTGGGAGTAGGTAAACCGCTTTTAAAGCCAGAGCTTCAGGAACAAGTTTTGGCCTACATTGCTGACTCGGCCTCCAGCTCTATCGCCTCCTCTTCTGAACTTGTAAAAAATAAAAGCATTGAGTCGTCTTTGGAGGCTCATGGTCATGAACCACACCTTTCTTTGTGTCCTTCACCCCAACCAAAATTGAAGGATGCGGCAGGCCACACAACAGATTACTCCATGGAGCTGTTTTCACATACCATGCCTGGGTTATCAAGTGAAATGGTGAATTACCCAGGCCAAGATGAATCTGACATGGAGTGCACTGATGCACAGCCACTGATAGATAATTCTGCTGGTACATTCACTCAGAGCACGACATTGTCCTCGCAGTGTACTGAGCCAGATTCTGACCCTGATGAAACTCAGGTGCCCCTTCCCGCATACTATACCACCGTACACGGTGACACAGAGGAAGGTGCGCATGACATTGAAGAGGAGGTGATGGTTGACCCAGTTGTTGACTCAGATTGGCATCCATTGGGGGAAGAGGGTGCCGCTGCCAATAGCTCCGAAGAGGAGGAGGAGCATCCGCAGCAGGCATCGACATCACAACAGCTGTTATCTGGCAGGCACAGAGCAGTCCAAAAACGGGTTACAAAAAGCCAAAAAGTTGCTGGACTGCTTGGCCAGACGGTCAAAATAGCACAGCGTGCAAGGACGCAAAATGTCTTCCATAGTAGGAAGAGTGCAGTGTGGCACTTTTTTGAACAAAATCCTAATGATCAGGCAAAGGTTATCTGTAAGAAGTGCGCAGAGACCTTTAGCCGAGGGAAAAATCTGAAAAATTTGAATACCAGTTGCATGCTTAGACATTTAACCACCATGCACTTGCAAGCGTGGACGGAACACCAAACCTCAAGTACCACATGTGCAAATGCTCCCAAAGAAGGTAGTCAGCAACGCTACATTGTTTCCCCCACTGTAAGCCCACCGGTTAGCACAGCAGCAAATGTTGAGGTGTCGTTGCAAGGCCAAAGCTGTCAGGGAATGACAATGTTATATCAACAAAAGACTGAATCTAGGCCATCAGAAAGAACACCAACTCCATCACCATCATCAACCCTCTCTCAGTCCGCCCTGTCCACCGCTAGTTCCACCGTAGGCATCTCTCAAGTCCAGCTCACCCTGCCAGAGACTATGAGTAGGACAAGAAAGTACTCATCCTCTCATCCGCGTACACTGGGTTTGAACGCCCACATTGCCAAACTAATCTCGCTAGAGATGATGCCCTATTGGTTGGTGGAAAGCGCAGCTTTCCTCGAACTCATGGCCTACGCAGTACCACGCTATGAACTACCCAGTCGCCACTTCTTTTCTCGCAAAGCCATCCCAGCCCTCCACCTTCATGTGAAGGACTGCATTGTCCATGCACTCAAGCAATCAGTGAGTGGAAAGGTGCATGGTCCAGTAGGCATGGCCAGGGCCGTTACGTGTCCATCACTGTGCACTGGGTTAATGTGGTGGATGCAGGGTCCACAGGGGACAGCGGTGGTGGGACTGTGCTGCCTAGCCCACGGTATAGGAAACAGTTGGTTGTAGGCGTTCGACCCTCCTCCTCCTACTCCTCTAGAAGCGAAAGCTCGTCCCCAGAGCGCAGTCGCAGCAGCACTCCATCTGCAGCTGCCAGTGTTGCACACGAGGTGTCCCCCTATCGATCAGCTAGTGGGAAGTGTCAGCAGGCTGTGTTGAAGATGATGTGTTTGGGCGACAGACACACCGCTGAGGTACTGGCCGACTACTTTCAGCAACAAACTGAGTCATGGCTGGGCAGTCTACATCTTGAGGCAGGCAATGTAGTCAGCGATAATGGCCGTAATTTTATGGCTGCCAAAGCCCTTTCAAAACTCAGACACATACCTTGCTTGGCTCACACCTTGAACCTGGTGGTGCAGTGCTTCCTCAAAAATTATCCAGAGTTAACAGGCCTGCTCCAGAAGGTTCGAAAACTGTGCTCGCACATCTGATGGTCGCCCTTACACGCCAGTCGTATGCAGAAGCTGCAGCGATTGCTACACCTTCCCAAGCACCGGCTAATTATCGACGTTGCAACAAGGTGGAACTCCACCCTGCACATGGTTGAGCGGATGTGCGAACAGAGGCAGGCCGTAATGCATTTGTGGGAGGATACCCGGACAGGCACTTTGAGGGCAGACATGGAGTTGACAGGTGTGCAGTGGTCAAAGCTGAAAGACCTCTGTAAAGTCCTTCAGTGTTTTGAGGAATGCACACGGCTGGTAAGCGCAGACGACGCCATCATAAGCATGAGCATCCCACTTATGCGTCTGCTCATGCAAACTTTGACGCACATTAAGGAGCAGGCGTCTGCAGCCGAGGTTGACGAAGAGGAAGAGGAGGAGGAAATCCTTGAAGACAGTCAGCCATTGTCTGCTCCGGGACCTCTCCTGGACGAGGTGGAGGAAGAAGAGGAAGAGGAGGAGGAGGGTGATGATGGGGATGATTATTTAGGGGAGGAGGATGCTTCTCGTGTGTCCAGAGAAAATGTTGGCGTGGCAAGGTCTGGTACAGGGTTTGTGCGTGACTGGAGGGATGTGGATTTGCCAGAAAGTGCTCCTCCACCAAGCAGTCGCACTGCATCATTGACACCGGGAACATTGGCCCACATGTCTGATTATGCCTTGCAGATCCTAAAAAGGGACCCCCGCATTGCCAAAATGATGAACGATGATGACTACTGGTTGGCCAGCATCCTGGATCCACGCTATAAAGGCAAATTCCAAAACATCATGCCACAGGAGAACCTTGACCTAATATTGGCTAACAAACAAGCTACTCTGGTAAACCGGTTGGTTGAGGCATTCCGAGCACACAGCAGCGGTGATAGTTCTCACACGAGCCGTAGGGGCCAGGGGCAGCTTGGAAGAGGTGTTCGTGGTGCACACATCAGAAGTGGCGTTGGAGACAGGGGTTTCATGACCATGTTGTGGACTGATCTTTCAAGTCCCGCTCACACGACTGGTAATACTGCATCGATGGAAAGTGACAGGAGACAGCACTTGTCAACTATGGTTACAAACTACTTTTCCTTCCATGTCGATGTTCTCCCTCACAGGTCATTCCCCTTTGACTATTGGGCTGCTTAACTGAACACCTGGCCTGAATTGGCACAATATGCCTTACAGGAGCTCGCTTGCCCAGCTGCAAGTGTGCTATCGGAAAGAGTCTTCAGTGCAGCTGGATCAATCCTGACAGAAAAAAGGACCCATTTGTCAACCCAAGATGTGGATGATCTAACCTTCATTAAAATGAACCATGCATGGGTTTCCAAGGATTTTGTCCCACATTCCCCTGATGACACATAGGTTGACAGAAAAATGGCTTGCTTTGGTCCTCCTCTTCCTGGGACTTGAACAATTTCGCCTTTTGCATCAGCTGAATGTCCAACATCAACATATGCCACTTTCTTAAACTCCCTAACTGTGCTGCCCCCCCCATGGCCGGGGTCACCACCTAGCGCACGAAACCGTGCGAGTTCCGTTGCCCTGGACAGGTGGGTAGGCCGACTCTTGGGCGCGGGCACTGGCACAGGGTCCCTCATAATGCAATCAAGTGTCTCTGACGGTGGTGGTGCACACCCGCCGTCAGACACACCGCCGTACTATGAGGGGCCCAGTACCAGTACCGATGCCCACAAGTGGGCCCCCTTGCTTGGGCAGGGCCCCAGCATTTGCAATCTTTACCTCTCCCTGCTCCTCCGCTGTGTAGTCTGTGCCGTCAAATCCATACTGGGCCTGACACCGTCTGAGCCTGCCTCCTGATCTATAGACATATATTTTGAATGTGTACACTATGCTATCCATACATGTTATCCGGGGATACAGTACCCTTTCTCACCTTTGTGCAATCACGTGTAATCCATACTGGGCCTGAGAACGGCTGGCGAGCTGTTAAGCAAGCTACAGCACCTGTGGTTTGCACACGTAGGTTTTTCATTTTTTCAGGAATGACGGTTAGGCCTAATTCCGGAACTGCGGTTGACCTGCACTTACTGGGAAATCATTGTTCGTGGGTAATAATTGTAATCCCAGATCCCCATCACTAACGGTGCTCAGCGGGTTATCTGCACCTGTAAGCGACAAACGCTGGCCCTTTCAGTGTAGCGCACATGCAGCCACGGACATGTAAGGGCATGACACACCAGTTATTGGCCAATCTCACGTGCCAGAGCCTCGCGTGTCCCTCTAGTAAGCCGGACTCGGACCGCGGGGCATGACGGAGTCTCGTTCGTTAACGGAATTAAGCTTGCAAAGTGTGCATCTTTTTTGTTGCTGGATGGTTGAGGTTGCCTGTGTTGAGTCAAATTACGCCGCAGGCTCCACTCCTGGTGGTGCCCTTCTGGACATTCTTTTAAGGTTCAGCTTTGCAACCATACTGCCCACGTAAAACAAACACTTTGCCTTCATGAACGCTGTTTGGAGGGTCGTGACTCGTGGGAATAATGCCGCCCAATCAGATAACCTGCTAGAGAGATCCTTCATTGCTCCCAAGCATGACATCACACTCCCTAGGAGGAAGGTAATGTCACTGTGGCGATCATACTCCTGTGGGCGACACAAGTGCACTGATGCCCAGCCACTGCTCGATGAATCTGCTGGTACATTGACCCAGACCACTACATTCCCCTCGCACTCTACACGGCCTGAATCTGACCCTTATGAAACTCAGGTTACCCTTCCCATATACTGTTCCATCTTACACGGTGACAAAGAGGAAGCTGCAGATGAAAGTGCAGGTTCGGCCCCCCAACCGTCAGACACACCGCTGTACTATCAGGGGCCCTATGCCAGTGCCGTCGCCGAGTGGGCCCCCCCTGCTTGCTCAGGATCACAGCACTTGCAAGGTTGAAATACTGTGCAGTGAGATGGAAGATGGGGACGACGAGGAGTCCAGACTTGTACAGGGATTCCCTAGCGAGGAGACTTATTTAATTGTTTTCAATGTTGGGACAGCAATTTTTGGGGAGCACTATACTCTGGAGAATGATAGATGGGGCCCACCATACACTGGAACATTCCAAAGGTGGACATCAGACACTGGAGCAGCATTTACAGGGCCCATTATACACTAGAGCATTAGAAATGGGGCCCATTATGTTTGGAGCATTATTTGGGCCCATAAGACAGTGGAGCTTCATCCATGGGGACCAACATATACTGTAGCATTATGTGGAGCTCATCATATACTGTTTCAAACATTATATGGGACCAATGATTCTGTATGGAGAAATAGATGGGCCTCGTCATGAGATGTAAAAAGTGAAGTACTTTTCTTTGTAGTATACCACTATTTCTCTGCCGCATCGGAGCAGCATGAGTTGTGGTATGTGTTAAAAGGGCGCTCTTTCGCCTAGGGCACATGAAAACCTGGAGCCAGCCCTACCCCCCCACAACTTTAGCCAAATAACCCCCATTTTTCAGTGCGTAACTAGTATTATGAAGTAAATAAAGGGTGACAAGCTTCAGTAATAAGAATTTATGCTTTTGGCATTCAAATGGGCACTGTAAGTGTGTTTCCTGTCCTCCTCTCACTGCCGACTTTTATTCCCCATTGACTTACATTGGGTTTCGTGTTTCAGTCGGACCCCCCGACTTTTCCCTATAGTCGGCCGATTTCGTTCGACCCGACTTTTGCGAAAGTCGGGTTTCGCGAAACCAAACTCGACCCGAAGAAAGGCAAAGTCGCTCATCTCTACTTGTCATTACAGATCTGCTATGAGCTCTGCCCTGTGACCGACGTTTATAGCAGATGATCATTTCTGCTACAAATAGCAGGGCTTAAGCTCTGCTATGTGTAGCACAAGTGATCAGAAGATCACAATTTCAAGTCTTCTAAGGACACTCTTGAAGACACTCTTCCAGTGGGGCTGAGTGCATACCATAGTTTCTTTAACCCCTTTACCCCCAAGGGTGGTTTGCACGTTCATGACCGGGCCAATTTTTACAATTCTGACCATTGTCCTTTTATGAGGTAATAACTCTGGAATGCTTCTACGGATCCTGGTGATTCTGACATTGTTTTCTTGTAACATATAGTACTTCATGTTAGTGGTAAAATTTCATTCAAATAACTTGCGTTTATTTGTGAAAAAAATGGAAATTTGGCAAAAATTTTGAAAATTGTGCAATTTTCCAACTTTGAATTTTTATGCCCTTAAATCACAGAGATATAGCACACAAAAAACTCAGTAAGATTTCCCACATGTTTACTTTACATCAGCACAATTTTGGAACCAAAATTTTTCTTTGTTAAGAAGTTATAAGGGTTAAAATTTAACCAGCGATTTCTCATATTTGCAACACCATTTTATTTTTATGGACCACATCACAATTGAAGTCACTTTGAGGGGTCTATATGATAGAAAATCCCCAAAAGTGACACCATTCTAACAACTGCACCCCTCAAGGTGCTCAAAACCACATTCAAGAAGTTTATTAACCCTTCAGGTGCTTCACAGGAATTTTTTGAATGTTTAAAAAAAAATGAACATTTAACTTTTTCACAAAAAAAATTACTTCAGGTCCAATTTTTTTATTTTACCAAAGGTAACAGGAGAAATAAGACTGCAGAAGTTATGGTGCAATTTGTCATGAGTTCGCTGATACCTGATATGTTGGGGGAACCACTGTTTCGGCGAATGGCAGAGCTAAGAAGAGAGGGAGAGCCGTTTGACTTTTTTGATGCAAAATTGGCTGGAATTCACATCGGATACCATGTCACGTTTGGAGAGCCCCTGATGTACCTAAACAGTGGAAACCCCCCACAAGTGACCCCATTTTGGAAACTAGACCCCCCCAAGGAACTTACCTAGCTATGTGGTGAGAACTTTGAACTCACAAGGGCTTCACAGAAGTTTATAACGTACAGCCGTACAATTAAAAAATCATATTTTTTCCATAAAAATGATCTTTTCACCCCCAATTTTTATTTTCCCAAGGGTAACAGGACCCTAAAAGTTATTGTGCAATTTGTCCTGAGTACGCAGATACCCCATATGTGGGTGTAAACGATTATTTGGGCACATGGCAGAGCTCGGAAGGGAAGCACCGCCATTTTACTTTTTTGGCTGGAATTGAGATCGGACACCATGTCGCCTTTGGAAAGCCCCTGATGTACCAAAACAGTGGAAACCCCCCACAAATTACACCAATTTGGAAAGTAGACCCCCAAGGAACTTATCTAGATGTGTGGTGAGAACTTTGAACTCCCAAGGGCTTCACAGAAGTTTATAACGTACAGCCGTACAATTAAAAAATCATATTTTTTCCACAAAAATGATCTTTTCACCCTCAATTTTTATTTTTCCGAGGGTAACAGGATCCCAAAAGTTATTGTGCAATTTGTCCTGAGTACGTTGATACCCCATATGTGGGTGTAAACGACTATTTGGGCGCATGGCAGAGCTCGGAAGGGAAGCAGCGCCATTTGACTTTTTTGGCTGGAATTGAGATCGGACACCATGTCGCGTTAGGAAAGCCCCCCGATGTACCAAAACAGTGAAAACCCCCCACAAATGACACCATTTTGGAAACTAGACCCCCGAAGGAACTTATCTAGATGTGTGGTGAGCACTTTGAACCCCCCAGTGCTTCATAGAAGCTTATAACGCCCAGGCATGAAAATAAAAAAAATCATATTTTTTCCACAAACATGATCTTTTAGTCCCCAATTTTTTTATTTTCCCAAGGGTAACAGGAGAAATTAGACCCCAAAAGTTGTTGTCCAATTTGTCCTGAGTACCCTGATACCCCATATGTGGGAGAAAACTACTGTATGGGCACACGTCGGGGCTCGGAAGGGAAGTAGTGACGTTTTGGAATGCAGACTTTGATGGAATGGTCTGATGGTGTCATGTTGCCTTTGGAGAGCTCCTGATGTACCAAAACAGTGGAAATCCCTAACAAATGACACCATTTTGGAAACTATACCCCCGAAGGAACTTATCTAGATGTGTGGTGAGCACTTTGAACCCGCCAGTGATTCATAGAAGCTTATAACGCCCAGGCATGAAAATAAAAAAATCATATTTTTTCCACAAACATGATCTTTTAGTCCCAAATTTTTTTATTTTCCCAAGGGTAACAGGAGAAATTGGAGCCGAAAAGTTGTTGTCCAATTTGTCCTGAGTCCGCTGATACCCCATATGTGGGAAAAAACTACTGTATGGGCACACGCCGGGCTCGGAAGGGAAGTAGTGACGTTTTGGAATGCAGACTTTGATGGAATGGTTTGCGGGTGTCATGTCGCGTTTGGATAGCCTCTGATGTGCCTAAACTGTTGAAACTCCCCACAAGTGACCCCATTTTGGAAACTAGACCCCCCACAGAACTTATCTAGATGTGTGTTGAGCACTTTGAACCTCCCAGTGCTTCACAGAAGTTTATAATGCCCGGGCGTGAAAATAAAGAAATCATATTTTTTCCCCAAACATGATATTTTAATCCCCAATTTTTTTATTTTCCCAAGGGTAACAGGAGAAATTGGACCCCAACAGTTATTGCCCAATTTGTCCTGAGTGCCCTGATACCCCATATGGGGGGTAAACCACTGTTTGGGCTCATGGCAGAGGTTGGAAGGGAAGGAGCACCATTTGACTTTTTCAATGCAGAATTGGCTGGAATTGAGATCAGATGCCATGTTGCGTTTGGAGAGCACCTGTTGTGCCCAAACAGTGGAAACCCCCAATTCTAACTCCAACCCTAACCCCAACACACCCCTAGCCCTAACCCTAACCCTAGCCCTAACCCTAGCCCTAGCCCTAGCCCTAACCCTAGCCCTAACCCTAATGGGAAAATGGAAATAAATATATATATTTTTTTATTTTATTATTTTTCCCTAACTAAGGGGGTGATAACGGGGGGTTTGATTTACTATTTATGGCGGGTTTTTATTTTTGGCAGCTGTCGCACGCTAAAAGACGATTTTTATTGTAAAAATAGTTTTTGCATCACCACATTTTGAGACCTATAATTTTTCCATATTTTGACCCACAGAGCCATGTGAGGTCTTATTTTTTGCCGGATGAGTTGTCGTTTTTACTGGTACCATTTTCAGGTGCGTGACATTTTTTGATCGCTTTTTATTCCGATTTTTGGGACACAGAATGAACCAAAACCAGCATTTCAAGAGTTTCTTTTGGGGGGTGCGTTTGCACCGTTCTGCATGCAGTAAAATTCATAAGGCGGTTTTATTTTTCGGGTCAGTACGGTTACAGCGATACCTCATTTATGTCGTTTTTTTAAGTTTTGGTGCTTTTATGCAATGAAAGCAATTTTATATAAAAAATAATTATTTTTGCATCGCTTTATTCTGCGAGCTATAACTTTTTTATTTTTTTGCTGATGATGCTGTATGGCAGTTCGTTTTTTGTGGGACAAGATGACGTTTTCAGCTGCACCATGGATATTTATATGCGTCTTTTTTATCGCGCATTATTGCACTTTTTGTTGGGCGGTATGATAATAAATCATTATTTTTTGCTTCGTCTTTTATTTTTATTTTTTAAGGGGTTTGCTAAAGGGGTTAACTAATGGGAAAGTTTTATAGGGCGGGTCGTTACAGACGCGGCGATACCAAATATGTGCTCTTTTATTGTTTTTTTTTTTATTTCCAAAAAATGAATTTATTAGGGAATATTTTTTTTTTTTTAATTTATTTAGCGATTTTTTTAAAATTATTTTTCCACATTTTTTTAACTTTATTACATTGTCCCAGGGGGGACAGAGCTGTCATGTGACAGATCGCTGATCTGTCACATCACAGATCACTGTGACAGATCAGCGATCTGTCACAGGCATAGAAACAGACTTCCTCATGCCTGCGCTTTGCAGGCACTGAGGAAGCCAGCTCCCTGCTGGCCCCCGAAGGTCCCTGTCGCCATCTTGGATCTGGGGACCTGCAGGGAAGGAGACCCCCGCAGCACTGCACATTGCGCTGCTGTGGGGGGCTCAGGGAAGCACAGAAGGAGCCCCCTCCCTGCCGATGCTTCCCTTTAACCCCCGGTACACCGCAATCATGTTTGATCGTGGTGTACAAGGGGCTAACGTGTCGGGAGCAGTCAGTGACCACCTCTGACACATAGTGCCGGGTGTCAGCTGTGATAAACGTGCTAAACGTACTATCCCGTCCATGGGCATAGGGGCCCGGGTCCCATGGACGGGATAGTACGTCTGATGTCAGAAAGGGGTTAAAGGCAGCAGAATCCAGAATCTGGTAAGTCAATGATTGCACCACTAGCAAGTTCACAAGATGCAAGTTTAGTTTCAAAGCCAGTGGATGACTTGGAGTGTATGGGTGTTTCTTTGACACTCAATCAGCTATGGATATTTGCTGTTTTAATGAAGAAGAGGGAAGTTAAGGTGTACATGGTGTGCCACATGCAGTACAGAAGGATGATATTGATGATGGTGGTGAGGATGAAACTGAATATGTGCTACAGGTGTGAAGTTTGGTAGCGAGGAACATCGTGGAGAAAAACTTGATGTTTGCTATGATCGATGGCTAGCCTGAATAGTTAATGAGAGCCAGGACATCCTCAGCTTATTTTTCTCCTGCATAGCCTGCAGAGTGCAAAAAATTGACTGACACCATCATGTAAAAAACTCCTACACACAAGAAGCTCACACATATGATTCTTCACCCCAACAGCCAGGCATTTCAAGCACTGTCAAGCTACTTTGAAAGACAGCATGTGTGATTGCTCATGAACTGACTGCAGGAAAAACTGATTTGACCCAATAAAATGTTTTTAATGTATGTCACCTGGGCAGTGTATCATAAATGCCAGCAACCTCATCCCTCTCAGATGACCTCAACTTCTCATCACTTGTTTCTATTCCCCATGTTTTGGCCAACACAGAAACATTACTTTCATTATCATCCATGATTCGGCTGACAGGAGCCTCAGTGTGTGTGAAATTACCATCCTTGCCTCCCCAGCCTGATTCTCACCCAGAGGTTTGCCCTGGTTTGTTACAACTATGGGCTGTGCCCATTCCACCTCAAGCACAGAGACTGCAACTGAGATTGACATTATAATCTTGTTGTTCATTTCCTCCAGCATCACAATTTCCTAAATCAAAGACTGACTGTTTATGTCTTTCAAAATATCATCTGGAATAACTTTTTCTGTTTTTTTTTGTTCTGTATACCCCAGAGTAATATGGATTTGAGGAAAGGTTTGGGATAAGCTAGAAGCAGGTGTCTTTAACAGAGATTGGTGAACCTGAACAGTAAAGTTCGAGGTCCGTACCGAACACCTAGTGCTTAAGCACGTACCTTGAACATGTACTTCTCCAGGAAATCTGTGCCATTATTCGGTTCTGCATCCCTAACATTGGATGTTTCCGACACTGTCATCTACATGGTGATAGTTAAGATTACTATGGCCAGTCAGGCAGCTGTATTTCCCATGCTGTCAGATGACAGTGTGAGCCAGCAGATGTGACCGTCGGTAAAAAGTTTACCGCTGATCATAGGCATCGACTGATGAGAGAGCACTACTCCTATCAGTCTACGCCTGCTGTCACTGATAACAGCGAGAGCAGGCACCACTGATGAGAGTATTCATCAGCCATTGCACATGCTATAAATAAATAATAATAAAAAAGTATTTCATTTTTGATAACCAGCGCATGTAAAACTCTGACAACTGCGGGCTCCAAAACTCAGCTGTCATTTTTATCATGGCTGGTTATCAAGAATAGAAGTGTCCTCAAATAATTTTTTTTAAATTAACTCATTAATAAAAAAGCACCATTTTTGACAACCAGCATGCTAAAGCAGACAGCTGGGGGCTAGTATTCTCGGGCTGGTAAGGGGCCATGGGACATTAGCCCCCCCAGTTTAAAAATAGCAGCTCACAGCTGCCCCAGAGAAGGGACATCTATTAGATGAGTCAATTCTGGTGGTGAGCCCAGCTCTCCCAGTTTGACCTGGCAAGTGGGGTAATGGTTGTGGGGTTGATGTCAGCTGTTTTATGGCCGCTGACATCAAGTTCACATGTTAGTAATGTATAGACATCTTTAAGACACATATGCATTACTAACCTCATAGTCAGATTGTAAAAAAGACACAGCCAGAATAAAATCCTTTATTTGAAAGTCGCAGACTCCTTTACTTGAAATAAAAATTAAAAAGAACAGTTATACTCATTTTACGCTTAATCCATTGAAGCCCTTGTCACCTATAAAAAACTGAAAATAATAAAAAAAAATACTCACCTTACGCCTCTACTGTCTGACATGAAGATAATCCAAGGCTTCAATGGATTAGGAGTCAGTTTTTTTTTCTTTTTTTAGGTAATTAAAAAGTACAGTAAAATACACACCCAATGTAGACTTAGTTAACAGCCTCCGTGTGTTCCAGCAACATAGTTTCCCATGAGGTTTATTGATCTCATAGCTGCCAGGAGACCCAGTGACTGTGATCTCTAGTTACCTGAGTTCAAGCAACCAGGTCTCATGACAGATCCAGTGCTAGGCTTTTGAATGCAGGAGTGCCAGACTTGCGGTCGTCCATCACTCTGACACTGGCACTTGCAAAGCAAGAAAAACAGTTGCTATGATGTAACCTTATTGTTCTTGTTAAAAAAAAAATTAAAAAATTGTGGCGGGTCCTCTGTAATTTTCATAAGCAGGAAAGGTTAAGCAGATGGATAAGGGCTGATGTTAATATTCTGGGAAATCGGGCAATATCCATAAAGGTTCCCAGACTCCATGGGGGAACCCCTAAAAAATGACATAGGTTGCTCCCATAATTTCAAACCAACAAAGGCTAAACAGAGAGATGTGGACTGATATTACTAATCAGTGAAGGGGCCAGGGAAATTGTCCCTTCTCTCAGGCTAAGAACATCAGCGCTCAGCAGCCCCATAAATGGTGCATCAACAGTAAAAGATGCACCAAATCTGGCATTTAGCCTGGTTCTTCCCACTTGCTCTGTGGCTGTGGCAAGTAGGATAATATTTGTGGGGTTAATGTCACCTTTGCATTGTCAGGTGACATAAAGCCCAGGGTTTAGTAGTGGAGAGGCGCCTATAAGACACCCCCCATTACTAATTCCATAGTAAGTTTGGAAATAGACACACATCGAGAGGAGACTTAATAGCTGTCTACAAATATCTAAAGGGCTGTCACATTGTAGAATGATCAACTTTATTCTCATTTGCACAAGGAAAGGCTAGAAGCAATGGGATGAAACTGAATGGGAGGAGACACAGATTAGATATTAGAAAAAACTTTTTGACAGTTAGAGTGATCAATGAGTGGAACAAGCTGCCACGAGAAGTGATGAGTTCTCCTTCAATGGAAGTCTTCAAACAGAGGCTGGACAGACATCTGACTGGGATGATTTAGCGAATCCTGCTTTGACAGGGGGTTGGACCAGATGGCCCAGGAGGTCCTTTCCAACTCTACGATTCTATGATTCTATGATTCTATGAGAATAAAATCCGTTATTTGAAATAAAATGAAATAAAAATCAGCACCCTGTTTTACACATTTATTTAAAAATAAAAAAACAAAGTTATACTCACCATATGTCCATTAGAGAAAATAATAAAAAATTATAATTGCCTTACATCCATTCCAACCCCCAAAATAATAAACTTCCATATTCCTCACCTGTCTGAAGCAAAAATAAGTCATACTGTCTGACGCCATAATCCATCGCTGCGATAGTTGGTTTATGACCTGGACAGTGTAATGATGCGACAGTTCAGGCTGAAAATCATGGGAGAATGAGGTGCTGTGAGAGCAGCTCCAGTGACTAGCGGTGATATCATCGAGGTTATCACAGTTCACTGAGGCTGCATTCCCACCGACACTTCAATGTGAGCTGGAATGATTAACTAGGTTGACATAAATGAGATCACTGTGAGAACTGTGAATTCTATCATTGAGATCATTGCAGTTCCTTGTCCCAGCTCATACTGAAGTGCCGGTGGGAATGCATACTCAGTGACCTGTGGCAACCTCGATAACGTCACCGCTAGTCACTGAAGCATCACACGCAGCATCTCATTCTTCCATGGTTTTCAGCATGAATGGATGCATCATTGCATCGTTCTGGTTGTAAACCACATATTGCAGACATGGATAACGGCGTGGGACAGTATTGCTAATCCTCACTTTGGACAGGTGAGTGATATGGTTGTTCATTTTTTTGTACAGGGGACAAGGGCTTCAATTGAATGAGTGTAAGGTGAGTATCATGGTTGGTTAATATTTTATGTTTCTTTCAGAGGACAAGGGCTTCAATGGATCGGGTGTAACGTGAGTATAACTGAGCTCTTTTATTTTTATTTTAAATAAAGGCATCAGTGTCTTTCTTTCAAATAAAGGATTTTATTCTTTTATTTTGGATGTGTTTTTTACAATCTGACTATGGTGTTAGAAATGGAGAGGCATCTTGTAGACGTCTCTCTATTACTAACCCATGGGCTTGATGTAAGTGGTCATAAAACAGCTGACATCAACCCAACAAATATTACATGTCACCACACCAGGGCAAGTGGAAAGAGTCTGGCAAAGCACCAGAATTGGTGCATCTAATAGATGCACCTTATCTTGGGCGGCTGTGAGCTGCTTTTTTAGGCTGGGGGTGCCAATATACAAGGCCCATTACCAGTCTGAGAATACCTGTGGTGGTTATCAAAAATGACATTTTTAAAAAAATGTATCTATAGCACAGGCTCCAGCTAAAAAATAATCCTATCAGTGGCTATTGCTCTTGCTGTTATCAGTGAAAGCAGGCATAGGCTGATGAGAGTAGTGCTCTCTCATCAACCAATGCCTGTCACTGGCAGTAAACTTTTCCAACTGCCAACGATGAGATCACCTACTATGTCAGTTTCTTCTATCAGTTTTAATTTTAGTTGAACTATGGCACACCAGTTACATGTGTAGAGATCATAGAAAAAATGTAGTCAAAAAAATGATTTTAATTTACTTTAATCAATTTAAAAAAATGTAAAAAAAAGTACATAAAATATTCCTTGTATCAAAATTAGATATGGATAGATTTATCTGCAGAGGATTAAGTTTGAGTCTGATTTCTTGAAATCCAGTTTCATGTGAATTTGAACAATCTGCAATTAACTTACTGTTCACAATTATAAAAAATGCCCAGAGCAATTTAACGTTAAACGTGTGTTTAAATATTTTTGTATTCCAATGTGTGTGATGCATCAGGACTAAATAGTCTAAGTTGAGGAAGTGAAGTGAGAAAAATATAGGCATAAATTAAATTAATGGGAAAAAACAACTAAAAATTGACATGTGCGTATGTATTCACCCCTTTTGCGATTAAGTCCCTAATAATTTCTGGTGCAAGCAATTACCTTCATAAGTCACATGCTTAGTGAAACGAAGTCCACCTTTGTGCAATCTAATTTTCACATAGTCTGACACTATATACACACCTTTTCTGAAAGGCCACATAGGCTGTAATACCATTAAGCAAGAGGCATTGCTAACCAAAAAACACCATGAAGACCAAAAACGTCAGGGACAAAGTTGTTGAGAAGTGCAAGTCAGATTTGGGTTGTAAAAAAATATCTCAATCTCTGACGATACCTCAGAGCACCATCAAATCCATAATCATCAATTGGAAAGAACATGGTACCACAACAAACCTGCAAAGAGAGCCACCCATCAAAACTCTCAGCCCAATCAGAGAGGCAGCACAGGGAACAAAGGTAAATCCTAAGGAGCTGCAGAGTTCCCAAGCAGAGACTGGATTATCTGTCCATACTACCACAATAAGCCAGACACTCCAGAGAGGTGGCCTTTAAGGAGAAGTGGGCAGAAAAAAGCCTTTACTTACACACACAAATTGTAAAACTTGTTTTGAGTTTGCCAAAAGATATGTGGGATACTCTCCAAATATATGGAGGAAGGTGCTATGGTCAAATGAGACCGAAACTGAACTTTTTGGCCACCAAGGTAAACGCTATGTCTGGCACCAAAACAACACAGCTCATAACCCCAAGCCCTCCATCCCCACAGTGAAATATGATGGTGGGAACATCAGGCTGCGGGGATGCTTTTCAGCAGCAGGGACAGAGTCACCAGTGTTTTCTGCCCTGTGACACAGATGACAGCATGCGAAACAGCCGATATTCAGGGTACTGTCCGCAAATATTAACAAAGACTTCCTGAGAAAGGCTGTGTTCGAGGAACGTGCACAGATACTAGGTATGAACTTCAAACTTTACTGTTTGGTTGTGCACATCTCTACCTCTACCTTTGACCATTGCAATAACTGATTGAGCATGAATTTTGCAAACTATGTAGGCATGGTCCTGGATGTGATGATAACCATTCATTTTTGTGGCAATGACTTGACATGTGTTTTATCAAGTTAGGGCTCATCCTCATTTGTGATAAAAAAAGCAATCCAATTTCAGGATCAAAAATTCGGACGAGTGCTTTGCGAGTGTCATGCGCTTGTCATGCGATTTCCGTCCGATTTTTATGTATGACATGTGTAAGACATGCGTATGCAATCTGTATGCAATGCAATTTTAACATGAGGTTTTACATAGAGCAGTTCATTTATGTATATGTACATAAATGGAGTGAGGGCAGATATTAATAGCCTTGAAAGGGGCCATTGTTTTTGTCTGTGTGTGTTTTTTTAACCCTTTCCTATTCTAGGGTTAATAATGGATAGGTGTGTGATGAAGGAGCAGCCGCCATCTTGGATATGGGGCATAATGCTCGCCTCATGTCTGAGCTTGGCCTGTCCCAGTGACGCCAGTTTGTCTGACAGCTAACTGCTCCTACCCCCTATGGCCTGTAAGCATATTGAAGAAAGCAGGATTTAGTGCTCCAATGTTGAATAGCAAGGTATTTTAGCATGATAATGAGATAAGGCCAAAACAGAACTTCAAAGCTTGAGTAGGAGCCACGCCAGCATGGGGCATTAAGGTGGCTGGGGGCTTTAATTAGATTATACCTGTCAGCTGGACACAGAAATACACATCCATTGTCTCTCCCAGCCACTCTGACTCCATCCTAGGATCATGGATTATGAGCACACCTTTCGAGTTACAGACTCATAAAAAATATCTGCGTGACCCTGAGGAAATCGCGCATCTGGCAGTGCGACTGCTGAGTCGATGAGGGCTCGGGGACCTGAGATATAGAGATTGGCCCTCCACAGTGACCCAATGGGGCCATGTTTGCTCTCCACATGACAGGCAAAACAACCCTCATTCACTGGTACTTCTCGTGTCCTGATCCGATCATCCTGGAGAAAGTTACCCCCTTTCTTAGATATTGGGAATAAGTTCTGCAGGGAGCTAAAGGGTGGAGATTATTAGCCCACCCTCTGACACAGGGGGGAGGAACCAAGCATGCTTAAGAACTGGGAGCACATGGCAGAGACTCTCTCACAGAAGAACCAGATGATGATGATCTAAGACGGAACTGGGGACAGATCTGCCAAGGGAGCAGTGGCACGTGCTTTGGGGTCTGTCCAGCAACTAAGATTCTTGTACCTGTGGACTGCAGAGCTCCTGGCATCCACATGCAACCTACAACCTGGTAAATTGACCTCCAGCTTAATATCTCTAAGTCTTGTACCATTATTGTTATATTTTACTCTGCCTGCAAATCCACTGTAATTCCATTGTATAGCTTACTGTATATTTCTGTAATTATCTAGTGCACCCTTAAGGCAATTAAACCATAAAATTAATCTTGGGCTGGTGCTTTTACTCTGATTACGGATCTTAGAATACCCAGCGGGTAACAGGACATCCTCCCCGGCGGCCATTTGCTCTAGGTGCAGTTCCCTTACTGACCTGAGAGACAAAAGGGGCACCAGAGAGCTGTGCCTGTGTAGTTACATCACATTGATGCCGTGGGAGGAACCGGTCTTCCTTCACAAGGTGTCTTATTGACACCTCTCCATTATTAATCGGCTTAATGTCACCTTCCAATAGCAAGTGGCTATTGGAATAGCAAGCGGTGGCTAATGGATTAATGCTAATGGGTTAATCCATTAGCATTAATCCATTAGCCACCGCTACAGGGCAATGGGAATAGAGAGGCTAAGTGCCAGAAAAGGCTCATCTTATAGATGCGCCTTTTCTGCGGTGTCTGGGGGCAGATTTTTGTAGCCAGGGGGGCCAAAAGCAATGGTCCCTCTCAAAGCTATTAATATTTGCCCTCACTCACTGGCTTTCCCTCTCTGGTTGCAATTTTACTGCGGGAGCCCACACAATTTTTTTCAAAGAATTAACCCCTTAATTTAACACCTAGATGTCCCAAATTTTACACACAAACCCTAATCTAATTACTGTATTAGTCAAACACATATAAGAAAAGAAATGAAATGCTTTACTGTATGTAAACCATGTTCCATTTCATGTCAGGTTTTGCAATGATTTTACAGAAGCCGACAAATGAATTAACGGCTTTTGTTCAACCTTACTGTGCATATATATATAATATATATATATATATGTAAAAGATATATATATATATATAATCGTCTTATTCTGTCTGTCTGTCGGAAACCGAAATCCCGCGTCGCTGATTGGTCGCGGCCACCAGCTGATTGTAACGGTAGGCTGCGCCTGCCGCTGATTGGTCGCGGCCGTGACCAATCAGCGACAGGCGCAGTCGGGCACAGCGCTCAATCGGGCGCAGCGCATAATCTGTAAAAAATAGAATTAAAATAAAAAAAGGTTATACTCACCTTCTGACGGTGTCCGATCTCCTTTCCATGTGCCCGGCCTTGCGGTCCCAGTAATGCTTTGCGCCGTAGACCGCAGATGACGTCACTCTTGCGAGAGCACAACGTCATCAGCGGTCTAAGGCACAAAGCATTACTGGGACCGTGAGGCTGGGTTCGTGGAAATATGTAAAAAATAGAGCGTGGAGTGGAGATCCCTGGCCGTCGGAAGGTGAGTATTTAACTATTTTTTATTTTAACAGAGACCATGCATACCAGGAAAGGGGGGTGACGGGACCATGCATACCAGGAAAGTGGGGTGAGGGGGACCATGCTTACCAGGAAAGAGGGGTGAGAGGACCATGCATACCAGGATTGGGGGGTGAGAGGACCATGCATTCCAGGATTGGAGGGTGAGGGAACCATGCTTACCAGGATTGGGGGGTGAGGGGTACCATGCATATCAGGATTGGGAGGTGAGAGGACCATGCATATCAGGATTGGGGGGTGAGGGGACCATGTATATCAAGATTGGGGGGTGAGGGGACCATGCATACCAGGATAGGGGGGAAAGGTACCATGCATATCAGGATTGGGGGGTGCATTATTGCATTATTAAAACTTCATAAATAAACTACATACATATTCTAGAATACCTGATGCGTTAGAATCGGGCCACCATCTAGTATATATATATATATATATATATATATATATATATATATATCATACATACATGTCATATATATACGATATTCCGTATATATTCGAATATAAGCCGAGATTTTCAGCCCATTTTTTGGGGCTGAAAGTCCCCCTCTCGGCTTATATTCGAGTCATATACACCGGGGGGTCGAAGGGGGAGGGGGGCGGGGGTGTCAGGTTATACTTACCCGTCCTGACGCTGTCTTTTGAGCCCCCAGCTTCTCCGCGCTCTCTCTTCCTGCCTTCAGCGGTCACGTGGTACCGCTCATTAAAACTCATGAATATTCATGAGTTTTAATGAGCGGTATCATATGACCGCTTAAAGCAGGAAGAGAGAGCGCGGAGAAGCTGGGGGCTCAAGAGACAGCGTCAGGACGGGTAAGTATAGCGATACTCACCTGTCCTGCGTCCATGACTGCTTGCTGCTGTCTGTCATCGGTCAGTGACTTCAGACAGCAGAGGGCGCGGTGACGTGATTAGTGCACGCTACGCCCCCTGCAGTCTGAATGTCACTGACCGATGACGTGGCAGATAGCGGTGAGCAGCCATGGACGTAGGACAGGTGAGTATCTGACACCCAGCGACGGAGAGGTGAGTATGTCATTTTTTTATTTTTAAAAGCAGCAGTAGCACATGGGGGAATAATCTAAGGAGCTTCTTATGGGGTCAGCATATGGGGGAATAATCTAAGGAGCTTCTTATGGGGTCAGCATATGGGGGAATAATCTAAGGAGCTTCTTATGGGGGCAGCATATGGGGGAACAATCTTTGGAGCTTCTTATGGGGGCAGCATATGGGGGAACAATCTATGGAGCTTCTTATGGGGGCAGCATATGGGGAACAATCTGTGGAGCTTCTTATGGGGTCAGAATATGGGGGAACAATCTAAGGAGCTTCTTATGGGGTCAGCATATGGAGGAATAATCTATGGAGCTTCTTATGGAGCAGCATATGGGGGAATAATCTATGGAGCTTCTTCTGGGGACACCATATGGGGGAATAATCTATGGAGCATTTCCCACCCTAGGCTTATACTCGAGTCAATAAGTTTTCCCAGTTTTTTGTGGCAAAATTAGGGGGGTCGACTTATACTCGGGTCGGCTTATACTCGAGTATATACCGTAATATTTTATACATATTATATATATATATAATCTATACATATAGAATATATATTGTAAATATATATATATATATATACATACAGTATATATATACTTCTATGTGTATACATGTATTATATCTTGTATTCTAACATGTCAGTGTGATTTTACTGTATCTATCTATCTATCTATCTATCTAATATAAATACATATACAGTATATGTGTGTGTCACTGACATGTATACTGTATAATCATTATAATTTGTTATAACTAACCATAGTTAGTTACTATGCACGGGCAACACCGGGCTCTTCAGCTAGTCCCTAATATCCGTGTATTCATACCGAATAACGAATCTAATGCAAGTCAATGGGAAATCTGACTATTTTCTGCTGGACCCAACAAAAAGGTCTGGGGGGCATGAGAAAATAGCTGAAATGGATGGGAAAGAGCTAAAACTAAATGGGAACAGCATGGTGTAGATGTATGATTGCCTTTTTGACTCACATGTGGTATCTGGGAATAATGTTGTCAGACTATTGCGCTGACATTATGGATTTTTAAAAAGACCTACCAAACCAAATCAAATTTTTTTTTAAGGCCGGGGTCACACTAGCGATTAAAACGGTCGAATGCAATGCGATATAAAATCGCATTGCATTCGAACCCATGTTATTCTATGGGGCAGCTCACATCATGCGATTTTTTATCGCATCCGATCCTCGGACCGAGACAATCGCAGCATGCTGCGATTGTCACCGATTTTCGGATCGGATTCCCCAATGCAAGTCTATGGATGCGATAAAAAAATGCATGGAAAACGCACCAAACGTGTGACTTGCGATTAAATCGCACAACTTCTCCAGGTCTACTGGATAGGGCATCAGGCATTGGCATTGGATGTCAACTTGATGCTTAGATGCGATTAAAATTGGTTCCTTGCCGGAAAATGGGATGACAGACGGATATCTGGCCAAGAATTCTTTGTGCGATTTCGTACCGTTAAAATGGGACCGATTTTTTAATGGTTGTGTGTGACTCCAGCCTAAAAGGGAAAAATGCTGGAAACATTATTTCCTTCATAACTACATGTATATAAAGCAAAATAAAAAGTATACCTCCCTTTAGGAAATGTTCACATGGAGCATTTTGGCTTTATTTTTTCCTTTAACATTTGTGAGGGTTCTCACGCCTACATTTGGGAGGTCCCTCACTCATTCCAAATTGTTAGCTAGATAGTAGAATATATATTCCCCATCACCTTACAATGCCAGCAAATGTCATTATGCGGCCCTCACTTGACATTTTCAGAGGGCCAGCATGTGTCATAAAACATGGGTTTGGGAAGGGCCCTCAGGTGGTCCTGTATCAAACATTTGAGATAGCTCTCACTCCTATATTTGGGAGGTCCCTCACTCATTCCAAATTGTTATCTAGTTAGTGGACTACATATTCCCCATCACTTTGCAATGCCAGCTAAAACATGCCCATTTGAATTTTTGGGCTTCGCCCGCCACCACCAAGTCCACCACCATGTCATTATGCAGCCCTCATTTCACATTTTCAGAGGACTAGCAAGTGCCGTGAAACATGAGTTTGGGAAGGGCCCTCAGATGGCCCTGATTCATACATTTGGGAGAGCTCTCACTCCTTTATTTTGGAGGTCCCACCCTATTTCCAAATTGTTAGCTAGATATTGGAATACATATTCCCAAACACTTTACAATGTTAGCTAAAACGTGCCAACTTGAATTTTGGGCTTTGGCCACCACCACCACCACGTCCACCACCATGTAATTATGCGGCCCTCACTTAACATTATCAGAGGGCCAGCAGATACCATGAATCAAAAGTTTTTTGAGCTCCACAGTTCATTTTGGCCACCGGAACACAATGTAGCCATGGTCATATCAGATGAAGCCGAGGTGAATATAATACAGGAGTTGATGGAACTGTATAATCAATGACAGTAAATTTGGCTCTACCAGACACCAAAAGCATTATAATTAAATTCTGAATACAGTGTATGAAACACAGAAAAAATGCAGTATAACAAATGGGTAAAAATACTCTGCTGTAAAAAATATATATATATAACAGTAAACAGCAAGTGCTAGTAAAAAGATGGTAACAAAAGGCAGGGTATTTAGTTGATACGTTTTTTGCAAAAAATGTACGCTAAGCCACTCTACCAACATCAAGGTATACCCATCTTAGAGCAGTCCTATCTAATGTATTTAAAACCTGATCATGTGAACAGTACCTATATGAGCAGGATTCAGATAGGCAATGCCTGATGTGGATACGCTGTGCAAGACGGCTTTTTATGTGCATGGCTCACAAGAGAGGGGCGGTGATCCCCCAAAACTTGCATTAGCAAGAAACCAATAGATTAAAAACACATGAGCCATGCACAAAAGTGAACAAGTTGGTAGGACAGTGTTCACACCACCCAAAGACTGAAACACAGAAAAAACGCAGTATAACAAACGTGTAAAAATACTCTGCTATAAAAAATATATATACTGTATATAACAGTAAACAGCAAGTGCTAGTAAAAAGCACTTGCTGTTTACTTTTATATATATTTTTTTTACAGCAGAGTATTTTTACACGTTTGTTATACTGCGTTTTTCACATGATCAGGTTTTAAATATAATAGATAGGACTGCTCTAAGATGGGTATACCTTGACGTTGATGGGTGGCTTAGCGTACATTTTTTGCAAAAAACGTATCAACTAAATACCCTGTTTTTGTTATCATCTTTTTACTAGCACTTGCTATTTACTGTTATATATATATTTTTTACAGCAGAGTATTTTTACAAGTTTGTTATACTGCGTTTTTTCTGTGTTTCCGTCTTTGGGTGGTATGAACACTGTCCTACCGACGTGTTCACTTTTGTGCATGACTCATGTGTTTTTAATTTATTGAATACAGTATATGCAATCGAGGGCCTGTATTGTGGTCAGTCTGTCAGGCCTGAAACCCATGTCAGGAACATGTGTACTAGCCTCATTTTACTTGGAAGCAGCCTCCTCAAAGGAAAGAGACAGGAGTGCCATTGACCAACCTGCATAAGCCAAGCACTTCTGGAAACTACACAACCAGGCAGAATGTATATGTTAGAATCAACCTGAACGATCCAACCAAAATAAATGTGCCTAATATTAATGCTCAACCAACCAATCTGTTACACATAATACAAAGAAACATAACAGAAACTGGCACAATATAAATCCAAGTATAAAAATAATTTTATTAATCCACATGGTAATTTATAAAAATATACAAAAGAATTTTAAAACAAGCCAAAATACCTCAATGGTGGGACCATAAAGGCTAAAGATCACAAAAATATGTAATAAATATGTGCACCAATTAAATAGAACCTTTAGTACTTGCCCTTTAAATTATAATTATAAGGGTTTAATCAAGATAATATGAATCAATTCAATTAAAGCCCCATATATCATGATAAATGCACATGGGCAATGCATCAAGCACTATCTCTATAATAACCCCATTATCGGAACACAGTCACCACATACAGGTTATACTGAAAACTTACATATAGTGTCTTATGACACGTCCCTCACCCCGACGTGCGTTTTGTCCTCTTCATCAGGGGACCTGGATATGTCCCAGAGAGTGACAAGGTATGTGGAGTGTATTACTCAGGTGACAGGCAGTGCTACAGAGCTCAGGTAAAGACCTTAGTGTGGCAATAACCATGTTCCAATATGTGTAAGACTGTGGCCTGAAAGTCTCTTAGGCGCACTTAAAATGTACAGAAACTGGACAATATCCCACCACCATTTTTTTAGGACCCAAATTTAGAACATTTTTGGAACCCTGGAAAAGCCAGCAATGGTTTCTGTCCAGCACCTAACAATGTAAAGTGGTAACGAATATGTATGCCCTACCTAGCTAACAATTTGTCAACAGACATATGTGCTGGCAAGGGACAACTGAACACTGCACTGTGATAATGAACTGCATGTGTCTGATGACTGTTGTGTCTGTGCAACTGCAGGTTGTGGGCAGGAGGCATCAGCAGCTGCTTCATGGACAGCAGATTGGGAAGGCTGTAACAAAGGGGAAGGGCTAGTGGTTTCACCCTCAGACACAGATTCTGTACCCAGGCATTCCACCCACCTACTGGGGTGATACATATATGAGCTGACAGAGGTATTATGTAGAACTTCCCTTTATAAAGGCATTTTTGGTTAAGATATTTGAACTAGCAGTATATATATATATATATATAGAGAGAGCATGTTTCATTACTCATATTATTATTCTGTGCAAGGCTGAAACTTGTGTGGAGCATATTAATGCATTGATGTTCCAAAATGTACAAAATGCAGACCCAAAAATCAACATTAGGCTATCAGATACACGATTAAAGCAACCGTGAGAAGGGAAAGACAATAAAAAACTGTAATAATAGAATATTTAGAGATTGAGAGTAGAAATTTTACCATTGCACAATGTACAAAGTTTTCCAAAAATTACCCAAGGGGTCTGTAGCATACAAGCTGAAAGATATCGTGATGGGGACCTCACAATACATTTTGCAGTTCTTAAAATAGGTGGAGATAGGGAGTACAAGTTTTACCTTTGTAAAATGTGCAAAGTTTAAAAAAAAAAATTACCCAAGGGTTTTGTATAATTCACGATGAAAGATGCCGTGATGGAGACCTCACAATACATTTTACAGTTACTACGATAGGTAGAGATAGGGAGTACAAGTTTCACCATTGCACAATGTGCAAAATGGTCAAACAGTAAAAGAACTTACCCACGTGGGTTATACATGCAGTCATATGTTAAAGTTTGGGCACCCCTATTAATGTTAACCTTTTTTCTTTATAACAATTTTGGTTTTTGCAACAGCTATTTCAGTTTCATATATCTAATAACTGATGGACTCAGTTATATTTCTGGATTCAAATGAGGTTTATTGTACTAACAGAAAATGTGCAATCTGCAATTAAACAAAATTTGACCGGTGCAAAAGTATGGGCACCTCAACATAAAATTGACATTAATACTTCGTAGATCCTCCTTTTGCAAAAATAACAGCCTCTAGTCGCTTCCTGTAGCTATTAATGAGTTCCTGGATCCTGGATGAAGGTATTTGTGACCATTCCTGTTTACAAAACAATTTCAGTTCAGTTAAGTTTGATGGTCGCCAAGCATGGACAGCCCGCTTCAAATCATCCCACAGATGTTCAATGATATTCAGGTCTGGGGACTGGGATGGCCATTCCAGAACATTGTAATTGTTCCTCTGCATGAATGTCTGAGTAGATTTGGAGCGGTGTTTTGGATCATTGTCTTGCTGAAATATCCATCCCCTGCGTAACTTCAACTTTGTTACTGATTCTTGCACATTATTGTCATGAATCTGCTGATACTGAGTTGAATCCATGCGACCCTCAACTTTAACAAGATTCCCGGTGCCGGCATTGGCCACACAGCCCCAAAGCATGATGGAACCTCCACCAAATTTTACTGTGGGTAGCAAGTGTTTTTCTTGGAATGCTGTGTTTTTTAGCCTCCATGCATAACGCCTTTTTGTATGACCAAACAATTCAATCTTTGTTTCATCAGTCCACAGGACCTTCTTCCAAAATGTAACTGGCTTGTCCAAATGTGCTTTTGCATACCTCAGGCGACTCTGTTTGTGGCGTGCTTGCAGAAACGGCTTCTTTCGCATCACTCTCCCATACAGCTTCTCCTTGTGCAAAGTGCGCTGTATTGTTGACCGATGCACAGGGACACCATCTGCCGCAAGATGATGCTGCTGGTCTTTGGAGGTGGTCTGTGGATTGTCCTTGACTGTTCTCACCATTCTTCTTCTCTGCCTTTCTGATATTTTTCTTGGCCTGCCACTTCTGGGCTTAACAAGAACTGTACCTGTGTTCTTCCATCTCCTTACTATGTTCCTCACAGTGGAAACTGACAGGTTAAATCTCTGAGACAACTTTTTATATCCTTCCCCTGAAAAGCTATGTTGAACAATCTTTGTTTTCAGATCATTTGAGAGTTGTTTTGAGGAGCCCATGATGCCACTCTTCATAGGAGAATCAAATAGGAGAACTACTTGCAAGTGGCCACCTTAAATACCTTTTATCATGATTTGATACACCTGGCTATGAAGTTCAAAGCTCAATGAGGTTACAAAACCAATTTAGTGCTTCATGAAGTCAGTAAAAAGTAGTTAGGAGTGTTCAAATCAAGAAAATGATAAGGGTGCCCATACTTTTGCACCGGTCAAATTTTGTTTAAATGCAGATTGCACATTTTCTGTTAGTACAATAAACCTCATTTGAATCCAGAAATGTAACTGAGTCCGTCATTATTAGATATATGAAACTGAAATAGCTGTTGCAAAAACCAAAATTGTTATAAAGAAAAAAGGTTAACATTAATAGGGGTGCCCAAACTTTTACATATGACTGTAGATGACTACTAAGAACTTGTTGTAGAAGCCTGAGGAGGAGGAGAAGGTGATTTCCTGAGTAAAATGGGTTTGGATGGTAAGGCATGGACGTTAAGACAACTTCCAAGTTTCACCATTGCACAATGTGCAAAGGTTTCCAAAAATTACCAAGGGGTAATCGTGATGAGGACCTCACAATACATTTTTCAGTACTTACAATAGGTACAGTAGAGAAAGGGAGTCCAAGCCTCACCATTGTACAATGTGCAAAGTTTTCAAAAAATTTCTCAGGGGTCTGTATCATGCAAGCTGAAAGACACCATGATGGGGACCTCACAATACATTTTGCAGTTATTACAATAGAAATCTCCAAAAATGCATAATGTAAGGTCATGCGTCAGTGTGCTGAGTATCCCCCAACATATGGATGCAGAACGAGCTATGAACAAACATGAGCAGAAAGGAGGCAAAAATGTCTACTACTAAAAAGGTACAATTTTATTATAGTGATACAAAAAGACACATATGAAAACAAGATCCTTTAAAACAGGTTCCAATACAAAGTTGTAAGACAATGAGGACAGTCAGTACTCACTACCCATATGTGATACCGACCAGGTGCTAGTTCCCAGAATCATCATGTTGCAGCTAAGGGGGAAAAAACCCCTGTGTGAAGGCAATACGAAGTGGCTCCAATAATGTTACATGAGTAGAAGTACACACAAATGTATCCTAAGCAACAGATCTGACAAACCAGCAGGAAAAGGTTAATTAGGCATATGCCAGTGGTCCCAAGTTAGACCCATCCCTGAAAGCATGCGTGTCTGGGGAACAAAATGAATTTTACCCAGTAAGGCAGGATCTTCGCGCACTGGTCGGACTCCGACGTACATTTCACAGACCGAAGGTCTGGTTTGTCAGATCTGTTGTTTAGGATACATTTGTGTGTACTTCTACTCATGTAACATTAATGGAGCCACTTCATATTGCCTTCACAGAGGGGTTTTTTCCACTCTGTGAGTTCCACTTTGGATAAAAGTTTTTTCTAATGGCTTTTCTTTTGAGTGATTCCTTTTTGAATTTACCCGTATATTTTTACTATGATTCTGGGAACTTGCACCTGGTCGGTATCACATATGGGTAGTGAGTACTGACTGTCCTCATTGTCTTACAACTTTGTACTGGAACCTGTTTTAATGGATCTTGTTCTCATATGTATCTTTTTGTATCACTATAATAAAATTGTACCTTTTTAGTAGTGGACTTTTTTGCCTCCTTTTTGCTCAGTTATTACAATAGGTAGAGATCAGGAGTACAAGTTTCATCATTGCATGATATGCAAAATGTTCAAAGAGTAAAAAACATTACCCACGTGGGGTATGCATAGATGACCACTAAGTACTTGTTGCAGAAGCAGGAGAAGGAGGAGGAGAAGGTGATTTCCTGAACAAAATGGGTTTGGATAGTAAGGCATGGACGTTAAGACAACTTTCAAAAGATAAAACATTTGGGTTTTATTTACTCTACAATGCTGTCATCTGTAGGGCTTACAAAGTCGGAGGAAATCCAGCCCTTGTTCAATTTTAGTCGAGTCAGCCTGTCTGCATTTTCCATTGACTTCCATGTGTGCTTATTCATTATGATTTCACCTGCCAAATTAAAACACCCGCTCAGACAACAGACTTGTGGCAGGGCATGGCAGTACCTCCAAGGCATACAAGGAGTACAAGGAGAGGTTGGGCCAAGTGTGCATCTTGGACAACCAATAGTTAAAGGGTACTGAAGAATCAGGAAGGATGCTGGTATGGTCACTTAAGTAGTCCTTCACCATCTTGGTCAACTTGTTCCTCCTCGTCATAGTTATACCCACAAATAGCCCTTGCTGATATTACAGTTTCATGGAAATGGCCCTGTTAGTGGACATTTGCCCCCCTGAGTTGCACCTGGTGTGCATGGCCCTCTCCTGTAATCCTTGTGGGTGAAAAGAGCAGGTACCTCTGCCACCAGCATTGTCTGAGGGTAATCTTTTCGGCAAGTCTTCCACAAAGGCCTTCTGGCATGCATGCATTGAAAACGGCACGTCTGTTTCTGATATGAGGGTAGGAAATTTCTCATTGTACCGTGGGTCAAGAAAGGTGCACAGCCAGTATTTCATGTTGGACAAAAATGTGCTTGGGAAAGGCATATGGACATGAACTGTGCCATATGTGGCAGACTTCAAAGAGTCAAACGTTCAGTGTCCTCACCATGATGAACACTAACCATCCTCTCCTTGCGACGCATTGCCTTCTCCTCCTCCTCTTCAGGCCATCCATGCTGAACTGGCATGAAGCTGGGATTGGGAGTTCACTCTGCAGAGCAATACAAAACCTCCTATTCCTCCTCATCCTCCTCATCCTCATGATCACCCAATGTGGCCTGAGAATATTGTGCGAGGCTGGGCTGTGTGGTATCAGCCATTCTAAAGTCTTACTCCATAGCCACCTGATCAGCATTCAAAGCTTCCTCTTTGATATTCTTCAGCAAACATTTTTATAGACAGAGCAGCAGGATGGTTATGCTGATAATAGCATCATCAGCACTCACCATCTTGGTGCAGTACTCAAAGTTTTGAAGAACCTCACATATGGCAGCTATTCACACCCACTAGGCAGTTGTTATGTGTGGGGACAAAGTGTTACTCTGATGGACATTGAGAAGCTGGAATTGAGACACTGTCCTCTGCTGCTCACTAAGCCTTGCCAACATAGGAAAGATCAAATTCCAGCATGTAGGCAGGTCACAAATCAATCAAGTTCAGTACATGGGCCATGCATGGAAGCAGTACCAGCTTGCCAAGATTTAAAACTGCCACCAAGTTACACCCATAATCGCACACTACCAGACTTGGTTGGAGGTTCAGCAAAGAGATCCACTGATCGGTCTGGTCTTTATCTCTTTCAACAGCTGTGCTGCATTGTGAGAGTTATCACCTAAGCAGATGAGCTTTAGCAGAGCGTGCTGCCGCTTCGCAAAGTCAGTGCTGCAGACCTCCCTGCTGGGGAGTGATGGGGAGGCTAGTTCCACTGAGGATGAGGAGGAGGAGGAGAGACAGGAACTTGAATATGAGGAGGCTGAAACCCTGATGGAAGTTGGGCCCACTATTCTTGGTGTGGGTAAGATGTGTGATGTCACAGCCTATGACTCTGTCCTAGACTCCACCAGGTTCAGCCAGTGTGCCATAAGGGAAATGTAGAGTCCCTGTCCACAAGCACTTGTCCATGTGTCTGTGGTTAAGTGGACCTTCCCTCTGATGGCATTGGCCAAAGCACGACTGATATTGTGCAACACATGCTTATGTAAAGCAGGGACTGCACCTAGGAAAAAATAGTGGCAGCTGGGAATTGAGTACCGTGGGGTTGCCACTGCCAAGAGGTCGTGGAATTACTCAGTTCCCACAAAACGAAATGGCAAAATTTCCAGTGCTAGCAATCTGGCATTGTAGGTGTTTAGTGTTTGGGCCTGTGGGTGGATGGATATTTTTGTTTCCTGTGAAACATCTTGGGCAGGGACAACTGAACTAGATGAGGTTGCTGACTGTTGTGTCTGTACAACTGCAGGTTGTGGGCAGGATGCATCAGCACCTGCTTCCTGGACAGCAATTGGGAAGGCCGTAACATAAGGGTAGGGCCAGTGGTTTCACCCTCAGACACAGATTTTGTACCCAGGCATTTCCCCTACAACTGGGGTGCTTGGCTACCATGTGCTTTTGCATGCTGGTGGTGCTCAGGATGGCAGTGTTCTTGCCTCTTCTTAGCTTGGTATTGCAGATACTGCACATTACAGTTGTTTTATCTGAAGGACTTTCAGAGAAAAACTGCTATACAGGGAAACAATATACTCTGGGTCTGTTATCTAGCCAAGTGGGGGGGCTCTGTGGAACAGTTGACTGAGATCTCCCTCTGGTGAAACCACTACCTCTTCTTACCTGTTTTTGTGCTACGAATAGTGTTGAGCGATACCGTTCGATACCCCAAAATATCGTATCGGATGGTATCGCCCGATACCAAAAAAATATCGGGTATCGCCGATTCCGATACCGGAACTCCCATTCAAGTCAATGGGACTTCCGGTATCGGAATTTAAAAAAGCCCTTTATTTCCTTGTTGGCTAATTCTACATAATTGAAAACAAATAAGAATCATGTAGAATGTATTGTGGGAGGTGGAGGAGACATTAAAGGCATAGTGGTTTATTCAAATCACATGGCATAGCATTAATTCCAATTTTTTTTCAAGACGTTCGGAGTTAAAAAGATATTGACTATGTTAACTTTTTTATATTTAGTCAGATATGTATGTTTCACAACTTCCATGCTCTTCACCTTCTTTTGTACTTCTCCCACACTTTCTCCTTCATGATCTGCAGCAGTAGCATTTTTTTCATCAACTTTTTCTTCACCTTATTCATCTTCTTCTTCACCTTCTTCCCATTAATTTTTTTTTACATTCTTCATATTCTTCTTATTCAGCTATTATTAATTTTCATATGTTATTTCTTCATTTACTTCCTATTCTTCTTTTTCTTCATTTTCTTATGGTGACAGGCATTCCTGTAGTACTTATCTATAAAAGTTATAAGATTACACCTTACGTTCTGCCTGTCACAAAAGATTTACAACAGGATTTGTCCATGTTCAGTTTGGCCTGCAGCAGCAGGCATTTTCCAGGGGCACCACGAGGAGGAACGGACACACCCCCATATACTGCTTAGTCATCTTCTGCTTATAATTTTGATTTCTTCTATGCTGATTTTTATTCTTATGCTTAATGTTCTTCTGCTTTCTGTTCTTCTGCTTTTGCTTCTTCTGCTTCTTGTTCTTCTGTCTTTTGTTCTGTATCTTGGTGGTTGTCTTCATGTTCTTTGTCCTCTTGGTCTTATTATTTAGGGTCATAATTCTGGTCTTCTTTGGTGTGGTCTTCAGGGTCGCTGTCATCAGGGTCGTCGTCATGGAGATCAATAAGGATTACCAAAGACAATTTCAAAAAGCTTGATCTTGGAAATGTAGCAGAAGGTACAAGAAGGCTGAGAAACTAGCGAGAACCAGCTGACAGTACAGGAACCTGTAGTGGCAGCAGAAGGAACAATAGCCAATGGCACTACTGAGGAACAGCTGACGGTGCTGGACCCCGGTTACTATGCAGGAGGTACCTGTGCTAGAAACCACTACCAAGGACCAGCTGACGTTGCTGAACCTCGGATACCGAGATGGAGGCACCTAGGCCAAAGGCTCTGGCGAGAACCAGCAGACAGTGCTGGAACCCGGATGGGTAGCAGAAGGAATAAGAGCCAATGACACTACCGAAGACCAACTGACGGTGCTGGACCACGGTTACTAAGCAGAAGGTACCTGTGCTAAAAAGCACTACCAAGGACCAGCTGACGGTGCTTGACCTCGGATACCGAGATGGAGGCACTTAGTCCAAAGGCTCTGGCGAGAACCAGCAGACAGTGCTGGAACCCGGATGGGTAGCAGAAGGAACAAGAGCCAATGGCACTACCGAGGATCAACTGACGGTGATGGATCACGGTTACTAAGCAGAAGGTACCTGTGCTAAAAAACACTACCAAGGACCAGCTGACGGTGCTGGACTTCGGATACCGAGATGGAGGCACCTAGGCCAAAGGCTCTGGCGAGAACCAGCTGACAGTGCTGGCACCCGGATGGGTAGCAGAAGGAACAAGAGCCAATGGCACTACCGAGGACCAACTGACGGTGCTGGACCACGGTTACTAAGCAGAAGGTACCTGTGCTAAAAAGCACTACCAAGGACCAGCTGACGGTGCTGGACCTTGGATACCGAGATGGAGGCACCTAGGCCAAAGGCTCTGGCGAGAACCAGCTGACAGTGCTGGCACCCAGGTGGGTAGCAGAAGGTACCCATCCAAAGCAAAGTAGCCAGGCCGCAAGCCAGCCACAGTTACCGAAACCCACAGTCCTACAGGGGGTCCATGTCCCATTGGCACTACGGATCCAGCCTTCAGTGCCAGATCCCGCAGCCCACATGGGAGTCACCTAAACTGCAGGCACCGTAGAGTCGGCTAACCCGGCCGCAAGACAACAGGACAACGGATTGTTGGCATAGTGACCTTGACACTACCCAGAAACAGCTGGCGTGCTGGAACCAGGCTGGGCAACAGGGAGTACCCGGTCCAAAGACACTGCCAAGAACCAGCTGACGGTGCTGGAACCCAGATGGGTAGCAAAAGCTACAAGAGCCAATGGCACTACCGAGGAACAGCTGACGGTGCTGGACCACGGTTACTAAGCAGAAGGTACCTGTGCTAAAAAGCACTACCAAGGACCAGCTGACGGTGCTGGACCTTGGATACCGAGATGGAGGCACCTAGGCCAAAGGCTCTGGCGAGAACCAGCTGACAGTGCTGGCACCCAGGTGGGTAGCAGAAGGTACCCATCCAAAGCAAAGTAGCCAGGCCCAAGCCGGCCACAGTTACCGAAACCCACAGTCCTACAGGGGGTCCATGTCCCATTGGCACTACGGATCCAGCCTTCAGTGCCAGTTCCCGCAGCCCACATGGGAGTCACCTAAACTGCAGGCACCGTAGAGTCGGCTAACCCGGCCGCAAGACAACAGGACAACGGATTGTTGGCATAGTGACCTTGACACTACCCGGAAACAGCTGGCGTGCTGGAACCAGGCTGGGCAACAGGGAGTACCCGTGCCAAAGACACTGCTGAGCACCAACTGGCGTTGTTGGAACCCAGGGACAATCATGGTGAAGGCCGAGGCCTACTTGGTGGTAGTTTTAGATTGTTTGTAGGCTACAACAGACTGTCAACGTGCTCCAATTAGGCATCTGTCTCCACTCTGTTTCCAGGATTTCACGTGACCACCAACACCGCCAGTTTATGCGTACAGTAACCGTCTGCCCAATCCACACGTGTTCCTGTGTTACTGGGGTTCTGTAATATCAGCAGATCCCCTGATGTGTGTCTGCCAATGTCTCCTGCTCTGTCCACTTTCCCACCGCTTGCAGTGGGAAGGTGGACAGCACAGGAGACAGTGGCGGACACACATTGGAGGATCAGCTCACGTAACAGAACACCAGGAACACAGGAACAAGTGTGAAATGCGTGGACGGCAACTGTGAGCAGGAACTGGCGGTGTTGGAGTTCAGGGGAAATACTAGAGACAGAGTGGAGACAGAGGCAAAATCAGAGAATATTTAAATCTGAAGTAGTTACAATTTGGAGGCAGCAGCAGTTTGCCCTCCACACAGCAGGGGATCAGCAGACGTTACCGAACCCCACTTTCACATGAACAAGTGTGTTTTTCTGTGTGGACAGCACTTCCGAGCACCAACTGGCGTTGCTGGAGCCCAGGGAAAATCAGGTAGTAGGCCGAGGCCTACTTGGAGCCAGGTGTAAATCTGAGGTTGTTTGACTGTGGAGGGAGCAGGACACTTTGCCATACACACAGCAGGGGATCAGCTGACGTTACCGAACCCCACTTACACATGAGCGAGTGTTTTGTCTGTGTGGACAGCACTTCTGAGCACCAACTGGCGGTGTCGGAGCCCAGGGAAAATCAGGTAGTAGGCCGAGGCTTACTTGGTGGCAGTTTTCGATTGTTTCTAGACTACTACTAACTGCCAACGTACTCCAATTAGGCCTCTGTCTTCACTCTGTTTCGAGTATTTCCTCTGGCTTCCAACCACGCCAGTTGCTGCTCTGAAATGCCATCTGCACAACCCACACTTGTTCCTGTGTTACTGGGGTTCTGTAACAGCAGCTTCTCCCTAGAGGTGAGTCAGGCAATGTCTCCTGCTCTGTCCACTTTTCCACTACAATTAGTGGGAAAGTAGACAAAGCAGGAGACATTGCCGGACTCACCTCTGGAGATGAGCAGATGTTACAGGACCCAGGTAACACAGGAACAAGTGTGGATTGTGCAGACGGCACTTGAGAGCAGAAACAGGCGGTGTTGTAGGCCGGAGGAAATACTCAAAACAGAGTGGAGACAGAGGGCAAATCAGAGAACATATTAAATCAGAGGTAGTCAGAAGTTGTAGGCAGCAGGAGAGTTTGCCGTACACACAGCAGGGGATCAGCTGACGTTACCGAACCCCACTTACACATGAGCAAGTGTTTTGTCTGTGTGGACAGCACTTCTGAGCAACAACGGGCGTTGCTGTAGCCCAGGAAATAAAGTACAGGTCATCGAAACATGAACACAACAGGAGACCTGGATCCTGTTGCCAGCCAATTATTTATTCTGGAAGAGGACTGGCAAATTCAGGTGAGATCCAGGCCTTGTTCATTTTCAGAAAAGTAAGCCGGTCAACATTATCGGCGGATAGTCGCGTGCGACGGTCTGTTACCACACCACCTGCAGCACTAAAGACACGTTCCGATAATACACTGGCAGCAGGGCAAGCCAGCACCTCCAATGCATACTGGCTAAGCTCTGGCCATGTATCCAGCTTAGAGACCCAATACTTGAATGGGGAAGTGCCGTCTGGGAGTACACTAACAGGGCAAGACAAGTAGTTTGTCACCATCTGACGGAAACGTTGCCTCCTGCTGACTGGAGCCGTCTGTGATGGTGTAGCCGTTTGTGGCGGTCCCACAAAACTTTTCCACATTTGGGTCATACTGGCCTTGCCTTGTCCTGCGGCACTGCCTCTGCTACCTCTTTGTGCAGAGCTTCCTCCACTGCCTCTACCCACATGGCTGCTTTGAAAAGCACTAACAGCAACACTTGCGGGGGGAATGGAGAACATGATGGCCTGCACAAGTGTTTCTTGGTACTCCCGCATTTTTCGCTCCCGGTTCAACTGTGGTATGAGGCTTTGTAAGTTGTCCCGGTAGCGAGGATCTAGGAGGGTGTACACCCAATAATCAGCCGTGTGGAGAATATTGGTTATGCGGCCGTCATTTAACAAGCACTGCAGCATGAAATCAACCATGTGCTGCAGACTGCCAACTGGACCGGAAACGCTGTCCCCAGCTTGAGGCAGCATCTCAGCCTGCTCAGCATCACCCCACCCTCGCTGTACACACTGACTACTAGAGCCTTGTGTACCTCCCTCCTCTGGAGAGATGTGTTCCTCCTCCTCCATTGACTCCTCGTCATCCTCCTCACTAAGTGTCCCCTGCCTGGGCCTTTGCGTCTAGGCACGTTGCGCAGACTTGCCAGAAGCAGATGGCATTTCTGACTCCTCATCCTCGACCTCTTCAAAAACCTCCTCACTTAGTGCTTGTAAGGTTTTTTGAAGCAGACAGATAAGGGGGACAGTCATGCTGACTAGTGCATCATCTGCACTAGCCATCCGCGTGGAGTCATCGAAGGCACGCAAAACTTGGCAGATGTCCCTTATAGTGGCCCACTCAGTGGTGGTGAAGTGTGTCCGGCGCACAGTGCGACTTGTTTGCGCCTGATGCAGCTGGTACTCCATTACTGCTGCCTGCTGCTCACACAACCGCTCCAACATATGTAACATTGAATTCCACCTGGTGGGGAGGTCACATATGATGCAATGTTCTGGCAGGCGGAATCGTCGTTGCAGAGATGCAATGCGCGATCTTGCCATGCTGGAACGCCGCAAGTGAGCACACTCTAGGCGAACCTTGTGCAGCAGTGCATCAAGATCCGGATAGTCCCTCAGAAAGCTCTGCACGACCAAATTGAGCACGTGTGCCAGACATGGTATGTGAGTGAGGTTGCCTAGGCCCAGAGCTGCCACTAGATTTCGGCCATTGTCACTCACTACCAAACCTGGCTGGAGATTCGCTGGCACAAACCACACATCGCTCTCCTGCTTGATGGCATTCCAGAGCTCCTGTGCTGTGTGGCTCCGATTCCCCAAAGAAATTAATTTAAGGATGGCCTGTTGACGTTTGGCCACACCTGTGCTCATATCTGGCCTAACAGGCTCATGCAGTGCTGATTCCGAGGAACTAGAGTAGGAGGAGGACTCAATATGTACAGACTGCATTCCTGCAATCCTTGGAGTTGGCAGAATACGTACAGAGCCACTCTCCAGATCTGTACCCGGCTCCACAACATTGACCCAATGAGCAGTGAGGGAAAGGTATCGTCCCTGTCCATGGCTACTGGTCCACGCATCGGTGGTCAGGTGGACCTTGCTACTGATGGCGTTTAGTAGCGCATTTTTAATTTTTCCCTCCACATGCTTTTGCAGGGCAGGGACAGCTTTCCTGCTGAAATAAAAGCAGCTGGGCACATTGTATTGTGGAACTGCCGATGACATCAAGTTCCGGAAGGTGTCAGTCTCCACCAGCCTGAATGACAGCATCTCAAGGGCCAGTAGTTTGGCAATGCTGGCATTCAGAGCCAGTGCTCGGGGATGGTTTGCCGAGTATGGCCGCTTTTTCTTCCATGCCTGTGCTACCAATTGCTGGTGAGTGGCCTGGGAGTGTGCTGATGACTGAGAACGTGGTTCAGTGGGTGGAATTTCACTGGGTCTCTGGACAACAGTGGCAGTGGTTCTTCCATGGGGTTCCAGTGAGGAAGCCGAACCAGCTGTGTGTGAGCTGGAGGAAGAGGCCCCAACACGAGCTGAAGAGGTGGTAGGTGCGGCTGAAGGTTGGCCTACATCTTCAGTGTGTCTGTGTAACTCCACCTCGTGCTTGGTATGCACATGTTTCCACATATTTGTGGTATTGAGGTTGCTCACATTTTTCCTTCGTTTAACTTTCTGATGACACAGCTTGCATTTGACAAAGCAAATGTCATCTGCAACTGTGTCAAAAAAAGACCACGCACTGCAAGTCCTGGGAGCGCCCATTTTCTGTTTTGGAAGAGTATTGCTCCTCACGGGTGCCAAAGTGGAGGCTACAGGCAACCAAGTCTGCCCCCGCCCTCTCCCTCCTCTTTTGGCCGTTTGGGGAATCTCTTCCTCAGAGCTGCTCCCACCACCTTCCTGTGGCTGACGCCACGATGGGTCAAGGACCTCATCATCTCCACTCCCCTCTTCAAGCACCGTCTGGTCCTGGGTTGTCTCGCCAGCACCGTACGCACCAGAAATTGGCAACTGAGTCTCATCATCATCAGATGAGCACTGAGGTGTGCTGACAATAGGCACTGGCCCACCCACCTCTTCAGATTCAGAGGGACAAAGCAGTTGCGCATCACTGCATACTCCCTCTTCTTCACGCTCTAGAATGCTGCTTGGCTGGCCACCTCTTTCCAAGCCAACAGATTCTGAGAACAGAAGTAAAGATTGAGATGGCTCCTGTCCAGGGCTCTCAGACTGCCTGGGCAATTTGGCAGGTGGTGAAGAGACAGATGGTTGCTCTTCAGTGCTCTGGCCCTGGGAGGATGCGGAAGTCATTGAAGTGGATGCGTTAGCTGCCATCCATCCGACAACGGCTTCAATTTGTTCGTCATGCAGCAGTGGGGTACGGCGAGGTCCTACAAAGCTGCGCATGAAGGACTGTTGCCTGGTAAAAGTGGGGGATGCCGGGTCACTGGTGGCCGCAGCAGACACCGAATCCCCACGTCCTCTCCCTGCTGAATCCCCCCGTCCTCTCCCTGCTGAAACTCCACGGCCACGACCATGTGCTTTACTCCCTGCCTTCTTCATCTTGGTAGACTGATAAAGATAGGCAGAAAAGTAAAAAAGAAGTGGCTTAGTGTTCTTATTCCTGAACACCTGCTAACCAGTATAAGAAACACTAGTTTGGCTAAGAGTGTGTGTACTACACTTTAATATGATCTAATGTGGCCTACACAACTGTAAACTGGAGTGTTTGGTGAACTTTATTTCCTTTTTTTTTGGAGGGGGGGAAGAAAAGGATGTGACCAAAGTTTGAAAGATATAGTATCACAAACTTTTTGGAGTGATTACAATGCAGGAAGCTAACCTACAATGCAATTGATGAGGCTCCAAAAAATAGGGTGATACTAGTCTGGCTGGCCCTGAAGGGCACAAGCCAGCAAAAAGGCTCCTCTATCTAATCCTATATAGTGTTTGCAACCAACCAATGACAATGGATGCGGATGGAAGCACACTAATATAGGAGCAAAAATCTGGCTAAGTTTGCTGCAAAAAAAGGACTATGTATGAGGCAGTGACGCACGCTGAGCGGACTACAACGAGCGGTGGCTGTAGAACACACTGCAACGTGAGCTGCACTCACACACAGAGAGACCTATCAGACAGCCAAAAACAGTGCAGAGAAGTGGGCTATAGCACTGAAAAGCTGCTGAAAAGCTCCGCTGTCCACTCCTTTAGTGTTTGCAACCAACGTATATGGATACGTATGGAAGCACACTATACAGGAGAAAAAAAGCAGCAATAAAAGAAAAATGTGTATGAGGCAGAGACACTCTGGGCGGCCTACAAGCAGACGTGCCTGCAGGACACACTACACAGCGTGGGTCTGCACTCACACAGCCCTTGCAGACAGCTATTAAAACAGCGCTGCTGGGCTACAAAAATGCTACAGTGGTGGATTATGTAGCCTGGGTAGAGCAATAGATATGTTTGATGATCGCTATTTCTAACTGTCCCTCACAGTCTTCAACAGCAGCCTGTCCCTAACTGAATTCACAGCAGAGTGAACCCGAAATGGCAGCTGCTGCGGTTTTTATAGTGCATCATGACATCATTTCAGCAGCCAATCACAGCCATGCCAGTAGTTAACATGCCTACATGCCTAACAGGATGTGCCCACACTTCTGAGGATCCCCATTGGCTGAATCAAATCGAGCGGGCTCCTAGCATTATGGGAACTTCCGATTCCAGTATTCGATATGAAAAAAGTATCGGAACTAAGTATCGGAATTCCGATACAGCGAATATCGGCCGATACCCGATACTTGCGGTATCGGAATGCTCAACACTAGCTACGAATCCAACCCTCTCTGCACTGCTGTGCTTGCTAGGCATGCCACCATGCCAGGTTGTATCTGTGGCCTCATCATTGACCACATCATCTTCCAATTATCAGTCTGATCCTCCTTCTGAGTTGCGATTGTAGGCTGACCTGATAGCAACTGTGCATCATGATTTTCCTCCACCTCTTCTGACATGAATTGACCTTCCCCAAACAAGGCTTTCTTGTGGCTATGGGTGCTCAAATGTTTGGGCATCACTGCTCTCCACCTCCTCATGACCCTCTTTAATGGTGCACATTGAGAGGCCTGAATAATTACAAGGGAACATAAACAGTTCCTCGGAGTGTCCAGCGTTGGGGTCATAGGTCTCCTGGGAATCTTGATGGCGGCCGGAGGAAGGACCAGGTTGAGGATTCAGAGGCACAGCCTCTTGGCTACTGAGACTGGACCGTGTGAAAGACTTCACGGTGCTGCTTGACAGCACACTGGAGCCTTTGTCTGCCATAAAATTCACAACAACCTCGCACTTGTCTGGGTTCATTAGTGGTGTAGCGTGCTGACCAAATTTTGACAGGAAACTAGAACGAGAAACAGTCACCTTCTAATCTGTCACACTGACTTAGCGGGCACCACCACATCCACACCCCTTAATGTCACACTGACTTTATTTTTCACAAGTACCCTCACAGAGGTGTTATGTACAAATTCCCTGTATCTAGCAATGTGTGGCAGTTTTTTTTCAGATATCAGCTTTATTGCATGGTCACGTTTGCGTATCTTAGCAGGCTTTGCCCTTGTCGCACAACTGCTAGCTACAGATACGTTATTTATTAAACCAATAGAAAATTAGTATTTTTTCATATCACCTTGCTGACACATGGCAACAGCAGACTAAGGAAAATTATTACCACTGGTAAACTGTGATGTTTGCTTCTCTCTACACAAATTATGCTAGTCGCACAAGTGCTAGATAAAAATACGCTATTTATTTAAACAATAGATTTTTAAAAAAAAAAATTTTAAATCACCTTTATGAGACACGCCAGCAGCAGACTCAGGGAAATAACTGAAATAACACGTAAATTGTGACTTTTTGGTAGCTCAGCAGGTTTGTAGCCAACTGCTAGATAAATATTAGCTATTTAATCTATAGGTAAGGAATATTATTTAGCAATTGGCTAAATAATTTTGCTATATGCTGGCATTGAGGAATATTATTTAACTAAAAACTAAAACAAGGATTTTTATATGCTGGTACCCAGAAATATTATGCAGCTCCAAAAGAATTGGTTTATTATATGCTGGTACTAACTAAAATTATTTTGCTCTAAAAATAGCTTTGTATTTTATGGTAGTGAATGAAGCTCTGCCTATCTCTCACTAATCCCACAGTCTGTTCCTAATCCTAAACTATACAACACAATGCAAACTAGCAGAGATCTGCAGCATGTACTTGCAATGATGATGTGATAACACCCATGTTCCCGCCTTTCACTCTCCCTCATAATAAAGTGCACCTGGCACCTGTTTTGGCCACTATAAGATGCAGTCGCTGCCTGTCAGGGCTTATCTTCAGCATTCTATAAATCTGTAGACAAAGCAGCCCCCGGTCCGACCTGCAAGATAAGAAAAATAAGTTTTATTATATTCACCCTGGGGGCAGTCTGATACGGTCTTGTCCGATGTGTATCGCAGGTCCGGCGCCTGTCATCTTCTTGTGATGCCGTCCTCATACTTGCTTCATTGCACCCAGCATCGCACTTCTGTGCAGGTGTACTTATCTGCTCTGTTGAAGGCAGAGCAAAGTACTGCAGTGCACAGGTGCCAGGAAAAGTCAGAGGCCCAGGGCCTGCACACTGCAGTACTTTGCTCTGCCCTTAACAGGGCATAGAAGTACGCCTGTGCAGAAGTGCGATTCCAGGAGCGAGGAAGTAAGATGGAGGACGGTGTTGCAAGAAGATGGGAGGTGCCGGACCCGGACCTGCGACACCCATTGGACCGGACCGCCCCGGGTGAGTATAATAAAACTTATTTTTCTTTTCTTTCAGGTTGGACGGAGGGCTTATCTACAGCATTATAGATTGCTGTAGATAAGCCCTGAAAGACAGCAGCCGCATGCTATAGCAGCTAAGACAGGTGAGAGATTCCTTTTAAATCTCTCCCTAAGCTATCTTCACCTAACAAAGAACTAATCTTCACCCTCATGAGCTCTTAAAAGTGCTTTCTATATGCTCCTTTCACTCTCCCTATGCTCACAATAAGGTCTCCCTATGCTCTTTCCGGCTACATTGTGTGCAAGATGGATCCATGCATACCAAGATCGGCATGAGGAGGCCATGCATACCAGGATGGGGATGAGGGGACAATGTATACCAGGCTTATACTTGAGTTAATACGCCTTCCCAGTTTTTTGTGGTAAATTTAGGTGCCTCTCCTTATGTTCGAGTTGGCTTATACTTGAGTATATATGATATTTACCTAGTCCTAAAGGAGTTACATTTCTGGAATGTTAGGAACATTTTTTTGTCTTTTTTTGTGTATGTCTTTTATATGACTCTGTACTACTGTTAAAGGTTTATATTATCTAAGTATTTAGCATTATTTTATGTAATATGAGAGTAGATATTTCATTTGGGATGACAGTACAAAGCTGATTGGCTTCTACAGCTTTTGGTTATTGCTACTTACACATCACCAATTTTAAGATTTTCTTAGAACTTATAAAATCCATTTCTGGATTGAAAGTGATGTAATGTAAGAGCTAGGACTTTATTAAAATATTACAACATGGTATCTTGTAATCCTGTATGTGACCCAGAATATGAAAGAATATTAAATTTTTTTAAAATTGATTGACAAATCCCCCAGCCTGAAAGTAATATCTCTACTAAAAGTGGATTAACACAAAATGCATTTGTCATTTTTGTTTTTAAGATTTTCAGCTGAGCATTAATACATTCCGAATAACATAATGTGAAAGTATATTCACACTAAATAGCACGTGCATGAAAAACAACCACATTTTGTGAACCAAAATTAAAAAACAGTGCCCTGGGCATACAATCTGTTGAATTATTTAGACTACCAAAGCTATGTGTGGATGCATACAATTGAAGCCTCAAGCCAGTGGAGATAAATAAATTATTTATATAAAATAAATAGGACAATTAAATAATTGTTCAACTTCAACACATGCTTTGTAGCCCTAGATTCATATATTGGACTTGAAAATAGAGTTGTATTTCCTGCTTTAAGCGGCCCACAATCATTTTTTTTAAAGAGGACCTTTCACCAAATTTGTCATGCTTAACTGGACACACAATGTAATAGTGGCTGCAGAGGAGAAAAAAACTTTATTTTATTTTGTCTTTATTTTATTCCGTAGATACTTATCATTTTATTTCATTTTGTGTTTTTTAATTTTTTGATTCCAAAGATACTAGCAATTAACCTCTTTCCGACGTTGGGCGTAATAGTGCGGCCACGTCGGAATCCCTCCCTTCGATGTGGGTTCGGGCACTGAGCCCACATCTTTCCCGGCACATGTCAGCTGTTTTGAACAGCTGACATGTGCCTTTAACAGCCGCAGGTGGAATCGCGATCCACTCACAGCTGTTGACATGTTAAATGCCGCTCTATTTAACTCGTACTTCCGGTAAGCGCTCCGGATCTCCCGCCCATTGGTGATCCCATCACATGACTGTGGGTCACTGATGGGTTTGCATGACAATCAGAGGTCTCCAGAAGAACTCTATGGTTCTCATAGCTGGATTGCTATGAGCGCCACTTGGTGGTTGATGCTCATAGCAAGTATGCATTTCTGTTACACACAGGTGATCTGATCTTCATTTGTGTGTAGCAGAGCTGATCAGACAACTGCAGCTTCTAGTCTCCCTTGGAAACTATTGAAGAATGCAAAAAGTAAAAAAAGTTTTTAAAAATATTAAAAAAATATGAAAGTTCAAATCATCACTCTTTCCCCCCATTCAAAATAAAACAATAAAAAAACTCCTGTCTCCAACTTTCCAGAATTAACACAAAATGATTGCTTCATTCCTTGCCTCTACTTTTATACTTACTATATTATTCCTTATGATAGTTGAAAGGTAAAATCTGTTTGTCCATTCCTGTTATTGTGTGAGCCTTCTCTGGCTTATGCTATCTGCTGCTTTGTGCAGAATAGTGAGGGGCAATATTTTGGATATTCATGAAAATCGATTCACAAATTTTTCAACTTTGCTGGGTTTATAACATTTTGGTTAAAATCACCTTAATTTCCTCATCTGTAATGATAAATAGTAACATAGAGATAAAAAAAATTAAACTGCCTATTTTTTAAATATGTAAAAGTAGGATATACCACATTAGTAACTTAAAACAACACAATTTTTAAACAAAGTGGTAAGGAAATAAATAGTGGTGGGCAAACCCCTGGATTTTCGGGTTCAGCCGAACAATATAAAAAAGTTCAATTTGGGTACCAGAACAGTACCCAAAACCAGGCCACATTCAGATGAATGGGGTCCCATACACTCGTTTGTCACGCTGTCATCTAAATGAATCACAGCATGGCAAACACTGCCTTTGATCTGTGGTAAGATCAATACTGCCGGTCAGAGAGCTGATGGCATTAAAATTACAATTCCCATCAGCTTACGCCTGCTGTCGCTGACAACAGCGAGAGCAGGTGCAACTGATGGGAGTATTTATCAGCTGGCGCCTTCGCTATAAAAAATAAATGATAATAAAAAAAGATGTGGAGTCTGCTCTATTTCTGATAACCAGCATAGAAAAACTGACAGCTGTGGGCTGTAATCTTCATTTGTCATGACAGATTATCAAGAATACAAGGGTCCCCATGCCGTTTTTTTTAAATTATTTAAATAATTTAAAAAACACAGTGAGAATGTCCCCATTGTTGACAAGCACCTAAGCTAAAGCAGACAGCTGGGCTGGCATTCTCAGGTGTGTAAGGGGCTATGCATATTGGCCCCCCAGCTTAAAAATAGCAGCCCGCAGCCGCTCCAGAAAAGGCACATCTATTAGGAGTGCCAATTCTTGGGCTTTGTCCTGCTCTTCCCACTTGTTTTGTGGCTGTGGCAAATGCAGTAATATTTGTTGGCTTGATGTCAGCTGTTTTATGGCCCCTGACTGACTTCAAGCTCACAAGCTAATAATGGAGATGCATCCATTAGTGATGGGCAAGCACTAAAATGCTCAGATGCTCATTGCTCGGGTTGAGAAAATTGGAATGCTCGGGTGCATGACCCGAGCAATGAGCCCAATAAAAGTCTATGGGAAACTCGAGCATCGGTGGTCTGCAGAGGGACTAGAAATTGTGGAAATCGATGAGAACAGCACTCAAATGACATGGGAACAGCATGGGGAAGACCCCTGGAAGCATTTCTGACTCTCAGGTCACTGCTGTGAACAATATTGTCAGGGTCTTACGCCACTTTTATAGACTCACAATAAAACATACATAAGAGAGACCAAAATGGATTTTACTGGGAAATATGTTAAGAAACATCCTTTGCATTGTAATGACTTGTATATAAGGCAAAATAAATAACCATAAACAAAAATGCTCCTCCACACCTTGGGCTATGTTTACACGTACAGTTTTTGATGCGTTTTTGAACTTTAGCATTGCTTTCAACCCAGACAAATGCATTCACTGAGAAATGTCATTTTAACATTTTACAACCTTCCTCTGGCCATGTGGTGTGTGACATATGATCAGACACATCCTGCTTCATTTATGAAGGAGGGACTCTGAAATTTACAATGCCTATTTTTATAGGGCCATCAGGCAGCCTTTTCTATTATTAAAGGGCCAGCAGTCAGCTCTCACTATTCCTAGAGAGTCATAAGCTGGCTATGCTTTGTTGTTCCCATTATTAAACAGTGGGTCTCCTATACTGTTATTGCGTATGCAGTGAGTGGCAGGGCTGCCAAAAATTTGGAGGCACTACAATGCCCATTTGAAGAGACGTAGAGGAGGGCCTCCTGAAAACAATGCTTTAATTGTTAGGAAGTGGGTCTCCCATAGTGTTTACCTATGCGGTGAGTGGCAGGTGTGCCCAAAATTTGGATGCACCCCAATACCCCTTTGACGAGATGTACAGGAAGGCTTCATGAAAAATGTTCCCATTATTAAGAAGTGGGTCTCCCTTAATGTTTGTCTATGCAGTAAATGCAAGGGCTGCCAAATATTTTTACGCACCCCAATATCCCTTTGACGAGATGTACGGAAGGGCCTCATGAAAAAATGTTCCCATTATTAGGGAATCGGTCTCCCATAGTGTTTGCTTATGCAGTGAATGCAAGGGCTACCAAAAAATTTGGAGGCACTCCAATGCCCCTTGGAAGAGACGTGGAGGAGAGCCTCATAAAAAATGTTTCCATTAGAGAGGAGCAGGTCTCCTATACTTGTAATGCCCATGCACTAAGTGTATGGGCTGACAAACATTTACCCCAGGGGTATACATGAACACATTGTCTATCAAATTGTTTTTACTGGCATCATAAACACCTTTTTAAAAAATATGTGAGTGTGGCATCACAGACCACGATACCCTGGTGATATGTTGGTAGAAGGAGGAGGACAACAGCAAATTGCCAAAATCAGGAGGCATATACCCAGGTGTGGGTGTGAAGAGGTGCTTGGGAATAGACCTCCCAAAGAAAGACATTGGATTTGAGTTTATGTTACGCTGTTTTCATTTAGTGGTGTTGAGAAGTCTGGCCCAATCAAGACCTTGTTCATTTTTATAAGAGTTAGCCTTTCAGCATTTTCAGTTGACAGGCGGATGCACTTATCAGTTATAATTCCACCAGTGGCACTAAAAACCCGCTCTGAGAAAAAGCTATCGGCAGGGCAGGCCAGGATCTCCAAGGCATAGAGTGCCAGTTCATGCCACGCGTCCAGCTTGGATACTCAATAGTTATAAGACACAGAATAATCACAGAGGATGTTGGTATGGTCAGCAAGGTACTCCCTCAGCATCTTCCCAAACTTTTCACTCCTTGTGAGAGTACCCCATGCTTCAGGGTCTTTGCGATAGAGGGGTCTGAGAAAACTCTCCCAGGTCTTTGCCAGTGCTCCCCTGCCTCTGCTGGATTGGAGATGTGCCTCTCTAGCCTGTACTCCTTGGTTGTCCAGCATTTTCAGATGGGAATTTTTTTAATAATTCGACAACAAGGGCCCTCTAGTACTGTCACATTTTAGTGGACCTGTCTGCCTTGGGAATAAGAGATAGAAAGTTCTCCTTGTAGCGTGGTCTGTAAATGTCACCAACCAGTAATGACTGTCACCTAAAATTTTGCTAATGCAAGGGTCATGGGAAAGGCAGGGTAGCAAACTCAGCCAGGTGTGCCAGACTTCTAACAGGCAAGACTTCTGTGTCCTCACCAAGAGGATGACTGACCATGCTCTCCTCCTCCTCTCTGTCCTCAGGCCATCCACGCTGAACAGATGGTATGACAGTTGTGCAGGTAGAACAATCTATAGTGCACGAAACTAGCTCCTGTTCTTCCTCCTCTTCCTCATTGTCACCCAATCCACATTGGGATGAGAGGAGGCTGGGCTGCATGTAATCACCTTGTATGGATCCTGGCTCCATTTCATCGTGATTCACCTGCAATGCATCCTCTTTGATTGTGAGCAGAGAGCGTTTCTGAACACACAGAAGCGTGATGGTCACGCTAATTATGGCGTCATTGCCGCTCACCATCTTGGTGGAGTCCTCATCGCAGCATTTTTTAAGCAATTTTCAACTTTAATATACCTTTCAAACAATACAAATGCATTCACTAGGAAATGTCATTGCAATATTTAACAACCCTAGCTGGCCATGTAGTGTGTGACATATAGGCTGACCCATCTTGTTTCATGGTATCATTTATGAAGGACTCTTAAAATCACAGAACCTATTTTTACCGGGGCATCAGGCAGCATTAATCTTGTTAAAGGGCCATTTTTAAACAGTGGGTCTCCTAAACTGTTATTGATTATGCAATGAGTGGATGGGCTGCCAAGAATTACCACGCACCCTAATACCCCTTTCACGAGAGATCCAGGAGGGCTTCCAGAAAAAATGTTGTATTAAATGCTAGGCCTGGCTTGCCCCAAAGTTACATGCACCCCAATAAGCTCTTCAAGCCACGTACTGGATGGCCACCGGAAAATCCACTTCACATTATTAATTTCGTATTCCCAAACTTTTTTCTTATGCATTGACTGCAAGGCCTGCCCTGCTTCCAAGTCATATTCACCCCAATATGCCTTTGAACCCAGGTAATGGATGGGTCCAGGAAAGTCCACTTCACATTATTCATTTTGTACTCCCATTCTGTTTTCTTATGCCTTGACTGCAAGGCCTACCCTGCTACCAAGTCATATGCACCACAATAAGCCTTTGAACCCACATACTGGATGGGCCCAGGAAAATCCACTTCACATTATTCATTTTGCACTTCCATTTTTTTTTCTTATGCATTGATAGCAAGGCCTGCCCTGCTACCAAGGCATCTGCACCCCAATATGCCTTTGAACCCAGGTACTGGATGGGCCCAGGAAAATCCACTTCACATTATTCATTTTGTATTCCCATTCTGTTTTCTTACGCATTGACTACAAGGCCTACCCTGCTACCAAGTCATATGCACCCCAGTAAGCCTTTGAACCCACTTACTGGATGGAAGAAAAAAAAGTGTAGTCAGCTTAACGGTTTGTAGTTAAATCCCCCAGCCTGCCATCGCCCAGCACGGATTGTGGTGAGCATCCACATCAAATAGGAGAAGGGAAAAAAAACAAACTGTGATCCAGCTAAGGACAAAGGCGGCTACAACTTACAAACCTTTATTGGACAACTTGAAAATATATAAGTGCTTTAAAAAAATATGGGCATAGCAAACACCGAGCACATCAGTAGGAACGATCTACTCGTTTCAACTAAACAGTCTTACTCTTGATCTACGTCACAATACATTGGAGACATACAGTGGGGAAAAAAAGTATTTAGTCAGTCAGCAATAGTGCAAGTTCCACCACTTAAAAAGATGAGAGGCGTCTGTAATTTACATCATAGGTAGACCTCAACTATGGGAGACAAACTGACAAAAAAAAATCCAGAAAATCACATTGTCTGGTTTTTTTTTCATTTTATTTGCATATTATGGTGGAAAATAAGTATTTGGTCAGAAACAAAATTTCATCTCAATACTTTGTGATATATCCTTTGTTGGCAATGACAGAGGTCAAACGTTTTCTGTAAGTCTTCACAAGGTTGCCACACACTGTTGTTGGTATGTTGGCCCATTCCTCCATGCAGATCTCCTCTAGAGCAGTGATGTTTTTGGCTTTTCGCTTGGCAACACGGACTTTCAACTCCCTCCAAAGGTTTTCTATAGGGTTGAGATCTGGAGACTGGCTAGGCCACTCCAGGACCTTGAAATGCTTCTTACGAAGCCACTCTTTCGTTGCCCTGGCGGTGTGCTTTGGATCATTGTCATGTTGAAAGACCCAGCCACGTTTCATCTTCAATGCCCTTGCTGATGGAAGGAGGTTTGCACTCAAAATCTCACAATACATGGCCCCATTCATTCTTTCATGTACCTGGATCAGTTGTCCTGGCCCCTTTGCAGAGAAACAGCCCCAAAGCATGATGTTTCCACCACCATGCTTTACAGTAGGTATGGTGTTTGATGGATGCAACTCAGTATTCTTTTTCCTCCAAACACGACAAGTTGTGTTTCTACTAAACAGTTCCAGTTTGGTTTCATCAGACAATAGGACATTCTCCCAAAACTCCTCTGGATCATCCAAATGCTCTCTAGCAAACTTCAGACGGGCCCGGACATGTACAGGCTTAAGCAGTGGGACACGTCTGGCACTGCAGGATCTGAGTCCATGGTGGCGTAGTGTGTTACTTATGGTAGGCCTTGTTACGTTGGTCCCAGCTCTCTGCAGTTCATTCACTAGGTCCCCCCGCGTGGTTCTGGGATTTTTGCTCACCGTTCTTGTGATCATTCTGACCCCACGGGGTGGGATTTTGCGTGGAGCACCAGATCGAGGGAGATTATCAGTGGTCTTGTATGTCTTCCATTTTCTAATTATTGCTCCCACAGTTGATTTCTTCACTCCAAGCTGGTTGGCTATTGCAGATTCAGTCTTCCCAGCCTGGTGCAGGGCTACAATTTTGTTTCTGGTGTCCTTTGACAGCTCTTTGGTCTTCACCATAGTGGAGTTTGGAGTCAGACTGTTTGAGGGTGTGCACAGGTGTCTTTTTATACTGATAACAAGTTTAAACAGGTGCCATTACTACAGGTAATGAGTGGAGGAAAGAGGAGACTCTTAAAGAAGAAGTTACAGGTCTGTGAGAGCCAGAAATCTTGATTGCTTGTTTCTGACCAAATACTTATTTTCCACCATAATATGCAAATAAAATAAAAAAAAAAAAAACAGTGATTTTCTGGATTTTTTTTTTCTCAGTTTGTCTCCCATAGTTGAGGTCTACCTATGATGTAAATTACAGACGCCTCTCATCTTTTTAAGTGGTGGAACTTGCTCTATTGCTGACTGACTAAATACTTTTTTTCCCCACTGTATATATGTATTATGTATGTAGTATATATGTAGCATGTATGTAGCATGTAGCATGTATGTAGTATGCATGTAGTATGTAGCATGTATGTAGTATGTATGTTGCATGTAGTATATATGTAGTATGTATGTTACATGTAGTATATATGTAGTATGCATGTTGTATGTATGTAGCATGTATGTAGCATGTATGTAGCATGTAAATTTTTTTATTTTTTTTTACATTCAACACATTAGCCGGATGATGGGACTACTACTGTCCCATCATTGGCTAATGTGTCAATCACTGTCATGGTAGCAGGCATCGCCCGATGGGACTTGTAGTCCCATCGGACGATGCCTGCACAGACCCCCGGAGCCTGCACAGACCACCGGCAGGCCGGCACAGCCCCCCGGCAGGCCGGCACAGACCCCCGGAGCCTGCACAGACCACCGGCAGGCCGGCACAGCTCCCTGGCAGGCCGGCATAGACCACCAGAGCCTGCACAGACCACCGGCAGGCCAGCACAGCCCCCCAGCAGGCCGGCACAGACCACCAGAGCCTGCACAGACCCCCCGGCAGGCCGGCACAGCCCCCCCGAAAGGCCCGTACAGACCCCAGAGAGGCTGTACAAGGCAAAAATAGGGTTTTTCTTATTCCGATACCGGAAGTCCCATAGACTTGAATGGGACTTCCGGTATCGGAATCGGCGATACCCGATATTTTTTTTAGATCGGCCGATCCATTCCGATCCGATATTTTTAAGTATCGGACGGTATCGCTCAACACTAATAATATTGCCTAAATAATATTCAGTATTGTTTTATTAAATCCTGTCTGGCATTAAGAGGAATGCCGGTGTCAAGCATAAACATCCAGTATGTTTCACGGTTAAGTAATTTTTGTTGTAAACCTCTAGGAGGTTTTTAAACCCTTTCAATTCCACAGAATCTGAAACTAGTGAGATTGCCTTTGTGCACAATGTGAAAATGTCTTGACACAGCTGAGGCGGAAAGAGCTTTGGAATTTACTGCATCTGATAAGTGTCTCCTAATACACACCTTCAGCTGACAAGTGGTGCAGCCAACTTACTGAACTTTACATATGGAACACTCTATGAGATACACCACATTCTCAGTGTTACAATTAATATAATCATGTATATTAAATATATTAAATTGCTTTTGATTATGTAAAGATGAAAATGTGTTTGTTTTATAAACATAATTACACATTTTGCACCGATTGGCTCCACATCTAAAAAATCCAGTGGCGTCAAGCCAAATGGCTCTGTTAACCTCCCTTAAAGAACTAGAAAACAAGCTTGGAGATAGGATCGAGCCCAAAGTGGGGGCTCGTTTGGCTGCAAATTTGACATTATTCTCCATTAATATTTGTCATCTTGTTTCAACTTTGGTAGATGTTTTTTGACAATATTAACAATCTGTCCATATTTCCGACTGTAGGAAGTACTAAATACTACATTATTATTAGTTTTATGTGAATTATTTGGAATGCAACTACCTTTTTTGGTTATTAATACATTTTTGCGATCTATTTGTGAATTTTTTTTGCGTGCATTATCCAAATTCCATTTAGGGTATCCTCTTTGAGAGAGACGCTCACAAGTTTTTTCTGTTTCTGTTAAAAATGCATCATTCTCAGAACAATTGCATCTTATCCTAATTAGGTCACCATATGGAATATTTTTTATAACATGATTTGGATGACAAGAATTAGCCCTAAGAATAGAATTACTTGAAGTCGGCTTTCTATAAGGAGAAATATCCACAGTATGTTTGGATACATTGCCACTGAGATTCAAATCCCAAAAAATTGTATATTTTTTCTGAAAAGAATAAGTGAATTTTAAATTATAGTTATTGTTATTAATATGATCTACAAATTTATCAGCCTCCTCCTGGGTACCCTTCCATACTAAGATCAGATCGTCTATGTAACGACCGTACCAGACAATATGTTTACATATCAATATTATCATCATAAATATGGCTTTCTTCCCATTTCAGCATGACAATGTTTGCTAAAGAAGGCGAAAATTTCGCACCCATACTGATGCCCATTAACTGTTTGAAAAATCTGTTATCAAAACAAAAATAATTATGATTTAACAAAAAATCCACGGCAGATATCAGAAAATTTTTATGTCATTAACATAAGACGCATATGTATTTAAATGACATGCCAAACTGGATAATGCACAGGGTGGGGAATTGATGGATACAAACCTGCCACATCGCATGCCAACCAAGCGTATTCTTCCTTCCAATAGAATTGATCAAAAACTGCAGTTACATATTTTGAGTCTCGGATGTAGCTAGGTGTGTTTGGCACCAAGGGTTGCAGGTAATGGTCCACCCAAGATTCCAAACTTCCCCTATAGAGACAATACCTGCAACAATTGGTCACATGGGGAGAGGGAATACATTTTTGTGGATTTTTGGAAGTGAATAATAAATTGGAGTAACAGGATGATCATTTTTTAAAAATTCTACCATTCTGTTATCCAAAACATGCATATGAACACCTTCTAGCAACAATTTATGAAGCAATAAATTGTACTCATTAGTGGGGTTGAAATCTAATTCAAGATAGGTCTCCTTATTTTCAAGATCTAATAAATTCAACTTTTTGTATAAACCAGCATCTAGTAGCACTATGGTGCCCCCTTTGTCTAACTGTCTTATTATAAGATCCTGATTACTGTGCAAATCTTTCAATGCTTTTTTTTCCTTTTTAGTTAAATTTGAATAATTACTTTTACATTCCATATTATATTTATTTAGATCCACTAATTTTTGTTCAATCAAATCCTGAAATTGATCTAAAACCATTGGTCTGGATTTTAGTGGATAAAAAAATGGAATGCTGATAGAAAAGGAATCATTCAGTGAAATGGAACTCGTACAAGATTCTCTCTCTAATAATTTTAAACTGAGAAATGCTTTCTGTTCCTGAAACATACGAATATTGTCAGTAATAGGAGAATCAAAAATATTAGTGCAAGGAACATTTTCAGCAGAATCGTCTGTAAGGAAATGACCTTTCACTGTTAAGTTACGCGCAAATTTGTTCAGGTCAAGTAAAGTCTTAAATAAAAAAAAGTCAGTTGTGGGAGAAAAACTTAAACTCTGGCTGAGTACTGCAATTTGTTCTTCTGAGATCACATAGCTTGATAAATTCCAGACTGGAGACTCTAATACCTGCGGTTCTTGTGCCGGACAGGATATCTTTTTCCTCCTGTGTTTCCGGCCCGCAATATAGTCTTCAGTGTCTTGTTTAAATTTTGATTTTTTAAAGTCCATAATTTGGTTATCCAACTTACTAATGTTATTCTTTAATCTATCATTATAAAAATTAAAATCTTTAGATCTGGTGTGCTCCTCCAAAGAGTGTTGCAGACTCTTTATGTCCTGTTTCCATGATTCATTTCCATGTCCTCATATTTTATTATTAGAGAGATGAGCTTCCTTCTCAAAGTCCTCATTATAAATTCTTGTAGGTACTTTTTTCAGACGTAATCCTCTAGGAATCATACTCTTAAGGGCATGTCACACTAAGCGATATCGCTAGCAATATCGCTATAACTTGTGGCGATATTGCTAGCGATATCGCTGTGTGTGATACTTACCTACAACCCGCTCCCCCGCTGGTTATCGCTGATCGCGCGAGATCAGGCTGGATGGTTTCTCGTCCTCAGCTTCCTGCGGCGCTTCCTGCTGTGACGACGAGCGACGCGTGGAGCCAGGCGGGAGGACGCAGGATCGCCTGGTAAGTAGCGACCCCCGTCCCCAGCGATGTCGCTGGTGAGATCTGCCTGTGTGGCAGCTCACTAGCGACCACTTAGCGATGTACCAGCGATCCTGACCACGTAATATCGCTGGTCGGGATCGCTGGTACATCGCTAAGTGTGACATTACCTTTCAGACTCAAATGTTTTTAGAGTAGTTAGATCCCACCAAGTTTTCATCTCTTTGATCATTTTTTTCTCCAATTGTAACATTAAAGTTCTCAGCTCATTGGTTTCAGATGCCAAATCAGGTGTTTAATTACTAAACACAGAGGCTATTTTATTAAGCCTGATAGTATGGTCATCTATATCTATAAAGTTCTTATGTAGAGGATCCATGATTAAAAGTAGAAAAAAATCAGGACTCAAAGGAGAAAGGTGTTTATCTGCTATGTAATTAACAAGTTGTCCTTAGTGCAATTGAAAGGGATTATAGACTCGGTGATAGCACGACTGGAAAACTCACAATGAATAGAAGAAAAAAAATATGTTAAAAAATTTATTATGCTGTTCCACTATTTTTATGATAGTTTTCAATAATGTTTTGTAAGGTCTTTTTCTGAATACATATATGCTTTTTTGCATTTTTAATTGTCTGTCCAATGAGTGTAATATGCCTCTTTTGCATTTTTAATTGTTTGTCCTATGAATGCTATGTGCACTCTATATATATATATGTCTCCAATGCATTGTGAGGTAGATCATGAGTAAGACTGTTTAGTTGAAGGGCGTAGATCGTTCCTACTGGTGTGCTTGGTGTTTGCTATGCACATATTTTTTTAAAGCACTTATATATTTTCAAGTTGTCCAATAAAATTTTGTATGTTGTAGCCGCCTTTGTCTTGAGCTGGATCACAGTTTTTTTTTCCCCACTTGCTGGATGGGCCCAGGAAAATCCACTTCACATTATTCATTTTGTTCTCCCTTACTCTTTTCTTATGCATTGACAGTAAGGCCTGCCCAGTTGCCAAATCATCTGCACCCAATATGCCTTTGAACCCAGGTACTGGAAGGGCGTAATAAAATCCACTTCACATTATTCATTTTGATCTCCCATTCTGTTTTCTTACACATTGACTGCAAGGCCTGCCCTGCTACCAAGTCATATGCACCCTAATAAGCCTTTAAATCCACATACTGGATGGGCCCAGGAAAATCCACTTCACATTATTCATTTTGTACTTTCATCTTATTTTCTTATGCATTGATAGCAAGGCCTGCCCTGCTATCATTTGTTGGTTATCCACGCTGAACATGTTGCATGAACTGGCTCTGTCTACTGCGCACGTGCTCTGTGCTCATGGTCACGGAGAGCATGGCAACTTGCTCTCCGGTGGTCACTGGGCACATGGCATCTTGCTAAATGGCAGTACCGATTTTAGTGGTGGGAGGCAACGGGAATAGTCCATTGCAGTGCCACTGCTCTATGGATGGAGCAAGCTACTCAGCCTCCTATGCGCTGCTTGTCCATGCCAAAAATCTTTGCTGGAGTGTCCGCTTTCTCTTGAGCTGGCCCCTTGCCTCTAGGTCACCGGGTCCGTCTGTCTGCTGCATTTCACCGCAGCGTTGGCACTTTGGGTGCATAGTGCCCCCCTTGATGCTCACACATTCACAGCAGGGGACTCACTCCTGCTTTGCTTTTATTCCCTCAGCTTCTGGCCAGGTTCCCTGTCTAAACATGACCCCTCTTTCTGCGTAATGGGGCCTGTCCATTCCCCTATAACTTCTGCCGGGAAACAGGGATTCAGCCTTGACAGTTCCGGACACGGCGCAGCACAGCTTCCTGGAGCCCAGTCATCCTGACTCCGTACATATCGGTCAAATCAGTTCTTTAATGCAAGCAGCATAGAAGGCATGTTCTTCCAATTTTCTAGAGAAGATTGTACAGTTCATCCTGAACAGTTTCAATTTGAAGGACTTTGTGGCTCATATCATTCCACAAGGTGTCACTAGTCTCAGACTTAAAATTTTCAGTGGAAAATAATTTCCCCACTGATAGTTTGTGTATGTTCTGAATTATGTAACATCATTTGTGTGATTATTTATTATTCATACCTATTTGCTGCACAATATAATTTTTCTTCAAGGCTTTGGAATATAATGTTGTAAGAGTGAAAGCAACTTGTTGAAGTGTGTTTTACCTCAAATGTGAAACTACTTGTCAATTGTCACCTTTACTATTTCTCCATTCCATGTGCGGCTAACCACCTCATTGATGTTATTGAGTTTCTTTGGCAAGAAAACAACAGCTCCACCAATACCATGAGCTTTTCCTATTAATTCATCATGCTTCTAAAGTAGAGGTGAGATTATGGACCTAGATAATATCTGGAGACTGTAATCAACATGACACTGTACCAACACCCACTGGGGTCTAGCTACCAAGTTGATATAGTTTGTGCACAACTGAACAGAGTTGTCAGAAAAAAAAATTTCTTCAATAACATGTTTGAGGGATTGTCTAGTGGAAATACCCATATAGTAGTATTATTATTATTTATTTATTTATATAGCAACATTAATTCCATGGTGCTGTACATGACAAGGGGTACATACAAAGTAATAGATATCGCTTACAGGAAAAAAAATACAATGACAGATTGGTACAGAGGGGAGAGGACCCTCTTGATGTATGCAATGATATGCATATACAGTACACATAGAGTGCCTGCAGGCCTTGCACTGATGTGTATAGAGCGATGTACACTACCCTGCCTACCTAGCACTGGAACCTATATACTCCGGAATTAGTCCTTAGATGGACTGTTGGTTTATCTGGATTTGAGTAGATTACGATGGTAGACCCCACAGTGACAAATAAATCCTCAATTCTGACACTATCTCGGCAGCAGCTCTCCCTACACTATCTAAATCCGGAGCTGAATACGCCGAGCAGGGCGGAGTCAGGATCTCTTATACCCCTGATGATGCTGTGCAGCCAGCAAATCACTGCACAACAACAACAAAGATGGCTGTGGCATTTCATTGCTTGACAGACAATCCCTGCATAGTGATTGGGACTCTGAAGTCTGCCAAAAAAGCTGGGTGGAGAACCGTGTACCCACCAAATAATCCCAGAAATGCTTGGTACTCGCCGAGTACACCGACTACCGTGATACTTGGGCGAGTAACGAGTAGTGGTGAGCACATTCGCTCATCACTACTTCTCACAAATCCTTTCCAACATCTACAGTGTAGAGTTCCAACACGTGGAGACAATACACAACAGTCGGTGAGCCGGAAGCTACAAACGCTGCTGAAGAATGGCAAGGGAGGCAGAAGCTGTAGCTGACTTTCTAAAACGGGCAGACAGACAGCATAATTTCACTAGCAGATCTGGCAGCTCTGGGTCACTTTTGAGAAAACACTGAACCATGAGGTTAAGCACATGGGCCAGGCAAGGTACGTGTGTGAGCTCACCTCGCCTCACCTCAGAGCCACCACCAGGTTTGGGACTTTGCCACACACAACCTTGCCTGACTGTAGGTTCAGCAGTAAAAAGCAGCTGACAGCACAACGGAGGGGTGGATGCCAGTTCAAAGGTTCATGGACCCAAATGAACAATAGTCCAAATAAGGAAGAGGAACAGCATCCGGTCTGGGTGAAAAATTGTATCAAAAATTTATTCTGCCAGTACAAAATACAACGTTTCGGCCATATTGTGGCCTTTTTCAAGTATAACATAACAGCACAAATGGTGGTCTTTTATAGTGTGGCACAGCCAATCACCATTTAGGTAACACCCATCACAGAAAATCAATACATAAAATACATATAAATACATCCATCAGATACATATATGTTCAGTAACACAGTTTATCTAGTCGTTAACAATAATGGTCATATTCATATTAGAAATATGAATATCAGCCACACGGTGAACCTCCCACATGGAGGACCTCCCCGGTGGGCGGTTCGTGTGGCTGATCCCTTGCATAGCACCGCGCATGCGCGGGGCTCTGTGACGGAGACGTCACGCGACCGGACCTGCGGGGATGGGCGGCACGCACGCCGTGACCCGGTGGTGCACGTCATTAGACTGCGCTCCTGATACAACCTGGCTCTGGCTGATGTTGTCATATGGAGAGAGGGAACTCTGCCGATATAGGGATTTGTGTGTCCTCATATGATTGGTCTATTGGGGTTGGCGCCACTATTATGTGATTAGAGATTGGCGGTTTATATATGGATATGTATTACTGCAAGTGATTGGTGCGTTATTTCTATGGATACCTTTGATGCATCACGATCATTGGTGGGCTGATTTGGGGCTCGTTGTTTATATATGAAATGCTTTTGCAATATTTCTAATATGAATATGACCATTATTGTTAACGACTAGATAAACTGTGTTACTGAACATATATGTATCTGATGGATGTATTTATATGTATTTTATGTATGGATTTTCTATGATGGGTGTTACCTAAATGGTGATTGGCTGTGCCACACTATAAAAGGCCACCATCTGTGCTGTTATGTTATACTTGAAAAAGGCCACAATATGGCTGAAATGTTGTATTTTGTACTGGCAGAATAAATTTTTGATGCAATTTTTCACCCAGACCGGATGCTGTTCCTCTTTCTTATTTGTAGGTTCAGCAGTGTCAGCCACAGATCTGCCTGCTCGTTCAGAACTGTCCACAACTCTTCAGAATTGAGCTGTTTGTCACCTAAGCATGTTAGCTTCAGCACAGTCTGTTGCCACTTGGCTGAGGCAGTGCTTCCAGCTTGTGACTGATGTGGTAATTTCAGAGATGGGGGCTGAAGAGGAGGAGGAAGAGGTGCATGAGCTGCAGACTGTGGAGGCAACCCTGATTGATGTAGGGGCCACAATCCTCGGCATCGGATGTACGTATACCATCCCAAGGTCCAACTAGGTCCTGGCTTCTACTATGTTAACCCAGTGTGCCATAAGCGAGATGCACCATCCCTGCTCACAAGCACTTGTCCACGTGTCAGTGGTTAGGTGGACTTTCCCAGTAACTGCATTGTTGAGGGCACGGCTTCTGTTGTGGGACACGTGCTTGTGTAATGAAGGAATGGCACACAGGGAGAAATAGTGGTGGTTGGGGATCGAATACAAAAAGCTTTCATCTCCATGAGCCTAAAAGGCAACATTTTGAGCACAAGCAGTCATGAATTGTGTGAATTTAGTAGTGCGGCCTGTGGGGCGTTGTCTGCATATTAGCGCTTGTGCTTCAAAGACTGGGGCATAGACAACTGAACGCTGCGCTGGGACAAGGATGTGGACAAGCTTGCTGATGGAGCTATTTGAGTGTGTGCAACGACAGGTGCAGGGCAGGAGGCATCTTTGAATGCATCATGGACAGGGGATCGGCTTACATGCACAACAGCAGAAGAAGCAGTGGTGTCAACCGCAGATACTGTTCGTGGACCCTGGGGTTTGTCCCACAAAGTCAGGTGCTTTACTGCAATGTGCCTATGTGCCTGATCATGCTGGAGTTGGTCAGGCTGGTAGTTTTGTTACCCTGCTGATGCTGGCCTGGCGGGTGGTGCACATGGCCTTTTTGGGGTTATCGGCAGAGTCTTTAGAAAACAACCAGACTCGGGAAGACCTAACAGGTGGACTGGCAACTTCTATCAGGTTGGTGTCACAGACAACATGGCTGCAGCATTACTGCATTGAGAAACATGTGATGGTGTCTCCGCAGTGTTGGATGTTGATCTCCATGAGTTCATTCATCCTCATTTTTCACAGTCTTTTACTAGGCATTGCTCCTGCTAGCCAGTTTCCTACTCCACACTGATGAGGGGCAATACCCCGAAACAGCTGTCTGTGGATGGATACCATGTTTTGGCATAGGTGGTTTCCTTCATTGGAGACTGCCCTTCCCGTGGTTGTTCCTTCCCGGGGAAAGACCTGGCTAGCCATTGCTTGCGCTGAGAAACATGTGATGGTGTCTCCGCGGCTTGTGTTTTGCATGTTGTTGCATATTTCCCATAAGGGATGGGGGCATTGCTCTAGAATCACTGCGTTGAGAAACATGTGATGGTGTCTCCGCAGTGTTGGATGTTGTTCTCCATGAGTTCATTTATCCTCATTTTTCACAGTCTTTTACTAGGCATTGCTCCTGCTAGCCAGTGTCCTACTCCACTCTGATGAGGGGCAATACCCCGAAACAGCTGTCTGTGGATGGATACCATGTTTTGGCATAGGTGGTTTCCTTCATTGGAGACTGCCCTTCTCGTGGTTGTTCCTTCCCGGGGAAAGACCTGGCTAGCCATTGCTTGCGTTGAGAAACATGTGATGGTGTCTCCGCGGCTTGTGTTTTGCATGTTTTTGCATATTTCCCATAAGGGATGGGGGAATTGCTCTAGAATCACTGCGTTGAGAAACATGTGATGGTGTCTCCACAGTGTTGGATGTTGATCTCCATGAGTTCATTCATCCTCATTTTTCGCAGTCTTTTACTAGGCATTGCTCCTGCTAGCCAGTTTCCTACTCCACACTGATGAGGGGCAATACCCCGAAACAGCTGTCTGTGGATGGATACCATGTTTTGGCATAGGTGGTTTCCTTCATTGGAGACTGCCCTTCCCGTGGTTGTTCCTTCCCGGGGAAAGACCTGGCTAGCCATTGCTTGCGTTGAGAAACATGTGATGGTGTCTCCGCGGCTTGTGTTTTGCATGTTTTTGCATATTTCCCATAAGGGATGGGGGAATTGCTCTAGAATCACTGCGTTGAGAAACATGTGATGGTGTCTCCGCAGTGTTGGATGTTGATCTCCATGAGTTCATTCATCCTCATTTTTCGCATTACAGTGTGTGGCAGACAATCTCTGCTAGTTCATTGGCTCTCTAAAGAGCATCAAACATGCAGGGTGGGGAACTAGGTTCCCACCGAGCAACTCCAGAAATACTCGTTGAGCTCCGAGCATCTCGAGCAGTGAGATGCTTGGGTGAGCACCGAGTAGTGGGGAGCATGCTCGCTCTTCACTAGCATCTACAAGACGCCTCTCCATTACTAATCCCATATTAAGTTTTAAAATAAACACACAGCGAGAATAAAGTCGTTTAATTGAATTAAATGGCACAGACACCTTTTATTTGTTGTAAAAAACAAATTTATACTCATCTTATGACCGTTCCATTGAAGCCATTGTCTTTGTGTAAAAAACTGAAAATAATACTCAACAAAATAATCACCTTACACCTTATCCACTGATTACAAAATGAAAGTAATAAACAACCATATGCAATGTAGCATATTATATAGCAGTCTATTACTAAGGCTCCTGCACTTGCATATGATGGTCTCCTTGGGACAATCGGAGAATAAGTTATAGGTGCATCTAAATGGATCCCTATTAGTATATATCAGTTTACCCTCATGGTGCTGTTTTGTTATGACATTTGTTAGTGCACTACATGCACTTCAGCACTCGTTATAGTGATCTATGGTGGTGTGGCATCTTTGCACTTGCATATGATGTTTTTCTAGGGATAGATGGAGCAAAAGTTATAGATGTATCTAAATTGATCTCTATAATTATTGATTACTTTACATCTATGATGCTGTTCTTTGTCATGACATTCCTTAGTGCATAATCTATCGACTTATCTTGTTATATCCTGGTAGAATTCCCATATAATCCTGCTTGGTTTACGATACTCTGAACTGATATAATAATTTTTTGTTATTTATTTAATAAATTTATATGTCTGTTTAAAATACTCTTGACCTCGTTTTGCTCTTTTTGCACTAAGAGGTAATTTGTGGCATGGATTTCTGAAGTTTATTTCACTTTTCAATTTGTTTAGACATTTGTGTTTAATTGGACACTATATATACAGTATATGTTTATTTTTTTTAAAGATTAATGCATATTTCTCAAGTGCAAATGTAACTGTTGTACCTCTTGCGTGATCTAAAATTGAAATGTGCTAATAAAAACACATTCAATTCCCATGTTTTATTATATTTCACAATTCATACTTTAATTTTGATTTTACAAAATAATAAATCAACAGTGTTGTCATTTATGGGTACCATTAGAAAAGAGCTTCAAATGTTGCACTACTTATAAACGAAACCACTATTTCACTATTAAGGCAAAGTAACAGAATCCTATCCCTGAATTTAGATAAAGAACATATTTTGTTGCCTTTTTGATAAAGCATATTCATAGTCACATCCATTTTTATTACAAGGTATACCTTTTTTTGTTACCGCTTCCATTATTTACTGAGCTATAACCTTGCACCAGTGATACATTGCACAGTCAGATTAATAATTCACATACGTATTACAAAATTCTGAAATAGAATTCAGTACAATGACCTGCATCTATTATAGAAATCACAACAACCAAATAAGTAACGCAACATAAAAGTTCTTTAAATATTCATTTAACAAAATAGATCATGCTCAGTAAGGTGATTCGGAGAGTAGGTTTTATGTCTCTGCAATGTGTCATTTAGTGTATGAAAGAGATTGATTTTTTTTTTAAATTGACTCAAAAGCATATTTGCTAGTATTTTGTTAGCATAATTTATTATGATCATACCTACGACAGCTGTAAATATTTACTGATTTCATAGTTTTAAATAATTTTAATATTCTGGAAAGGTTCAGGTTGATTGTGCATATATTTTATTGATATAATGTCACACATAATACACATAGTACTTATCATTAGAGATGCACGAAATTGTTTGGAAAACATTTGCCAAATCTCAAATTTGGCATGAACGTTGCAGACTCAGATTTGTGTTCAGATCCCCAAGCTTTTTTCATAAAAATCAGCAAAAGTCGACCAAAGTTCGGTAAATGATTGAGTTCACTAAGGGCTCTTTTAGACGTCAGTGATTCCAGATACAGTATGGGCAGCAAAGCAGCCCAAACACGTGTACACTGATGACACACGGATGACATCTCTGTGTCATCAGTGTGACACATACCTGCATCTGGGAATCAGTGGTACTGTTTGCGCTGTTCCCTGGCACCGAGTGATGAAGTGAAGACTGCTCACATCAATGTTAAGAGTTGTATTCAACTCTTAACAGCGAGAATCACAGTTTTCAAAAAAATATTTTGGTACGAGATCAAAATCCAGAGGCTCACAGTTATCTCATATACCCATTTAAAAAGTTGAAGCTTTATTACAAAAATACAAAATTAATGACACTAAAATTAGTATTGCATTATACCCAAAGGAATGAAAACCCTGGGGAGGTGCCTATCCCTACAATGGCCTGTGTGTCCCTTCCTGTCAGCAGAGGTTGGAGCCCTAGGACCTGCACAATTGGCCCCCCCACTCCATGGCGGCTCTCCCGGCTAACCCTATAGGGCCCTATAGTGGCAGGGGTGTGATAAGAAGTAGAAACACTAGGTGAGAAAGAGTAAGATGGTTCAAATAAAGTCTTCTTGGCTTGTCTTCAGAGATACTGCTCTAAATAAACTCAACGCGTTTCCCCTCTTCCGAGGTTCATTAGGAGTAATAAGATAACGTCATACCATTAGAGGGGACTGTCCCAGTCTATCGAACTGCATCTCCCATTATTACACACAAAAGCTAAGTACTCCATTTCATCTTATTACTCCTGATGAACCTTGGAAGAGGGGAAACGCGTTGAGTTTATTTTTGGAGGCAAGTTTGTTTACTTGCTCACTGTAGTACTGATTTGTTCATATAATGAACTGTATGATTACAGATAAACTTTTGGAGCTAAGGGTGGGCTACTGAATTGTTTTCTGCCATGAACCACTGATTACATACAAATGGGACCTTTATATCTAGAGTCCATCTGTAGCATTACCGCTGATTTGTTTTAAAACCAATTCTTCTTTTGTGGTGTGAATTATATGAACACAGGCAAACTATGAACATCCCTTTTTATTTTCATTTTTTATGATTGGGTTACCTAACCCTTGTGTGTTGTGAATTATGTGACTGCATACAAATCATATATTTATATCTATATGCTATAGATTGCTGTGGACATTTTACTTTCATTTCATGGAATGTTGTATACAACTAGATGGTGGCCCGATTCTATCGCATCGGGTATTCTAGAGTCTCTGTTAAAATAAAAAATAGTGATATACTCACCTTCCAACAGCCCCTGAACTCTGTCCCTCCTCTCACCATGTGCCCGGCATCTTCAGGTCCCAGTAATGCTTTGCGTGAAACACGGCTGATGACGTCGCGCTCTCGCGAGAGTGATGTCATCTCCGGCCCTTCTCGCTAAGCATTACCGGGACTGGTAATTGGTAGAATTGGGCCACCATCTACTGTATTATACTCCTGTTACATTCGGAGCTGCTGTCACTGTTCTGCTGTTACCTAATGTATTGTACTCCAGTTACAGTCAGAGCTGCAGTCACTGCTCTGCTGTTACCTAATGTATTGTACTCCAGTTACTCCCAGAGCTGCAGTCACTTCTGCTTTTACCTAATGTATTGTAGTCCAATTACACCCAGGGCTGCAGTCACCGTTCTGCTCTTACCTAAAGTATTATACTCCTGTTACAGCCAGAGCTGCAGTCACTGTTCAGATCTTACCAAATGTATTGTACTCAAGTTACACCAAGAGCTGCAGTCACTTTTCTGCTCTTACCTAATGTATTGTTCTCCAGTGTCACCCAGATCTGCAGTCACTGTTCTGCTGTTACCTAATGTACTCCTGTTACACCCAGAGCTGCAGTCACTGTTCTGCTGTTAACTAATGTAGTGTACTCCAGTTACACCCAGATCTGCAGTCACTGTTCTGCTGTTATCTAATGTATTGTACTCCAGTTACTCCAAGAGCTGCAGTCACTGTTCTGCATATGCTATAGATTGCTGTGGACATTTACTTTCATTTCTTGGAATGTTATATACAATACGGCTCAGGAGAATTTTTTCACGGGTTTAGGGGTTTGCTGTGCATTGATGTGTTTATCAGTGACCTGTGTGCCACATGCTTGGTGAGAGATTTGGATTGGCTTATTTATATCTGGTCTCTTAATAGAGGTTATACATATCCCCATAAAATTTTATACTGCTGGAGAACTTTACTGAACAATATCTTAGTCCCTGAATAGGATATCAGATATATTAGATCTTCACAAATATAGGTACTAGAAGAAGAAGATTCATCTAGAATAGGGACAAATAAAGAAGAATCTATTATATTTTGACAGTCTAACCTAGTAGAGCAGTATCTTTGAAGACAAGCCAAGAAGACTTTATTTGAACCATCTTACTCTTTCTCACCTAGTGTTTCTACTTCTTATCACACCCCTGCCACTAGAGGGCCCTATAGGGTTAGCAGGGAGAGCTGCCGTGGAGTGGGGGGCCAATTGCGCAGGTCCTATGGCTCCAACCTCCTCTGACAGGAAGGGACACACAGGCCATTGTAGGGATAGGCACCTCCCCAGGGTGTTCATTCCTTTGGGTATGATGCAATACTAATTTTAGTGTCATTAATTTTGCATTTTTGTAATAAAGCTTCAACTTTTTAAATGGGTATATGAGATAACTGTGAGCCTCTGTTAACAGCGAGAGCTGAGAGTGTTCATCAGCTGCCACTTGCTCTCTAATTAATACATTTTAAAAAATGGCATGGGGTTCCTCTGCATTTTTGAATACCAGCCAGGCAAAACTCACAGCTGCGGGCTGCAACCCTCAGCTGTCAACTTCATCAAGGCTGGTTATCAAGAAAAAAGAGGTCCCCACTTTTTTAATTATTTACATAAATAATTTAAAAAAATGCTATGGGGTTCCCCCATTTTTGAAAACCAACCTAGCAAAAGCAGACAGCTGGAGGCTGGTATTCTCAGGCTGTAATGGGCCATGAATTTTATCTCCCCAGCCTAAAAACAGAAGCCCGCAGATGCCCCAGAAAAGCCTCAGCTATTAGATGCACCAATTCTGATGCTTTGCCCAACTCTTCCCTCTTGTCCTGTGGCAGTTGCAAGTGGGGTTCATATATGTTGGGTTGATGTCACCTTTGTATTGTCGGGGTTGCAGCCCGCAGCTGTCAGTTTTACCTGGTTAGTTTTCAAAAGTACAGGGGAAGTACAGGGGAACCCACTTAAATTTTTTTAAAACTTATTTATAGCGCAATTGTTGGGTCAATCAATGCCACTTTTCCTGGCTTATGCCCCTAATTTTAGCTGTTTTGGCAGCTTTTTGGCCCCCCTGATGGTGTTGTATATGCATTTGGTTTTGCCTCACATTGAAGTCAATGGGGGTCGGGTACGTTCAGTGAATCCTTCAGCGAACATGTTCTGTGATCATCGGGACATTCTCTGATCCCAATTGAATAGCATCTTGAAAGGTTTGCTCATCTCTACTTATTAGCTTTAACATTCTCAAAATAATACCAATCTACAAGGTGGGCCATTTTTATGGATATACATAAATAAAATGGGAATGGTTGGTGATATCAACTTCCCATTTGTGGCACATTAGTCTATGGGAGAGGGGAATTTTTCAAGATGGATGGTAACCATGGTGGCCATTTTGAAGTCGGCCATTTTGGATCCAACTTTATTTTTCCAATGGCAAGAGGGTCATGTGACACATCAAACGTAATCAGAATTTCACAAGAAAAACTATAGTGTGCTTGGTTTTAATGTAACAATATTCTTTCATGAGTTATTTACAAGTTTATGACCACTTATAAAATGTGTTCAAAGTGCTGCCCATTGTTTTGGATTGCCAATGTAACCCTCTTCTCCCACTCTTGACACACTGATAGCAATCCAACACAATGGGCAGCACTTTGAGCATATTTTACAAAGAAAAGACAGTCTATTTTTGTTTTAAGAAATGACGGTCAGTCAATCTGAAAAGTTGATAGCACCTTGAAAGTTTCCTGTGTATTCAAAATCCATCAATCGCTATCTTGAAACTGGTACTTATATGGACCCCTCTACTCAAGGCAGACCAAGAATTTCATTTGCTGTAGTAAAAATTAATCAGATTTATCAGCCTCAAAAACCACAAATTGACAGCACCTCAGATAACAGACCTAATAAATAGCAGACATCAAGTAGCAAATATACGTGACTATCAGCTGTATAGAAGAGACTGCAAGAAGCTGGACTTTATGGTTGAATTCAGGGGTGGACATGCCTCTAGCTAGCACTAGGGCCTAGAGGTGGAAGGGAGCATGTGCAGGAGCAGTTTTGATGAGGGCAACTTGACCATATTGCCACTACTGAGGACCATAAATAAGAAGAGTAATGTTTGGGCCAAGCTACACAAGGATTCCAAGTGTGTGCACATTCCAATAAGAAAAAGGAAAATCATTGCTAATACACAGAGGGAAAGATAATATAGATAAAGAACAGGGCCAGCATAATGAAAGTTGTGGTGGCATTGAAGGAGGTGCTAGAAAAGTACATTCACTAAGGAGGAGAAGAGATAATACATAAAGTGCATAGAGACCAATGCCAGAAACCTCACCAACAATATTATTATATCATGGCTAAAATGGAGACATGGCTTGATGTCAGCTGTGACTAGGCTGTTAATTTTAAGGTTTGCAGTCTGTTCAGGACAGGAATGACCTAATGAATAAACAAGCGGGAGGGGTTTGCGCATATGTAAAATTTTCTGCAAAACCCATCATGCTTGGTAATATATGTGAAGCTAATAAAAATGAAAATATATAGTCCCTGTGGGTGGAGAAAAGGAGAATGACAAAGAATAATAAAATACTGACGGGTTTTTGTTGTATGTCTCTGATTATAATGTAAACAGAACAAAATATCCTCATAAAGAAATTAGGTAAGGATGTAAATTTCAGAAAAGTATTTATTGTGGGAATCTTTAACTCCTCTGTTAAAAATTGGAGAGGAGAATCCTGCAGGAAAGAAACAGGTTATTTACAATAATAAAAGACAATTACCTTTCACAATCTCTGAAGAACCCAACAAGAGGGGGAAGGATGGTAGTTTAAGACCTAATTTTAGCCAATAGCCCTGACAAAATATCCAATTTACAGATTGGCGGTCGATTTGGTAGTAGTGATCACAAAGTGATAAGTTTTCACTTATTGTTTAACCCCTTACCAATATCCACCACACATGTATGGCACAAATTGGGAGCAGGTTACAAAGTGGGCTCATGAGGTCAATCCTTCTTATAACCAGCAGATAAGAGTAGCACAGAGCTAAACCCACTACTGTTTGTCTGTTAATCTTTGACAGCAGCATTAACAGTTGTGCCAGCATGAGAGCGCGACATTCAAAGCACTCGTAGGCTGCGCCACAACATTCAGGGGTCTTTTGATGACCTCTGTGCGTGTATTCATGGAGCGCCATTGAAACCCAACGTGTGGATGGGCTACAAAGGGGATCGTGACTTTTGCTATATGCAGAAATAATGTGGTATTGCTGGTTACATGTAAGGGAGAATACTAAGTTGCGGGTACCTGCTTGCCGGGACAGGAACTGTTGAGGCTGCTTTTCCTGTTTCCTGGGGAAAGGAACAGAGAACCGGACAGGCCCCGTGACCCAGGAAGAGGGGGCATGTTTAGTCAGGGAACCCGGCCAGAAGCTGAGGTAGAAAGCACTCGGAGCTGCAGAGAGGCCTGCCCCATCAGCATGCGAGCAGCAGGGCAGGCCGCGCGCTCCGCACCCAAACCGCCGGGGCTGCAACAGACTGCAGCAGACAGACCCGGTGGCCTAGAGACAGTTTTGATGCGGGCAGGCGGTGTGCAGCAGGTTGAGAGGAGTGCTACATCCCCAGAGCACCGGAGCTGTGAAGGCCTGCGCCCGTTATCCCCTGCTGCCAACCGTGGGGACTTGAGAAAGAGAGGTGCAGGGTGCCCATTGACTAACAGAGAGCAAGGACCATACGTTCTGTATCTGTAAGTACAGTGATCGTGCCACATAGAAGAAACCGGGTATGGGACAGACACTTGTACCCTGATTTGACAGAGGATATTTGCCGGTTTGCGATGGACCTGGACTTAATTGACTCAGCTGCATCCACTTATGGAATAGGGGCTCAGCGGAAGGTACAGAGACTGACCGCTGCCGCCAGAAGACAGATCCTCGTTGCCTACAGGACCTTCCTGGATAAGCACTGCGCTAGCCGTTGTTGGCGCTATTGAGTTCTCAGTAGGAGTCACAATCTGAGGAACTTCTGACATGTTGTGTTTCACAAGAACGACCGTTACCTGATTCATTGTTTGTGAAGTCTGCAAATCCTTTGCAAATTGAACTGTTTATTCCCTCATTTAACTGTTTACTTTCTTGTGTTGAGTATTCCCCTGTTAAAGTAAAGTTATTAACTCTTGTTCAGTGTTCTGTCTGTCACTGCATTCCGCAACCTGCTTTCATACAGAACAAGCGATCAGATGACAGAAGGTTTAAGTACCTTAAGGCGAATAGCAAACACAGTAAAAAGTAAAAAAAAACGGTAAAAAGTAAAAAAAAGTTTTTTAAACATTATAAAAAAGACAAGCAAACATGAAAGTTTGAATCATTCCCTTTTCTACACATTAGAAGTAAAGATATTTAAAAAACACATACGTATGTAGTATCACTGCATAAAAGTCTAAAAAGTCTGATGTATCAAAAGATAAAAGTCAATTAACAAAACTAATAACCCAGTAAAAAGAAAAAAATTAAAACTGTCAAAATTGCAGTATTTTAGTAACCACAACACCCCAACAAAATATTCTATCTCAAAATGCTAGCAAAGAAAACATTATCTTGGCATTCAAAAAGGCCTATACACAGCTCCATTGACCAAATAAAGAAATGGTTACTAGTTTTTGGAAAATGGTGATACAATGAAAAAAATATTTTACAAATATCTGATTTTTATTTTCACCATTAAAAAAACTGGACAAGTTTGATATCGCTAAAATCATACTAATGGGGAGAATAGTAATGGGGAGAATAGTAATGCTAGGTCATTTTTGTGCACAAAATACACACAGTAACAGTTCCCAAAAAAGTTCAAAATTATATATAGTTTCTTCACAATTTCCTGCACTTGAAATTTTTTTTCCCATTCTACAGTGCATTATGTGATGAAATGAATGGTGTCATTCAAAAGTACAACTCATCCTACAAAAAAACAAGCTCATACATGTCCATGTGGATGAAAAAATAAAAAATATTATAGCTCTTGAAGAAGGGGAGGAAAAAATGAAAACACCTAAATGGAAGTTGGCCATGTCTGGAAGGGGTTGTTAAGATTTATAGTTAAGATTTATAGCAGAAGGATACAAGGACACTAAATTTCAGGAAGGTAAATTTCCAGTGGCCAAAAAAATATGATTTTAGTAGACAAAACTGGGTCAATGACAATATAAATAAAAATACACAAAGCAAATGGGATTTTTGTTAAGTATCCTAAAAAGTGCCTCCACCCAATATATACTCTATGAAAAGAAATAATCTAGTAACAGAAGAAAAGCATTATGGCTAATTATAGCTGTAGAGGGCACAATAAAAGACAAAAAAGAATGCATTCAGTAATTATAACAAGGATTTAGTGGTGAGGCATTAAATAATTGTAGAGGAAAATAATAAATTGTGTAAAAGAAATCAAATCAAAAAGAATGAGCTAGAGAGACTCATTGCCAAAGAAAGTATAAACAATCCAAAGATATTCTTAAACAACATACCTTATTTTTTGGAGATGCTTGGTGGTGCGGGTGCTCCGCTGTCATTTTGTGAAAGCCCAGAGCCCCCGCACTTCCATTGCTGTAATGCTCTGGGCTTCTTAATTTTTCAGAATAAAACCATTTTTTATTTTCCTTGGTGGATGTCTTTACTCCATGTGTTTTTGTATACAAAGTATTGGGAGTTTTTCCACAGCTAGTGCATGTTATGGGGTGGTCACCATGGGTCAGGGCCACCTATAATTATATGTTCATTGCCCTTGAAATCTTGTTTGCTATTATTATTGTCTGTGTTTTCACAGTTTCCATCTTGGGACAGATGGACTTTCGCGAGCGCGAGAAAGCGTGGCGCACACAACTCGACAGAGTGTTTGATGAGGGTTCAGGTGCTGCTAATGATTGTAAATCCAAAAATGGTGGAGAACTTTTTAAAAAATATAAGGAACTGTTGCTCAAAAGAGCCCGTTTATGGTGGAACAAAGCATTCCTGGAGAAGTATATTACGTGTGGTCTGATTCCGAGAGGACTAAGAGTTCAAGTCTTCCCTTCTTTTCCTGTAAATGAGGAGGTTTTTATTAAATCATGGGAAGATGCAGCATCATTGTGTTCAAAAACATTTATGGAATTATTAGTGAAATCTAATCAATCTAAAATGGAGGAACTAGATGAAGAACTCAAGGTAGTTCAGGATGAGATGAATCAACAACTCACTCCAGAGGAAGTGTTGAGATATAAAAATGAATTAGATGTAGAGTCACTCAAATGGGAAAAGGAGATAGTACAGAATAAGACAAAGAAATATCAGCGTGATGTGGCTGATTCACAAAATGGTCGGATGTATAGGTGGAATAACAAAAATAATTCAGCTTTTAGATCACGGTCTAGAACACGCTCTGTCTCCTTTTCATCTGTCTCATCGACTGAGGAAAGACCTCAGGGTTCTGACCATTCAAAAATTCCGTGGGACAGAAGAGACTTTTTCAAGGACCCTCGGTCGGGTAGCTTTAAGAACAATTCTAAACGTAAAAATTTATCCTCTCCTCCTGCTGATAAAAAAGCTAAAACTAATGCCTTGCAGGTAATTAACTTGTCATCACATATTCTAACTAAAACGCAGATAGAAGTTCTTGAGTTGGGTTTGTCTTTTTCTCCATGTAACAATTTCAATTTCTTCACAGCACTAAAAGATTTACACCTATTTTCCCGTAAGCTGGTGTTGAAAAAGCTTCACTCCAGAAATTCTGATGATTTGGGAGGGGTAATATCAGAACAAGAGGCCCTGGAAGTATTGGAGGAATTGGAGAGAGAGTCTACTGCTGGTATTTCAGGTATCTCTTTTCCTCAAGTCTGCCCCAGATCCACCACATTCCCTCCCTTGTCTATTTGTCCACAGGTGGAGATCTTCACACGATTGGTGGTGGAGGATTTCCGTAAAATTAAGAACAATAGAGCTAGAGATAATTTATCTCACCAACAAAGAAAGGCTCTTAATGACCTGAGAAAACTGGGTGACGTGGTCATTAAACCAGCGGACAAGGGGGGGAATGTGGTGGTCTGGCCGGTAGAGAAATATGAGAGGGAAGCATTCAGACAGCTCAAAGATAGGGATACATATGCCCAACTCACAACAAATCCACTTGTCACCTTTAAGGGTGCTTTGATTAATATTTTGGAGATTGCACATGAGAGAGGAATCATCTCTAAGAAAATCCTTGATGGACTGTCTGTAAGGTTCCCTGTTGTACCCACGTTCTATCTGTTACCCAAGGTCCACAAAGACTCTATCTCACCTCCTGGGCGTCCTATTGTCTCTGGCATAGGAGGGCTATGCGACCCAATATGTAAATTTATTGAATATTATCTTAAACCACAGGTGGAGACTTTGCCCTCCTATGTCAGAGACACTATGGACGTCCTGAAACGTGTTGATGGACTGTTCCTCGAACCTGATATGCTATTTGTGGTAGCAGATGTAGAGTCTCTGTATACGAGTATTTCTCATGAAGATGGTATACGAGCTGCTCAATTTTATCTTGAGGCAAGTAATTTGGATGCTGATCTGAGGGGTCTGGTGTTGGAGTTGTTGCGGTTCATTCTTACCCATAATTTTTTTACATTCAAGGATAGATATTACTTACAAACGCGTGGTACCGCAATGGGAGCGGCATGTGCGCCCTCGTATGCAAACCTCTTTCTCGGTTTTTGGGAGAGGGGTTTGTTTTGCGACGGCGCACATGCTTCTCCCAATATACTTGGATGGTTCCGCTTTATAGACGACATATTGTTTATATGGCAGGGTACCACTGATGAACTACACTCATTTATGGGGGGTCTGAATCGCAACGACTCCAACATCAGGCTTACCTACAATTTCCATCATGAGAAGATATCCTTTTTAGATATTGAGCTCAGGGTGCATTCTGATGGTTCTGTTCATACAGACATGTTTCGTAAAGAAACTGCAGTTAATGCATTACTACATGCCTCGTCTGCACACCTGGGCTCAACTATTAAGGCTATCCCAGTAGGCCAATTTCTCCGGGCCCGGAGGATTTGTTCATCGGACAGCCTATTTGAGCGGCAGGCCATTGACCTTGGGGACAGATTTCAAGAGCGTGGGTACAGCAGGCGGAGTATCAAGAGAGGCTATACTAGAGCGAGGAAATCCGAGAGAAGGAATCTTTTAGTCCCACGGAATAAGAAAAAGGAATGTGATGCTGAGTTAAGGTTTATTTCTACATTAAACCAACAGTGGGAAACAATGCGGATGATCCTTAAAAAGCATTGGCCGATACTTATGACAGACCAAACTCTCAGTAAAAATTTACCAGTGGTGCCTCAAATGACGGCCCGTCGTAGTCGAAATCTCAAAGACATGCTAGTGAATAGTCACTATGTGACTAGGTCCCCATCCTTATTTGGAAATGCAGATAGGAGGAAGGGGTTTTTTCCATGTAAAAATTGTCTGGCATGTAAAAACCATGTACGGGCCACATCATTCACATCTTCGAACGGCTCTAAAACCTTTAACATCAACATGTTCATTACATGTACAACTACACATGTTGTTTACTACGCAAAGTGCAAGTGTAACCTAATATATGCAGGATTGACATCACGTGAGTTACGAGTAAGGACACGTGAACACGTTAGGGACATTATGGCCGCCCGTGATGTGGATGATGTTGGTGGACTCAAGTCGCTTCCCCGGCACTTCAAACTGAGACATAACTGTAATCCAAATGACTTGCAGATATATGGGATTGACTGTATCCAATTGGGTATTAGAGGTGGCGATGCGGTGCGATTCCTTACCCAGAGAGAATGCAAGTGGATTGCAGTTCTGGACACTGTAACACCGAAAGGCTTAAATGAGCAAATTAGTTTTTCCTCCTTTTTATAACATTTGTGTTTTTTGGATTTATTTTTATTTTGTATGTTCTGTGTCTTTTATAGTTTATTGCCATATGAGAATGAGTATCTGTGAGCATCCTCCCTCCTGGACCCCTGACATCGAGCAACTGTTTCGGGAAGAAGACTTTCACACATGTTGGAGCGCCTGGATCATATATTCACGACCTTTCTATATATATATGTACAAATGTGTTTTTTTTTTGCACTATTTGGTATAGTTTCCACTTTATAGTGGTCTGAATATATATTTGTATTTCACTTTTTACGTTTTCACTTCACTTTTGGTATTTATTTATATTCTAAATGAATTTTTTTCACATTATATATATATGTATGTATGTATATATATATATATATATATATATATATATATATATTTTCACTTCATATTTCCACTTTTTTATTGTATAATCCTGCGGGATAGTTTTGTGAAAAAAGCTGTATTCATACATATTGAGGTTTTTCTCACCTCGTGTCTCTAGTGCATATGGTATATACACTTATGTATTTAACACTTATATTTTTTATCATTATTTTTTATTTTTCATATATATATTTTGTGTTTTTCGTGTCTATAATGGTCTGGACTGGGCTAATTGTGCACTGATGCGTTACTGTCTTGTGAATATTATACTTTATATCTTGTTCAGCGGTGCATATAATATCGCATTGATTCATAATCTATAGATCTCCTTTATTGTTGTTGGAGATGTGCTTTTGGATTTGTTTTTGATTCCAGTTGCTAGATTGCACCGCCAGATGGGTAGAACGCATATCCTGAGACGATGGATGCGTCATCTTTAGGTGCCGCTGTATTGTGTGGGCGGTCCGATGACTTCACCTGTTGTTCTGGTGATCAGCCTTGGGAGATCATCAGTGCGCATGTCCTACACACTGAGATAACCGGCGCGCCACTTCCGGCGCCGTTTGATGACGTGTGCGGTTCAGTGACGTCACCAGTCGTTCTGGGTGAGCCGCACCGCCATTTTGGCGCCGTGTGTTGACGCGAACTCCGGGTCCCGTAGTGATGACATGCGCCATCTATGATGACTCTCCACAGCTGTGATGGGGTGATATAAGGGAGAGTGGGACAGAACATGCCATCACAGCCCCCCGACGAAGCCCACGCGAAACGCGCGTAGGGGCTACACGTGTGGCATACTAATTAGCTATGGGTAAGCGGTTTTGAACAGGTTTTTCATTATGTGGCCTCCAGACTAAGATTTTGAGCGATTATGCTGTGATGGTTTATTACTATGAGGGGGTCACTTTGTGGGATTCTCTGGATATCTGAAAGTAAGATTTTAAGCACTGGCACTTTACTTATCTTTGCATATCCATTATACACATTCCATTGCTGTTAGTATTGCTACATGTTTGTTTTTTCTGTACCTGAATTCCTTATCATATGGAGCTCTTTTATTATGTGACCCGTCTTTATGTACTTTATTGTCTATATTATTAATTTTTCAGAATAAAACCATTTTTTATTTTCCTTGGTGGATGTCTTTACTCCATGTGTTTTTGTATACAAAGTATTGGGAGTTTTTCCACAGCTAGTGCATGTTATGGGGTGGTCACCATGGGTCAGGGCCACCTATAATTATATGTTCATTGCCCTTGAAATCTTGTTTGCTATTATTATTGTCTGTGTTTTCACAGTTTCCATCTTGGGACAGATGGACTTTCGCGAGCGCGAGAAAGCGTGGCGCACACAACTCGACAGAGTATTTGATGAGGGTTCAGGTGCTGCTAATGATTGTAAATCCAAAAATGGTGGAGAACTTTTTAAAAAATATAAGGAACTGTTGCTCAAAAGAGCCCGTTTATGGTGGAACAAAGCATTCCTGGAGAAGTATATTACGTGTGGTCTGATTCCGAGAGGACTAAGAGTTCAAGTCTTCCCTTCTTTTCCTGTAAATGAGGAGGTTTTTATTAAATCATGGGAAGATGCAGCATCATTGTGTTCAAAAACATTTATGGAATTATTAGTGAAATCTAATCAATCTAAAATGGAGGAACTAGATGAAGAACTCAAGGTAGTTCAGGATGAGATGAATCAACAACTCACTCCAGAGGAAGTGTTGAGATATAAAAATGAATTAGATGTAGAGTCACTCAAATGGGAAAAGGAGATAGTACAGTATAAGACAAAGAAATATCAGCGTGATGTGGCTGATTCACAAAATGGTCGGATGTATAGGTGGAATAACAAAAATAATTCAGCTTTTAGATCACGGTCTAGAACACGCTCTGTCTCCTTTTCATCTGTCTCATCGACTGAGGAAAGACCTCAGGGTTCTGACCATTCAAAAATTCCGTGGGACAGAAGAGACTTTTTCAAGGACCCTCGGTCGGGTAGCTTTAAGAACAATTCTAAACGTAAAAATTTATCCTCTCCTCCTGCTGATAAAAAAGCTAAAACTAATGCCTTGCAGGTAATTAACTTGTCATCACATATTCTAACTAAAACGCAGATAGAAGTTCTTGAGTTGGGTTTGTCTTTTTCTCCATGTAACAATTTCAATTTCTTCACAGCACTAAAAGATTTACACCTATTTTCCCGTAAGCTGGTGTTGAAAAAGCTTCACTCCAGAAATTCTGATGATTTGGGAGGGGTAATATCAGAACAAGAGGCCCTGGAAGTATTGGAGGAATTGGAGAGAGAGTCTACTGCTGGTATTTCAGGTATCTCTTTTCCTCAAGTCTGCCCCAGATCCACCACGTTCCCTCCCTTGTCTATTTGTCCACAGGTGGAGATCTTCACACGATTGGTGGTGGAGGATTTCCGTAAAATTAAGAACAATAGAGCTAGAGATAATTTATCTCACCAACAAAGAAAGGCTCTTAATGACCTGAGAAAACTGGGTGACGTGGTCATTAAACCAGCGGACAAGGGGGGGAATGTGGTGGTCTGGCCGGTAGAGAAATATGAGAGGGAAGCATTCAGACAGCTCAAAGATAGGGATACATATGCCCAACTCACAACAAATCCACTTGTCACCTTTAAGGGTGCTTTGATTAATATTTTGGAGATTGCACATGAGAGAGGAATCATCTCTAAGAAAATCCTTGATGGACTGTCTGTAAGGTTCCCTGTTGTACCCACGTTCTATCTGTTACCCAAGGTCCACAAAGACTCTATCTCACCTCCTGGGCGTCCTATTGTCTCTGGCATAGGAGGGCTATGCGACCCAATATGTAAATTTATTGAATATTATCTTAAACCACAGGTGGAGACTTTGCCCTCCTATGTCAGAGACACTATGGACGTCCTGAAATGTGTTGATGGACTGTTCCTCGAACCTGATATGCTATTTGTGGTAGCAGATGTAGAGTCTCTGTATACGAGTATTTCTCATGAAGATGGTATACGAGCTGCTCAATTTTATCTTGAGGCAAGTAATTTGGATGCTGATCTGAGGGGTCTGGTGTTGGAGTTGTTGCGGTTCATTCTTACCCATAATTTTTTTACATTCAAGGATAGATATTACTTACAAACGCGTGGTACCGCAATAGGAGCGGCATGTGCGCCCTCGTATGCAAACCTCTTTCTCGGTTTTTGGGAGAGGGGTTTGTTTTGCGACGGCGCACATGCTTCTCCCAATATACTTGGATGGTTCCGCTTTATAGACGACATATTGTTTATATGGCAGGGTACCACTGATGAACTACACTCATTTATGGGGGGTCTGAATCGCAACGACTCCAACATCAGGCTTACCTACAATTTCCATCATGAGAAGATATCCTTTTTAGATATTGAGCTCAGGGTGCATTCTGATGGTTCTGTTCATACAGACATGTTTCGTAAAGAAACTGCAGTTAATGCATTACTACATGCCTCGTCTGCACACCTGGGCTCAACTATTAAGGCTATCCCAGTAGGCCAATTTCTCCGGGCCCGGAGGATTTGTTCATCGGACAGCCTATTTGAGCGGCAGGCCATTGACCTTGGGGACAGATTTCAAGAGCGTGGGTACAGCAGGCGGAGTATCAAGAGAGGCTATACTAGAGCGAGGAAATCCGAGAGAAGGAATCTTTTAGTCCCACGGAATAAGAAAAAGGAATGTGATGCTGAGTTAAGGTTTATTTCTACATTAAACCAACAGTGGGAAACAATGCGGATGATCCTTAAAAAGCATTGGCCGATACTTATGACAGACCAAACTCTCAGTAAAAATTTACCAGTGGTGCCTCAAATGACGGCCCGTCGTAGTCGAAATCTCAAAGACATGCTAGTGAATAGTCACTATGTGACTAGGTCCCCATCCTTATTTGGAAATGCAGATAGGAGGAAGGGGTTTTTTCCATGTAAAAATTGTCTGGCATGTAAAAACCATGTACGGGCCACATCATTCACATCTTCGAACGGCTCTAAAACCTTTAACATCAACATGTTCATTACATGTACAACTACACATGTTGTTTACTACGCAAAGTGCAAGTGTAACCTAATATATGTAGGATTGACATCACGTGAGTTACGAGTAAGGACACGTGAACACGTTAGGGACATTATGGCCGCCCGTGATGTGGATGATGTTGGTGGACTCAAGTCGCTTCCCCGGCACTTCAAACTGAGACATAACTGTAATCCAAATGACTTGCAGATATATGGGATTGACTGTATCCAATTGGGTATTAGAGGTGGCGATGCGGTGTGATTCCTTACCCAGAGAGAATGCAAGTGGATTGCAGTTCTGGACACTGTAACACCGAAAGGCTTAAATGAGCAAATTAGTTTTTCCTCCTTTTTATAACATTTGTGTTTTTTGGATTTATTTTTATTTTGTATGTTCTGTGTCTTTTATAGTTTATTGCCATATGAGAATGAGTATCTGTGAGCATCCTCCCTCCTGGACCCCTGACATCGAGCAACTGTTTCGGGAAGAAGACTTTCACACATGTTGGAGCGCCTGGATCATATATTCACGACCTTTCTATATATATATGTACAAATGTGTTTTTTTTTTTGTTTTTTTTTTTGCACTATTTGGTATAGTTTCCACTTTATAGTGGTCTGAATATATATTTGTATTTCACTTTTTACGTTTTCACTTCACTTTTGGTATTTATTTATATTCTAAATGAATTTTTTTCACATTATATATATATGTATGTATATATATATATATATATATATATATATATATATTTTCACTTCATATTTCCACTTTTTTATTGTATAATCCTGCGGGATAGTTTTGTGAAAAAAGCTGTATTCATACATATTGAGGTTTTTCTCACCTCGTGTCTCTAGTGCATATGGTATATACACTTATGTATTTAACACTTATATTTTTTATCATTATTTTTTATTTTTCATATATATATTTTGTGTTTTTCGTGTCTATAATGGTCTGGACTGGGCTAATTGTGCACTGATGCGTTACTGTCTTGTGAATATTATACTTTATATCTTGTTCAGCGGTGCATATAATATCGCAAGTGTAACCTAATATATGTAGGATTGACATCACGTGAGTTACGAGTAAGGACACGTGAACACGTTAGGGACATTATGGCCGCCCGTGATGTGGATGATGTTGGTGGACTCAAGTCGCTTCCCCGGCACTTCAAACTGAGACATAACTGTAATCCAAATGACTTGCAGATATATGGGATTGACTGTATCCAATTGGGTATTAGAGGTGGCGATGCGGTGTGATTCCTTACCCAGAGAGAATGCAAGTGGATTGCAGTTCTGGACACTAACACCGAAAGGCTTAAATGAGCAAATTAGTTTTTCCTCCTTTTTATAACATTTGTGTTTTTTGGATTTATTTTTATTTTGTATGTTCTGTGTCTTTTATAGTTTATTGCCATATGAGAATGAGTATCTGTGAGCATCCTCCCTCCTGGACCCCTGACATCGAGCAACTGTTTCGGGAAGAAGACTTTCACACATGTTGGAGCGCCTGGATCATATATTCACGACCTTTCTATATATATATGTACAAATGTGTTTTTTTTTTTGTTTTTTTTTTGCACTATTTGGTATAGTTTCCACTTTATAGTGGTCTGAATATATATTTGTATTTCACTTTTTACGTTTTCACTTCACTTTTGGTATTTATTTATATTCTAAATGAATTTTTTTCACATTATATATATATATGTATGTATATATATATATATATATATATATTTTCACTTCATATTTCCACTTTTTTATTGTATAATCCTGCGGGATAGTTTTGTGAAAAAAGCTGTATTCATACATATTGAGGTTTTTCTCACCTCGTGTCTCTAGTGCATATGGTATATACACTTATGTATTTAACACTTATATTTTTTATCATTATTTTTTATTTTTCATATATATATTTTGTGTTTTTCGTGTCTATAATGGTCTGGACTGGGCTAATTGTGCACTGATGCGTTACTGTCTTGTGAATATTATACTTTATATCTTGTTCAGCGGTGCATATAATATCGCATTGATTCATAATCTATAGATCTCCTTTATTGTTGTTGGAGATGTGCTTTTGGATTTGTTTTTGATTCCAGTTGCTAGATTGCACCGCCAGATGGGTAGAACGCATATCCTGAGACGATGGATGCGTCATCTTTAGGTGCCGCTGTATTGTGTGGGCGGTCCGATGACTTCACCTGTTGTTCTGGTGATCAGCCTTGGGAGATCATCAGTGCGCATCTCCTACACACTGAGATAACCGGCGCGCCACTTCCGGCGCCGTTTGATGACGTGTGCGGTTCAGTGACGTCACCAGTCGTTCTGGGTGAGCCGCACCGCCATTTTGGCGCCGTGTGTTGACGCGAACTCCGGGTCCCGTAGTGATGACATGCGCCATCTATGATGACTCTCCACAGCTGTGATGGGGTGATATAAGGGAGAGTGGGACAGAACATGCCATCACAGCCCCCCGACGAAGCCCACGCGAAACGCGCGTAGGGGCTACACGTGTGGCATACTAATTAGCTATGGGTAAGCGGTTTTGAACAGGTTTTTCATTATGTGGCCTCCAGACTAAGATTTTGAGCGATTATGCTGTGATGGTTTATTACTATGAGGGGGTCACTTTGTGGGATTCTCTGGATATCTGAAAGTAAGATTTTAAGCACTGGCACTTTACTTATCTTTGCATATCCATTATACACATTCCATTGCTGTTAGTATTGCTACATATTTGTTTTTTCTGTACCTGAATTCCTTATCATATGGAGCTCTTTTATTATGTGACCCGTCTTTCTGTACTTTATTGTCTATATTATTAATTTTTCAGAATAAAACCATTTTTTATTTTCCTTGGTGGATGTCTTTACTCCATGTGTTTTTGTATACAAAATAATTTTAAGGTTTGCAGTCTGTTCAGGACAGGAATGACCTAATGAATAAACAAGCGGGAGGGGTTTGCGCATATGTAAAATTTTCTGCAAAACCCATCATGCTTGGTAATATATGTGAAGCTAATAAAAATGAAAATATATAGTCCCTGTGGGTGGAGAAAAGGAGAATGACAAAGAATAATAAAATACTGACGGGTTTTTGTTGTATGTCTCTGATTATAATGTAAACAGAACAAAATATCCTCATAAAGAAATTAGGTAAGGATGTAAATTTCAGAAAAGTATTTATTGTGGAAATCTTTAACTCCTCTGTTAAAAATTGGAGAGGAGAATCCTGCAGGAAAGAAACAGGTTATTTACAATAATAAAAGACAATTACCTTTCACAATCTCTGAAGAACCCAACAAGAGGGGGAAGGATGGTAGTTTAAGACCTAATTTTAGCCAATAGCCCTGACAAAATATCCAATTTACAGATTGGCGGTCGATTTGGTAGTAGTGATCACAAAGTGATAAGTTTTCACTTATTGTTTAACCCCTTACCAATATCCACCACACATGTATGGCACAAATTGGGAGCAGGTTACAAAGTGGGCTCATGAGGTCAATCCTTCTTATAACCAGCAGATAAGAGTAGCACAGAGCTCAACCCACTACTGTTTGTCTGTTAATCTTTGACAGCAGCATTAACAGTTGTGCCAGCATGAGAGCGCGACATTCAAAGCACTCGTAGGCTGCGCCACAACATTCAGGGGTCTTTTGATGACCTCTGTGCGTGTATTCATGGAGCGCCATTGAAACCCAACGTGTGGATGGGCTACAAAGGGGATCGTGACTTTTGCTATATGCAGAAATAATGTGGTATTGCTGGTTACATGTAAGGGAGAATACTAAGTTGCGGGTACCTGCTTGCCGGGACAGGAACTGTTGAGGCTGCTTTTCCTGTTTCCTGGGGAAAGGAACAGAGAACCGGACAGGCCCCGTGACCCAGGAAGAGGGGGCATGTTTAGTCAGGGAACCCGGCCAGAAGCTGAGGTAGAAAGCACTCGGAGCTGCAGAGAGGCCTGCCCCATCAGCATGCGAGCAGCAGGGCAGGCCGCGCGCTCCGCACCCAAACCGCCGGGGCTGCAACAGACTGCAGCAGACAGACCCGGTGGCCTAGACACAGTTTTGATTCGGGCAGGCGGTGTGCAGCAGGTTGAGAGGAGTGCTACATCCCCAGAGCACCGGAGCTGTGAAGGCCTGCGCCCGTTATCCCCTGCTGCCAACCGTGGGGACTTGAGAAAGAGAGGTGCAGGGTGCCCATTGACTAACAGAGAGCAAGGACCATACGTTCTGTATCTGTAAGTACAGTGATCGTGCCACATAGAAGAAACCGGGTATGGGACAGACACTTGTACCCTGATTTGACAGAGGATATTTGCCGGTTTGCGATGGACCTGGACTTAATTGACTCAGCTGCATCCACTTATGGAATAGGGGCTCAGCGGAAGGTACAGAGACTGACCGCTGCCGCCAGAAGACAGATCCTCGTTGCCTACAGGACCTTCCTGGATAAGCACTGCGCTAGCCGTTGTTGGCGCTATTGAGTTCTCAGTAGGAGTCACAATCTGAGGAACTTCTGACATGTTGTGTTTCACAAGAACGACCGTTACCTGATTCATTGTTTGTGAAGTCTGCAAATCCTTTGCAAATTGAACTGTTTATTCCCTCATTTAACTGTTTACTTTCTTGTGTTGAGTATTCCCCTGTTAAAGTAAAGTTATTAACTCTTGTTCAGTGTTCTGTCTGTCACTGCATTCCGCAACCTGCTTTCATACAGAACAAGCGATCAGATGACAGAAGGTTTAAGTCCCTTAAGGCGAATAGCAAACACAGTAAAAAGTAAAAAAAAACGGTAAAAAGTAAAAAAAAGTTTTTTAAACATTATAAAAAAGACAAGCAAACATGAAAGTTTGAATCATTCCCTTTTCTACACATTAGAAGTAAAGATATTTAAAAAACACATACGTATGTAGTATCACTGCATAAAAGTCTAAAAAGTCTGATGTATCAAAAGATAAAAGTCAATTAACAAAACTAATAACCCAGTAAAAAGAAAAAAATTAAAACTGTCAAAATTGCAGTATTTTAGTAACCACAACACCCCAACAAAATATTCTATCTCAAAATGCTAGCAAAGAAAACATTATCTTGGCATTCAAAAAGGCCTATACACAGCTCCATTGACCAAATAAAGAAATGGTTACTAGTTTTTGGAAAATGGTGATACAATGAAAAAAATATTTTACAAATATCTGATTTTTATTTTCACCATTAAAAAAACTGGACAAGTTTGATATCGCTAAAATCATACTAATGGGGAGAATAGTAATTGGGAGAATAGTAATGCTAGGTCATTTTTGTGCACAAAATACACACAGTAACAGTTCCCAAAAAAGTTCAAAATTATATATAGTTTCTTCACAATTTCCTGCACTTGAAATTTTTTTTCCCATTCTACAGTGCATTATGTGATGAAATGAATGGTGTCATTCAAAAGTACAACTCATCCTACAAAAAAACAAGCTCATACATGTCCATGTGGATGAAAAAATAAAAAATATTATAGCTCTTGAAGAAGGGGAGGAAAAAATGAAAACACCTAAATGGAAGTTGGCCATGTCTGGAAGGGGTTGTTAAGATTTATAGTTAAGATTTATAGCAGAAGGATACAAGGACACTAAATTTCAGGAAGGTAAATTTCCAGTGGCCAAAAAAATATGATTTTAGTAGACAAAACTGGGTCAATGACAATATAAATAAAAATACACAAAGCAAATGGGATTTTTGTTAAGTATCCTAAAAAGTGCCTCCACCCAATATATACTCTATGAAAAGAAATAATCTAGTAACAGAAGAAAAGCATTATGGCTAATTATAGCTGTAGAGGGCACAATAAAAGACAAAAAAGAATGCATTCAGTAATTATAACAAGGATTTAGTGGTGAGGCATTAAATAATTGTAGAGGAAAATAATAAATTGTGTAAAAAAAATCAAATCAAAAAGAATGAGCTAGAGAGACTCATTGCCAAAGAAAGTATAAACAATCCAAAGATATTCTTAAACAACATACCTTATTTTTTGGAGATGCTTGGTGGTGCGGGTGCTCCGCTGTCATTTTGTGAAAGCCCAGAGCCCCCGCACTTCCATTGCTGTAATGCTCTGGTCTCCAGGAAAATGGCCACTGGAGGCAGCACATACGCAGAATAAGATCTTGGGAGATGAGATCTCGGTGCCGAGATCTCAGGAGATGAGATCTTGCTGCCGAGATCTTGTCTCCCAATATCTCATTCTACACATGCACCGTGTCCGGCGGCAATTTTCCTGGAGGCCAATGCATTACAGCTGTTAGGAACGGCAGAACGCACTAAAGAAAAATAAATAATAAAGTGGGTTCGTCACTCAGGGTCCACCGTGCAGTAGATGTTACACTGCTGCTAGGTAATGACAGACCAGCAATATGGCGGTATAATGCGCACGAGTTCAACTTAAACCCGACTCTGTTCACACACAGAGGCGCCGCAACATAAATATACAAAAACGCTGAGCCTGTTAGTGTCACAGACCACAGGGAAATGCACACACGGTATCTGGTCACAGGAGCAGGACCCAAGGCAGAGGAGCTGCACCCGTCTAGACCTACTGTGTGTGCGGCATCACTACTGCAGACGTCAAGGAGGGCTGCAACTGCAGCGCGGCGTAGGACACAGCCGCTAGGAAGCAGGCGCAATGTCGGACGCTAGGGAAGAGATGCGGCGTGCACAGTGGCCTAAGGTTTGCCACTGACTGGCGCTGACTGCTGCACTAATTCCCTATCCAAATGCTTAATATCAGAGGGAAGGGGTTTTAAATGAGTCAGTCACCAGAGTCATAAATCCGTCACCATTCGCACATTTAGCTTTAAAAGTCTATACTAGCGCATGGCCGAACGGTCATGTGCGCTTTTTATAGCCGTGCGGGACCTTCCAGATCTCTGAGATGGACCAATGAGATCTGGAGCGGGACCTGGGCACATGACTCCCGATCTCCAATGGGAGATCGTCTCGTGAGCATGCCCAGTAGGAGCAAAGAGGAGCTTAGTCTCTGGAACGGTCTGCTGTAAAGAAATCTTCTCTGCAGTAAATAGACAGCAGGAGACCGCAGAATGTGAGGCTCTGGATTCTTGCAGAGCAGACGCAGAAACCTGACGCCTAGCAACAGCAATGGAAGTGCGGGTGCTCCGTGCTTTCACAAAATGTCTGTGGAACCCCCGCATCACCGAGCATCTTCAAAACTGCCGCACACGAGTCTGGGATGGATGTGTGGGGGCTCTGGGATTTCACATAATGTCAGCAGAGTCCCAGCACCACCGACCATCTGCAAAACTGCTGCAGACTCCTGGTAAGTACATCAGGACTATAAGACACCACCCCATTTTCATACAAATTTTTTGGGGAAAAAAGTGTGTCTTATAGTCCAAAAAATATGGTACATAGTAAGAAACTCAACATTAGTTACACAAGAGAATACCATGACAGGTAACATGCAAAAGGATGCCATAAATTCTCAAATAAATGTGCTTAACCTAGCAGAAAGTAATGCACATAAAAACATGAAAATAGACAAATCATCTGGCCTGGATGGAATACACCCCCCGACTACTGCAGGAATTAAGAACTGTGATAGACAGACCTCAGCACAGGTACACAGCAAGTGTGGGGCCAGTATTCTAAAGAGAGACAAAAACTGAGCCTGAAAATTATAGACTGTTAAGCTTAAACTACTGTTTGCAAAATCCTTGAGGGTTTTCTTAAACTGGTTATTCTGGAGTATTTTACTAAGAATAACCTCATTACCTGACATCAACATGGATTTATGAAGAATCAGCCTTGTCAAATTAATCTGCTTCAATAAGGAGGAAAGTACCAGACTGGACCAGGGTAAGGCAGTGGATGTCCTGTATCTGGACTTTCCAAGGGTGTTTAATCCCCCTTTTAGCAATTCTGACGACTTTCAGTTTATGAAGCTATAGCTCTAGAATGCTTAAATGTATCCCACTGATGAAACCTGACTTTCGCAAAAGTCGGGTCGAACGAAATCGGCCGATTTTTGTGAAAAGTCGAAGGCCGACTGAAACACGAAAGCCAATGCAAGTCAATGGGGAAGCAAAGTCGGCAGGGAGTGGAGGCCAGGAAACACACCTACAGTGCCCTTTTGAATGCCAAAAACATCAAATCTTATTACTGAAGCTTTTCAACCTTAATTTGCTTCATAATACTAGTTACGCACTGAAAAATGGGGGTTATTTGGCTAAATTTGTGGGGGGTAGTGCTGGCTCCAGGTTTTCATGTGCCCTGGGCCAAAGAGCGCCCCTTTAACACATACCACAACTCATGATGCTCCGATACGGCAGAGAAATAGCGGTATAGTACAATGAAAAATACTTCACTTTTTACATCTCATGACTGATATCCATTTTAAATTCTCCAGTAGCTCCAAAAACGGACAGTATCTTACTCCATACAGTATTATGGCCACCGCATAGTGCGCTATACAGAGTAATGAGGCCCATATATTTCACCATACAGAATCATTGGTCCCATATAATGTTTGAAACAGTATATGATGACAGGGCAGCACGGTGGCTCAGTGGTTAGCGCTGCAGCCTTGCAGCACTGGGGTCCTGGGTTCGAATCCTACCAAGGACAACATCTGCAAGGAGTTTGTATGTTCTCCCCGTGTTTGCGTGGGTTTCCTCCGGGCACTCCGGTTTCCTCCCACACTCCAAAAACATACTGATAGGGAATTTAGATTGTGAGCCCCATCGGGGACAGTGATGAAAAAAAAAAATGTGTGCAAACTGTGAAGCGCTGTGGAATATGTTAGCGCTATATAAAAATAAAGATTATTATTATTATTATTATTATGATGAGCTCCACATAATGCTACAGTATATGTTGGTCCCCATGGATGAAGCTCTTATGAGCCCAAATAATGCTCCATATATAATGGGCCCCATTTCTAATGCTCCAGTGTATAATGGGCCCTGTAAATGCTGCTCCAGTGTCTGATGTCCACCTATGGAATACTCCAGTGTATGTTGGGCCCCATATATCATTCTCCAGAGTATAGTGCTCCCCAAAAATTGCTGTCTCAACATTGAAAACAATTAAATAAGTCTCCTCAAATAAGTCTCCTCACTAGGGAATCCCTGTACTAGTCTGGGCGTACAGACGTGATGTCATTGCGCTCTCTGATCAGAATATCACTGTCAGGAAACGCGGAAGACATCATGGCGGTGGAGCAGGGAGAGGTAAGTATTTCAAATTTGCAAGTGCTGTGATCCAGAGCAAGCAGGAGGGGCCCACTTGTTGGTGACGGCACTGACACAGGGCCCCTCATAGTACGGCGGTGTGTCTGACGGCGGGTGGGCCGAACCTGCACTTTCAGCTGCACCTTCCTTTTTTCACCGTGTAAGGTGGTACAGTATATGGGAAGGGTAACCTGAGTTTCATCTGGGTCACATTCAGGCTGTGTAGAGTGCGAGGGGAATGTAGTGGTCTGGGTCAATGTACCAGCAGAATCATCTAGCAGTGGCTGGGCCTTAGTGCACTTGTAGCGCCCCCAGGAGTACGGTCGCCACAGTGGCATTACTTTCCTCCTAGGGAGTGTGATGTCATGCTTGGGAGCAACGAAGGATCTCTCTAGCAGTTAAACCAACACACAACACATTTCCCGCTCCAGGCCAGCAGGGAGACCTCTGAACCTGACTGCTGAGGAACTGCTGTCTGTGGTCAGGAGGAGGTAAGTTAGGGCAGTCTGTGAAGGGAAGGGGAAGTGTGTGGACATGAGAAGGGGAGCTGGAGGATGAGCAGAGTTAAGGCTCACTCCAAGCTTGAGGGCATGGTCCTGATTCCGGTCTCCGAGTTTGTAGGGATACTGACGTTCCTGCAGCAGAATCCGGAGGAAGTAGCAGCTGTAAATGCTCTGTACCCAACTAAGGCTCAGAGGCCCCAGCAGCAACGTGTGGGAGCCAGAAGGAAAAGGCTACGGCTGCCTGCCATATGAGAAAGTTCCAAGAGAGAGTCAACAGGGGAACTTCATTGAACTCAGCACTGCGAGTACCTCAGATAAGCGCTAGAACGGAGGCCACACTACTTATCTACAGAGAGAGAATTCGAAATTGGCTTCCAGGCTGACCAACTCCTTCTCCATCTGTACTCTGGGTCCTGGACGGCACTTGCCAAGTACAGGTAAAGGAACTGCACGACTGTGTCTGTCCTCTTTCTCCTGCACCTGACGCACGGCTCTGCTACATCCTGCACTGCACACCATCTGCCAACTCTTTCATGTGCCCTGCTACAATGGCCATACCTGTGCAGGGCTTCTACATCTTAGCTGCACCACAACTTCTGTCCCAGAGAAGCGCCACTGCAGCACTGGTCAATCTACACAGAAACCACAGGTGGCATCACGTATCATTCACCTATAAACGTAATTCACCTCTTTGCATGGACGCCCAGGGCCACGGAACGGGTCACCACCACTGTAACACATCCCAGGGAGACACCGTCCCGGTACCGATTAACCCCACTGCCCTGCCTGGCCACCCACACTCCATGTCAGATTCATCTTGGACTGGGGAATTCACGATTTGACTTGATAACCCATGCATTGTATGATAGAAAGAGCTACATGGACTAATGTGAAGTGTGGCCTGCTGCATCATTCACTTTGGGTGGGGGTGCAGGAGACAAGGAAAGGGGTTCTTCCTGACCAGGAGCCAGCACTTGATGACTCAGTCCTTGCATTTTTTGAAACTTCAGAAGAGGAGGGCATATTTGCTGGAGTCTGTTTCGGCAATGTAAGTCCAAACCAGTTCCTCATGCTCTGGCTTTAAAAATGGTTAACCTACTCCCAGAAAAGGTAGCCTTCCAGGCGTTCCGCAGACAGACCATGATGCAGGCTCAACACCTCCTGCCTTTGCTGCTATTGTGCTTTTGCTACTACCAGCAGATGCACCACCACCATCAGCACCAGCTGGCCCCCTCACGCCCACGTCCACAGCCTCTTCCACCAAACTTCCAAATTTAGCAAAAAATAAACACAAAATAACATCACATATATGGTACTGTATCAGAAGTGTACAGCTCTAATCAGTCAAAGGATAATTGTCAATCTCCATATATATTCCATCAGTCACACAGACACTCTCAGGCTCAGTATGGATTAGACAAGAATATAAAAAGTAGACAAAGTGTACAGTATCATCAGATAGCAGGTATATATAGCATAGTTTAAACATTAACAATGTACGTCTATATATCATAAGTAGTGTTGAGCCACCCCACTGGTGTTTTGGTTCATCGCACAGGAGGCAAGTTCGTCGAATGTTCGTCGAACCACACTGAAAACAATGGCAGGCAAACACAAACACATACTAACACATACAAAACAATTACAAAACACCTTAAAAGGTGTCCCAAAGCCGACAAAATGCTCAGAAGCCAAAAATAACATATGGAAAAGGGCAACTACATTTACAAAAGAGGTGGAGGAGTAAAAGGAGGAGGTGGAGGAGACACAGATCAAGGCTTGTCATGCCCTTATGAAGTCAAGAAAGTCTGGACTAAAAATGTAAAAACCAAACCCAAAAAACCAAAATCTGAAAACGAACTCGATCATATACCGTCTTACTTCCCACCAATAAATTATGGCAACTGGCGATCGGGCGGCATTATTCCCATGTACCTCCAAACAGCGTCCATGAAGCCAAAGTGTTTGCTTTCCGGGGGCAGTATGATTGCAAAGCTGAACCTTAAAGGAATGTCCAAAAGGGCACCACCAGGAGTGGAGCCTGCGGTTTAATTGGACTCCACCCGGGAAACCACAACCATGCCACTTCAAAAAAAGATGCACACATTGAAAGCTTTGTCAATTGTGTGTGTGTGGTGTGGTATGTCCGTTTGTAGTTGTGCTAGCGATTTGTCAGCTTTATTCCGTTAACGAACGAGACTCCGGCATGCGGTACGCGTAAAGCTTACTAGAGGGATAAGCGAGGCTCTGGCACGTGCGATCGAGCAATAACATGGCTATCATGTCCGAGGCTACATGCGCGCTACACTGAAAGGACCATCTTTTGTCGCTTACAGGTGCAGATAACCCGCTGAACACCGTTAGTGATGGGGATCTGGGATTCCAATAATTCGCCGTGAATGATGATTTCCCAGTAAGTGCAGGTCAACAGCAATTCCTGATTTCGGCCTAACCGCCATTCCAGGAAAAATGCAAAACATTACGTGTCCAAACCACAGGTGCTGTAGCTTGCTTAACAGCTCTGCAGCCGTTCCCAGACCCAGTATGGATTCTACAAGATTCGAGAAAGTTGATAAAGGGTACAGTTTCACCGGATAACACGTATATATGTTGCATAGTTTACACATTAAAAACCTATGTGTATCGATCAGGAGGCAGGCTCAGATGGTCTCAGGCCCAGTATGGATTAGACCAGATTGTGCAAAGTTGAGATAGGGTACATTATCACTGGATAGCAGGTATATAGAGCATAGTTTAAACATTTAAAATCTCCATGTTCTCTGCATGGATTACACAACAATCTAAAAACTAGAAAAAAGGAAATGTATTTCAAGCGTACACCATGATACACTTTTCGTGGTATTTTTAAATCTTCATTTATATTTCTGTCTCAGTAAGACAGCCCAGACTCTCTGCAATAGGAAATTAGATGCATACAATTATTTACCTAAAGTCTAGTGATTGCAGAAATCAACGAATTACTATTCACGGGAACAACTTCCGTCACAATTCTCAGAGGCGATGCTGACCCTCAATTAATTAGAGTGTGGACACAGCAAAAACCTTTCTTTGTGAAGAAAGTGTTGCTGTATCGCAGTACCGTTGATCCCATCGCCGTTACTCATATCCATCCAATTTTGATCACAGGGAGAGATGTAAACATGGTGCTCACTACCTATCATGATCTGTCACGTAACTTTGGAGTGCAAAACACAGAAGCCACAGGCCGTAGGCGATTCAATTGGATTGGCATGAGAGGGAGGGCACATTTAAAAATGTGCGCTGGAATGTCACACGTCTGTGGGTAGGAAAACTGTTAAAGCTGATGAGAAACCACCACTGCATCTCATTGTGAGTCGACGTCCATAAGAAATGGAAGCCATTGATCATCTGAAGCTGGATCCCGGCCAGCGGGACAGGGCATAGCTACGTCTTAACCATCATCTTCTATCAGTTCACCAAATTTGAAGTGCCAGTCCCAGTGATGGATTTGACAGCCCAGACTATACAGCAGAGGAGCAGGGAGAGGTAAACATTGCAAATGCTGGGGCCCTGCTCGTGGGCATCGGCACTGGCACTGGGCCCCTCATAGTACGGCGGTGTGTCTGACGGTGGGTGTGCACCACCACTGTCAGAGTCACTTGATTGCACTATGAGGGACCCTGTGCCAGTGCCCACGCCCACGAGTTGGCCCACCCACCTGTCCAGGGCAATGGCACTCGCACGGTTGCGTGCGCTCTGTGGTGACCCCGGCCATTGGGGGGAGGAGGCTGCTCAGTTAGGGAGGTTTACAAAATGGCATATGTTGATGTGGGACATTGACCTGCTGCTAAAGGTGAAATTGGTCAAGTCCCAGGAACGGGTGGACCAAAGAAAACAATTTTCCTGGGAATCTTTGTGTCATCAGGGTAAGGTGGGACAAAATCCTTGGAAACACATGCATGGTTCATTTTAATGAAGGTTAGATCATCCACATATTGGGTCGACAGATGGGTCCTTTTTTCTGTCAGTATTGATCCACACTTGCAGCTGGGCATGCGAGCTCCTGTAAGGCATATTGTGCCAATTCAGGCCAGGTGTCCAGTTTAGCTGCCCAATAGTCAAATGGGAATGACCTGTGAGGGAGAACATCGATATGGGAGGAAAAGTAGTTTGTAACCATACTTGACAAGTGCTGTCTCCAGTCACTTTCAATCGATGCAGTATTACCAGTCGTGTGAGCGGGACTTGAAAAATCAGTCCACAACATGGTCATGAAACCCCTGTCTCCAACGCCACTTCTGATGTGTCCACCACCAACACCGCTTCCAAGTTGCCCCCGGCCCTTACGGCTCGTGTGAGAACCATCACCCCTGCTGTGTGCTGGGAATGCCTCAACCAACCGGCTTACCAGAGTTGCTTGCTTGTTAGCCAATATTAGGTCAAGGTTCTCCTGTGGCATGATGTTTTGGAATTTGCCTTTATAGCATGGATCCAGGATGCTGACCAACCAGTAGTCATCATCATTCATCATTTTGGCAATGCGGGGTTCCCTTTTTAGGATCTGCAAGGCATAATCTGACATGTGGGCCAATGTTCCCGGTTTCAATGATGCACTGCGAGTGCTGGGTGGAGGAGCACTTTCTGGCAAATCCACATCCCTCCAGTCACGCACAAACCCTGTACCAGACCTTGCAAAGCCAACATTTTCTCTTGCCCCACAAGAAGCATCCTCCTCCCCTAAATAATCATCCCCATCATCATCCTCCTCCTCTTCTTCCTCCACCTCGTCCACGACAGTTCCCTGACCAGACAATGGCTGACTGTCATCAAGGCTTCCCTCTTCCTCTTCCTCCTCATCAACCTCGGCTGCAGACGCCTGCTCCTTAATGTTCGTCAAAGTTTGCATGAGCAGACGCATAAGTGGGATGCTCATGCTTATGATGGCGTCGTCAGCGCTTACCAGCCGTGTGCATTCCTCAAAACACTGAAGGACTTTACAGAGGTCTTTCTGCTTCGAACACTGCACACCTGTCAACTCCATGTCTGCCCTCAAAGTGCCTGCCCGTGTATCCTCCCACAAATGCATTAAGGCCTGCCTCTGCTCACACAGCCGCTCCACCATGTGCAGGGTGGAGTTCAACCTTGTTGCAACGTCGATAATTAGGCGGTGCTTGGGAAGGTGGAGCAATCGCTGCAGCTTCTGCATACGACTGGAGTGTATCGGCGACCGGCAGATGTGCGAGCACAGTCTTCGAACATTAAGGAGCAGGCCTGTTAAATCTGGATAATTAGTGAGGAAGCACTGCACCGCCAGGTTCAAGGTGTGAGCCAAACAAGGTATGTGTCTGAGTTTTGAAAGAGCTATGGCTGCCACAAAATTCCGGCTGTTATCACTAACTACCTTGCCTTCCTCAAGATGTAGACTGCCCAGCCATGACTCAGTTTGTCGCTGAAAGTAGTCGGCCAGTACCTCTGCAGTGTGTCTGTCGCCCAAACACATCATCTGCAACACAGCCTGCTGATGCTTTCCACTAGCTGATCGATAGGGGGACACCTCGTTTGCAACACTGTCAACTGCGAATGCAGTGCTCGTGCGACTGCGCTCTGTGGACCAGCTTTCGCTTCTGGAGGAGGAGGAGGAGGGTCGAATGCCTATAGCCAACTGTTTCATATACCATGGGCTAGGCAGCACTGTGCCACCACCGCTGTACCCTGTGGACCCTGCATCCACCACATTAACCCAGTGCGCAGTGATGGACACGTAACGGCCCTGACCATGCCTACTGGACCATGCATCAGTTGTGAGGTGCACCTTTCCACTCACTGACAGCTTGAGTGCATGGACAATGTGGTCTTTCACATGAAGGTGGAGGGCTGGGATGACTTTGCGAGAAAAGAAGTGGCGACTGGGTAGTTCATAGCGTGGAACTGCGTAGGCCATTAGTTCGCGGAAAGCTGCGCTTTCAACCAACCGATAGGGCATCATCTCTAACGAGATTAGTTTGGCAATGTGGGTGCTCAAAGCCAGTGTACGCGGATGAGAGGATGAGTACTTTCTTGTCCTACTCATAGTCTCTGGTAGGGTGAGCTGGACTTGAGAGCTGGATATGGTGGAAATAGCTGTGGACATGGCGGACTAAGAGAGGGTTGATGATGGTGATGGAGTTGGCGTTCTTTCTGATGGCCTAGATTCAGTCTTTCATTGCAATAACAGTGTGATTCCCTGAATGATTTGCTCTTGCGACGACAACTCAACATTTGCTGCTGGTGGTGTGCTAACCGGTGGACTTACAGTGAGGGAAACAATGTTGCGTTGCTGACTACCTTCTTTTAGGACTGTCCCACAAGGGTTGCCGTGACGTGGCAGGATGGCTTCTGAGTTGGAAAATCCATCCTGTCTGGCCTACACTATTACTGGTGGTTCAGTCCCTCTGCCCTTGTTCACATTTACGTCACTTGACAAGTGGAAAGGTTTTAAATACAAGAGTTAGGACTGTCCCACAAGGGTTGCCGTGACGTGGCGGGATGGCTTCTACATTATTTTGATCAAAATTATGTTAACTAAATACCCTTATTATTACTATTATTACTACCTTTATGCAATTTTTGCAATATATTTTTTTTTTTTTTTTACTTTTTTATTCCAGGATATTTGTTTTGTGTTTTGTTTTTGGTTTTCTCTGTGTAAAGGTCATGTGTTCATATGCAATTACATTTTGCATGCACATTAATTTACTTTTTCTGCTCAGACCCAGTTTCTCACTTCTTTGGGAGCAGTAGCAAATGTGGTACGTGAGTTTTGGTAGTCCATCCACGCTTGCAAGTGCATGGTGGTTAAATGTCTTAGCATGCAACTGGTATTCAAATTTCTCAGATTTTTCCCTCAGCTAAAGGTCTTTGCGCACTTCTTACAGATTACCTTTGCCTGATCATTAGGATTTTGTTCAAAAGAGTGCCACACTGCACTCTTCCTACTAGGGAAGACAGTTTGAGGCCTTGCACGCTGTGCTTTTTTGACCGTCTGGCCAAGCTGTCCTGCAATTTTTTGGGTTTTTGTAACCCATTTTTGGACTGCTCCGGGCCTGCCAGATAACAACTGTTGCGATGTCGATGCCCGCTGCGGATGCTCCTCCTCCTCTTCTGAGCTATTGGCAGCGGCACACTCTACCCCCAATGGATGCCAATCTGGGTCAACAACTGGGTTATCCATCACCTTTTCTTCAATGTCATGTGCACCTTCCTCTGTGTCACCGTGTATGGTGGTATAGTATGCGGGAGGGGGCAACTGAGTTTCATCAGGGTCAGATTCTGGCTCAGTACACTGCAAGGACAATGTTGTGCTCTGAGTGAATGTACCAGCAGATAAATCTAGCAGTGGCTGTGTATCAGTGCACTCCATGTCAGATTCATCTTGGCCTGGGTAATTCACGATTTGACTTGATAACCCAGGCATGGTATGTGAAAACAGCTCCATGGAGTAATCTGTAGTGTGGCCTACCGCATCCTTCAATTTTGGTATCGGTGAATGACACAAGGAAAAGTGTGGTTCATGACCATGAGCCTCCAATGACGACTCAGTGCTTTTATTTTTTAAAACTTCAGAAGAGGAGGCGATAGAGCAGGAGGCTGAGTCAGCAATGTAAGCCAAAACTTGTTCTTGAAGCTCCGGCTTTAGAAGCGGTTTAGCTACTCCTAGAAAAGGGAGCCTTTGAGGCCTTGTGGAGCCAGACGATGACGCAGCCTTAACACCTCCAGTATTAGGTGCTATTTTGCTTTTGCCACTACCAGCAGATCCACCACCAACACCATCATTACCAGCTGCCAACCCCCGCCCACTTCCATGTTCTCTTCAACCACACTTCCTCATTTTTTGGAAAAATTTACCCAAATTTACTCCAACTCTCTGGTACTGTAAAACAAGGTACAAGGTGTATATAGTACTGGGGAGAATTGGAATGTCTCTACACTTAAGGACACTGTGGGATTCAGTCAGGCCCTGTTTATTTAACACCGCAATATGACAGGCAGATTCTCTATGCTGTTAGAAGGGTGTATAGAGGACTGTGGAGAATTGGAATGTCTCTACACTTCAGGAGACTGTGGGATTCAGTCAGGCCCTATTTATTTAACACCGCAATATGACAGGCAGATTCTCTGTGCTGTTAGAAGGGTGTATAGAGGACTGTGTAGAATTGGAATGTCTCTACACTTCAGGACACTGTGGGATTCAGTCAGGCCCTGTTTATTTAACACCGCAATATGACAGGCAGATTCTCTATGCTGTTAGAAGGGTGTATACGACTGTAGAATTGGAATGTCTCTACACTTCAGGACACTGTGGGATTCAGTCAGGCCCTGTTTATTTAGCACCACAATGTGACCAGCAGAAATTGCCTAGTGTATGACAAACTACAAGGTGTATATAGAATTGGGCAGAACTGGAATCTCCCTACAGTGTAGGTCTGTAAGAACGGAACAACTCCTCAACTTATCCTTACAGAGTCACACACAGATAGCTTCACTGTGGCCGTGATAACAGCTGTTACATGGTACTGAGAGAGGAGAGTGCACGTGCACCGCTGTCCAGTGTATGTAAAATTGTCAAGCTCTGTGTTTTAGTATACGGACTGACACACACTGTCTCTATAGTTTTGAATGTAATCAAACAGCAAATATACTAAACTGTTTGAAAACCAGACAAAACTATAAGATGGAGGTCTGTAAGAACGGAACAACTCCTCGACTTATCCTTACAGAGTCACACACAGATAGCTTCACTGTGGCCGTGATAACAGCCGTTACACGGTACTGAGAGAGGAGCGTACACCGCTGTACAGTGTGTGAAAAATGAACGCTCAGTAACTCACAAGGACAAAACAATAAAATCTGGATTTCTTTGAAAAAAGCAGTTTGCTCAGCAGTGGGCACACAGCAATGCAGCTACCAGGTAGCCTTAAAAGGCAGCCTAATAACCAACAGAGCTGATGCACCAAAATATAGCCTCCCCTTGCACTGCACAGTGACTGGTGTGTTGTACAGGCAAAATCGCTAGCAGCAGAATCAGTTTTTGGTATCTTCTTCCCTGCCTAACACTCTCCCTACAGAATCAGCAGCAGCTCTCCCTATTCTGAGATCAGCATGAGTAACATGGCGGTCGGTGTCCCCGACCTTTTATCCCCCTGTGACGTCCCACAAAGCAAGCCAATCACTTGCATGCCAAGCACTTGCACCTCCAAGATGGTGGTGACCGCTGCCTAGGTCATCACGTTGCCCACAGTGTCCGTTCTTCCTGATTGGCTGCAAAAAGGGCTCTCAAGCATCTTTTGAAACGCGACTTTGGCGCTAAAGTCGCCGACCTTGTGGCCGACCTCACGCTAAGGTCGGGTTTCGTTTCACGAAACCCGACTTTGGCGAAAGTCGGCGACTTTTCAATTTTTTCGACCCGTTTTGCTCAACTCTTCTTATTGTGTTAATTAATTAACCCAAAAGGATGGAATAACTAGAATTGTGTTAAGCTGGAAAAACAAAGTACAAAATCAATATAAGAAAATGTGGATAATGTTATCAGTATCACGTGTGAATATCCGTACATTCTGTCATGATCCCAGTGCAGGTTTTTGAGCTGCACGTCAGGGGTTAATGTCTGGAGCTCAGTGCAGGTTTTGACCTGCACACCTGGGGTTAATGATTGTGGCCTCTTTCTGGTTCTGGGAGAGCTTCTTAAACCCCTGGGAAGCTCCAATCCCTGCCAGTTATACTTTTGCCTTTGGCCGAGTATGCTGACCTCTGTGTGCCTGTACCTGTTCGTTGTTATAGCTTGTTTATATGGTTCTGAACAGTTCTGTTTCCCGTTGTGAGTTTGCCTGTTCATTCTGTACTGTGCTATCCTCTCTGTGTATGACTCATTGCCTGTGATCTGACTACTCTCTGCTCACCCCTCTTGTACCATGCAGCTATCTCTGTGTATGACTCATTGGCTACGTCCTGACTATCCTCCCTGTCTATGCCCCTTGGTAACTTTGTCTCACAGTTACCCTGCTAGGAGTTCTCTTGCAGCTCCTAGCTCTCTGGAGTTTAGGCCATGCCCCCAGCAGTCACGTGCTTCAGGTCCTGTGACTCTGAAGTACGCATCTACTCGGCTGCTGCTCGCTCCACAGGTATCTTTGAGCACAGTTTGCTTTACTCAGGATGCGTGCACTGGCTCAGTGAGCAAGTTCAGTGCGGTGTTTCTGACACATTCACTGAAACGCACCCCAAGATAAATCACATCAGTAAAAACATTGAGACAGCTTACCCATAATAGAATACTGCTACAGGGACCAGGGAAGGAGCCCTTGTGACGCACATTTCAAGTTACGGTAATTTTTTCACAACAAAGTCAGGTCTTTTCCTGATCCTGTTTTATTTTATATTGTGTATATACTGTTATAAATTGTATAATAAAATTTCTATAATAATTGTAATTTATTTAAATTAATTACTCCAACTATTTCTTTGTAGGTTATAAATGGAGATTACATTAATGATATATCCAATATGTAACCTCCCCACTTGGGAAAACTAAAGGGGACCACACGTTGTACTAACATGATGTTATTAACCTATTTTATACCTGTATACCCGGTGAATTTAATAATAATATGTGAAGTAACCTGCTGTTCTTTAGTAGCTGGTCACATTGGGAACCATCGATTGTTTCAAAGGAATCTTACAATTTTTTTCTTAGAAAAAAGGAACATGAAAACTTAAGTTTTGGAAACTTCTTGTTCTGAATTTTGATCCAATCAATGAACAGTCAGGAACAGGTTGGAAAAATTATCTTTTCTAGATCAGATTGCATGGCTGTAGTTACACACCATTTCTTTTATTCTCTCCCAACCCTCATGTGAATCTAATGGACATGTGTCTTTTTCATCTTACCATGTAAGCATGTTATCTAAACAGTTTGCAGAATATGGGATCCACTGTAAGATTTATAGCCCTTTCATAAAGTAAATGCCATAATTTCCCTTTCATAACTAAAAACTTCTATTAACTATGTGCCAAAATAATAATAATGATAATGAGCCCTATGCTTTGTGCGATTTGTCTTTTTTCTTTGCTTAATCAGGATTCTGAAAATAAATTAATGCGTGATTGGTGAAGTGTGGTATTTAATATAAGGCAGATGCTTTTAGAAGCTTACTGTTTAAAAAAAAAAAGAAAGTATTATTCTTTCATATTGATGGACCTACCCAACCATATGAATACATTTCCATTTTTATGCAGTTTAATTCTGCTGATTGCTACCAACAAAATGAAGTGTTAAGAACAAATGCAAATTTGCCTAATTTTAATATATGTTTAAATTAAATTAAATGATAGAAATAGAAAATGTGGGAAAGCAAAGTAATTCATTCATGTAGGCCTCAAAGCATTGAATGGCCTTTTCTTAACAAAAGAGTCAAAAAGCCCAATGCCAGTAACTGTAAAAGTTTTGTAAGAGTGGCTTTATTAACGGTAGAGGGAATGTAACTTTAACTCTAAGAAGTTAATTCATTTTCAAGACTGTGTCTTATGTTACCTACATGACCATTAAAAGTTTCTTCCTCTCCTTTCTAACGAATAAGACCATTGAGTAATAAAAAAAATTGTAATACTCAAGTGCTATACTACTACTGCTCCTCCACATTCATGTCTGTGTCCCCAATTAGTGTGCCGGCATCACCATCTGCCGTGGAATTCAAGTGACAGTTTCAGCCAATCTGCGACTGCTGATCAGCTGTATCATTCACATTCACATTTCATCTGATCGGAAGAAGTGAAGATGTCAGACTGGCAAGGGACACAGCAACAAGCGACACAAAATATATGATCTCTCCTGATCTTCACCCCTTCACAATATTTACGTACACAGCAGCTAGCTGTCATTTACTGCAGACAGGGGTGAGGGGAGGTGTGGAGATTTAGATACCCAAACTGTAACTGTGCGCCATTCTTGATTCACTAATATTTGTGCCATTTTGGCCTAAAGGGGTTTTCTTATTTCCAAGCTCCTATCTCAGTATGGAGTAGGTGTAATAATAATAACATTAGCAAATACCTTCAATTATAAATGTTGTATAGTTCTTCTGATTCACTATATCTCTTAGTCCATGTGCAGGGCATTGCAGTAGCTCAGGTATTCAGGGCTACAACCACTAACAGCTACCTAAGCACAATTATGTAAGTGGTTGTAACTACGGATACTTAAATAACTACAACGTCCTGCACATGGGGTAAGTGATACAGCTAATCAGAATAACTATCTCCATTTCTCATTGGTGGTATTTGCTAATATTATTATTATTACACATACTACATATTGGGATGGAATCTTGGAGATGGGAATACCCCTTTAAGGGTAAATATGCCTGTCCATATAATATGCTGTTCTTATTTAGGGAAACATTCACATGACTGATCTGCTTTAAAAATGTGTAGAATTAAACGTGCTCTGTTACTAATGACATATTAGAGTATTTGGAATTGCAAATGTTATATCGAAAATCATCCAAATTGGATGAAATATAATAAACTGATATGTTTGTTTATAATGTCATTAACATCTACATAACTCTAAAGTACATATTATTTGAGTGGTAATCTCTTGAAATCCCAAGACCACTAGTCTTAATCCTGAACAACTAGCGATATTATCGGGAACATTCTGAAATATATAATCTTTATTTTGTAAAAAAAAAAAAATGCCATGTACAAGACACATTTAGTAAATTGACAAAAATGAGGGTAAGCAAGAATGTTCCAATTTCTAACTAAAATACAACTTTGATTATTAAATATTTCACAGTAAAAAAAGCATAAAAAAAGTTTGAAAGTTTTGAGTTGAGTTGTTTTCTATGCTAAAAATAAACTAGACTATCTTTTGCTATTTTTAAACTTTTTTTTGATAATTAAAACAAGTTGTTTTCAAATAATGTACCAATAAATGTAATAATATGTTTCTTCTGTTTTGACCAATAACGGATCTTTGATATGGCTGCAGGAAACCATGAACCTAGTCAACCTTTTTGTCCACACGTCCTTTCTGCATGGGTTAAGAAATGAATGCCATGTAATACTAAGGAGACGCAAAACTTTATGACTCTTGTTAAATTTTGCCGAAAAAAAAACTGTATTGTGCCATTTTACTGCAAAAATTAAGTCCTGTCATGAATTAAAAATAAAGGATGATATTCTAATAAGTGAAAGAGATGAAATTTCTCCTTTGAAAAGCAAAATCACTTCCCAGAAAAGCTGATATCAACTAATTTTTCTATTTAATTATCAAGCATAAAACAGAGATCCCATGCTTCATTGATACTAATCACTTGTGGTTCTGAAAATTTTCAATTTACATTTTACTACCGGTTGTTACTGCAGGTGGTTTTAAACTATGACTATCCACATTGCTATTATTCAGATGATTAAATTATATTTAGCTTCATTAAGTTATCCGATTTTAAATTGCTTTATCCGAACTTGAAGCAGATTCCGTCTCTTGAGTTGTACATTCAGTTTTATTTTATTCTTATTTTAGAAGACTTTCCATTTCGTATTACTTTTAGGACATATCTCCCCTAATTGCATGAAATCCCAAAGCATATCTGAGAATTTCTGGATAATGATCTATGCCATTAAGAAGTCTTTTTTCACTGTGGTGGGTAATCTAAATATTATATCTTCACCAACTAAAAATCATTTTGTAATGATGCATGTATTATGCAGTCTTTGTGGAATGATACACTAATTCATTGCATTTTCCAAAAGATAATTCTGCTCAACCATTTAATTCTCTTGTGCACTTACCTTTTTAACTGTGCATTTAATTCGCAGCTAATTGACATCAATATTTATGTATTTCAATTAGCTGTTGTTTTATCTACTTCCATGTTATATAATTGGAACCATAAGATCATCTCCCAGAGGCTTTTACATTGTATTCAAAGGAAAATTAAATATCCAATGTGTTTTACCTACATTCAAAGTAAAAGGACACCCTACTGATAGCGAAAAACACAATACATGTATACAAGTAAAATCATCGTGTTTTTCACATAGATTCTTAATAATAGGTTTTACATTTTTTGTATATCACTCAATAACTTCAGTGAAATGATCTTTAGTGCACGTTTTTGTTAATATTTATTTTGTTTGTTGGGTTTACAATGTAATCTTCATTTTTAATACGCAATAAAAACCATCTCAATTGTTATTATACAACTCCATCCGAGAGCCTATAAATTATGAAAAAAATATAAAAAATGACTTACTGTGCATTTCCAGAGAAAGTAGAGAAGCAAGCAGTTAAATTATAGCAAAACACGCAGTTATTAACACTTTAAAATCACTTTTATTTGTTGAATATTCATAATAAAAAAAGCCATGATAAAATCATTGGCACAATCAAGTCACTGATACTTTTCTAGAAGCAAATTGTCCTTAGTCATAGTCTACTCTATACTGACATGCCGATACTAAGGGAGATGGAGCTTTTATAAGAAAGGGTTAAAAAGCATAATTATTGCTAACATATTAAAAAGATATATAGAAACATATATACAGTGAAGGAAATAATTATTTGATCCCTTGCTGAATTTGTAAGTTTGACCAATGACAAAGACATGAACAGTCGATAATTTTAAGGGTAGGTTAATTTTAACATTAAGAGTTGGAACATAAAAACAAAATCTAGAAAATCGCATTGTATAAATGGTATAATTTGTTTGCATTTTGCAGTGAGAAATTTAAGTATTTGTTCCCCTACCAACCTTTAAGAGTTATGGCTCCTACAGACCAGTTAGATGCTCCTAATCAACTTGTTACTTGCATTAAAGACAGCTGTCTTACATAGTCACCTTTTAAAAAAAAAACTACTGTCCACAGACTCAATTAATCAGTCAGACTCTAACCTCTACAACATGGGCAAGACCAAAAAGCTTTCCAAGGATGACAGGGACAAGATCATAGACCTGCAAAAAGCTGGAATGGACTACAAAGCCATGCACAAGGAGACAACTGTTGGTGCAATACTAAGAAAATTAAAGAAATACAAAATAACTGTCAATTGACATCAATCTGGGGCACCATGCAAAATCCCACCTCGTGGGCTAACTTTGATCATGAGGAAGGTGAGAGATCAGCCTAAAACTAGATGTGGGGAACTCCTTAATGATCTCAAAGCAGCTGGGACCACAGTCATCAAGAAAACCATTGCTATAACATTATGTTGTACAGGTTTAAAATCCTGCAGTGCCCACAAGTTCCCCCTGCTCAAGAAGGTACATGTGCAGACCCATCTGAAGTTTGCTAATGAACACTTGGATGATTATGAGAGTGATTGGGAGAAGTTGCTGTGGTCAGATGAGACAAAAATTGATCTCTTTGGCATTAACTCAACTCACCATGTTTGGAGGAAGAGAAATGCTGTCTATGACCCAAAGGACACCAACCTCATGGTCAAAGATGGAGGTGTAAACATTAAGTTTTGTTAATGTCTCTCTGCTAAGGGCACAGGACTACTTCACCGCATCAATGGGAGAATGGATAGAGCCATGTACCATAAAATCCTAAGTGACAACTTCCTTCTCTCCACCAGGACATTAAAAATGTGTCATGGCTGAGTCTTCAAGCAAGGCAATGACTCACAACATACAGCCAAGGCAACAAAGAAGTGGCTCAAAAAGAATCACATTAAGGTGATGGCGTGGCCTAGCCAGTCTCCAGACCATAATTCCACAGAAAACTTATGGAGGGAGTTGAAGACCCAAGTTTGCCAAGTGACAGCCTCAAAATCTTAATGATTTAGTGATGCTCTGCAAAGAGGAATGGACCAAAATTTCTCCTGACATGTGCGCAAACCTCATCATCAAGTACAAAAAATGTCTGACTGCTGTGCTTTTCAACAAGGGTTTTGCCATCAAGTATTAAGTTTTGTTTGCCAGAAGGATCAAATACTTACTTCTCAATGTAGAATGTAAATAAATTTATATAATTTATACAATCTGATTTTCTGGATTTTATTTTATATATTCTATCTCTCAATGTTAAAATTAACCTACTCTTAAAATTATGGACTGTTTATGTCTTTGTCAGTGGACAAATTTACATTTCCTTCATTTTATATATATATATATATATATATATACACACACACACACACACACACACACACACACGTCCAGGTGCTTCTCACAAAATTAGAATATCAATAGACAGTTAATTTATTTCATTTCTTCAATGCAAAAAGTGAAACTCATTTACTATATAGAGTCATTACAAACAGAGTGATGTATTTCAAATGTTTAATTCTGTTAATGTTGATGATTATGGCTTACAGCCAATGAAAACCCAAAAGTCATTATCTCAGTAAATTAGAATAATTAACAAAAACACCTTCAAAGGCTTCCTAAGCATTTAAAAAGGTCCTTTAGGCTATGTGCCCACGTTGCGTGTTAAAACGCACAATGAAAACCGGACTCCTTCCCAGAAATCGCTTTTTTTTTCCCGGCGATTTCACCGCGATTTTACCGTGATTCTGTTCGCGATTTTGCCGCGATTTTCTCAAGCACTTTCCAAGCGATTTGAAGCATCGCTTGGAAAGTGATTGACAGGTTGGTCACACTCGTCAAACATAGTGTTTGACAAGTGTGAGCAGCTTTTTACTATTGAGGCTGCCTATGCGGCATCAATAGTAAAAGATAGAATGTTAAAAATCATAAAAAAAAAAAAAATAAATAAATCGGGGTATATTTACCTTCCGACGTCCCGCACTGCCATCCCGGGCCTCAGCGTTCCCAGTAATGCCTTGCGAGACCTGTGATGGCGTTGGTCTCGTGTTACTATAGTGATCTCGCAAGACCGCTAGTCACGCGAGACTACGTCATCACAGGACCTTGCCGCAAGGCATTACTGGGAACGCTTAGGACAGGAATGCAGCGCGGGACGTCGGAAGGTAAATAAACCCCGATTTTTTATTCTTTTTTTTACAGGGGTATGGTACCCAGGGCCTGGAGGACAGTCTCCTCTCCTCCACACCGTGGGTACCAACCGCACATGAGACGCTTAACTTCCCGCATGGTGGGCATAGCCACATGCGGGAAGTAAGCGATTCTCATGCATTCCTATGGGTGTGGAATCGCGGCACTTCTTTGCGATTCCGCACAAAAGAATGATCATGCTGCGATTTTTTCCGCGATGCGATTCCGCCACGGAAGAAAGCGCAGCATTAACACAGCATGTGCGGAATGCCATAGGAATGCATGGGGGGCATTCTGTACACGTTTTTTTAAATGTTTTCGCAGCATTTTCGTGCCGAAAATCGTGGCAAAAATGCTTAAAAATCGCATCGTGGGCACACAGCCTAAGTCTGTTTCAGTAGGCTGCACAATCATGGGGAAGACTGCTGACTTGATAGATGTCCAAAAGGCAGTCATTGACACTCCACAAGGAGGGTAAGTCACAAAAGGTCATTGCTAAAGTAGCTGGCTGTTGACAGAGTGCTGTATACAAACATATTAATGGAAGGTTGAGTGGCAGGAAAAAGTGTCATAAAAAAGGTGCACAAGCAACTGGTATAACCGCAGCCTTGAAAGAATTGTTAAGAAAAGGCCATTCAAAACTTTTGGGGAGACTCACAAGGAATGGACTGCTGCTGGAGTCATTGCTTCAAGAGCCATCACACACATACCACTGTCATTCATGACCAATAGACAATGCTAGAAGTGTCTTACCTGGGCCAAGGAGAAAAAGAGCTAGACTGTTGCTCAGTGGTCTAAGGTGTTGTTTTCAGATGGAAGTAAATTTTTCATTTAATTTGGATATCAAGATTTCAGAATTTGGAGGATGAGTGGAGAAGCACACAATTCAAGCTGCTTGAGATCTAGTTTGAATTTTCCACAATCAGTGATGGTTTGGTGAGACATGTCATCTGCTGGAGTAGGTCCACTATGTTATATCAAGACAAAAGTCAGTGCAACCATCTGCAAGGAAATTTTAGAGCACTTTGTGCTTCTCTCTGCTGACAAGCTTCTTGGAGATAGAAATTTAATTCTCCATCAGGACTTGGCACCTGTCCACATTGCCAAAATAGCAATACCTGGTTTTAGCTCAACAGTATCACTATGCTTGATTGGCCAGCAAACTCGCCTGACCTCATTAGACCCAAAAGTGCAGATGAGCTTAAGGCTGCTATCAAAGCAACCTGGGCTTCCATAACACCTCAGCAATGCGACAGGCTGATTGCCTCCATTCCACGACACATTAATGCAGTAACTTATGCCAAAGCAGCCCAGAGTATTGAGTGCATTTACTGAACATGCATTTCAGTAGGCCAACATTTTGGATTTTTAAATAATTTTTCAAGCTGGTGTTATAAAGCATTCTAATTTACTGAGATAATGACTTTTGAGTTTTCATTAGCTGTAAGCCATAATCATCATCATAATGACTCTATGTTGACTTTATATAACATATGAGTTTCACTTGTTATATTGAAGAACTGAAATAAATTAACTTTTTGATGATACTCTAATTTTTTGAGACACACAGGGATATATACAGGGATTGGACAAAATAATGGAAACACCAAAGTTTTGGCATCATAATCTTTGAACATGTTATAAACATGCAAACCGTGACATATGGTAATGTTTTGTAGTTGATTATTTGTGTTATGTGTATGTAAATTAACTGTTTGTTTTGCAGAATTGTAAGAACATTGATAAACCTGATACCAATGGCATACCTCTCGGATTTTCAAAGAGGCCAAATTGTTGGTGCTCCTATGGCAGGCGATAGAGTAACAGAAAGTGCCCGAATGCTTGGCGTGTCAAGAGGTACTGTCTCCAAAGTAATGACTGCATTTGAAAGAGAAGGAAAAACGTCCGCAGCAAACCACAGGTCTGGCCAAAAGTCGAAGTTGACTGAGAGAGACCTTCGGACTCTAAAGTGAATTGTGATAGAAGATCGCAAGACCACGGCTCTGAAAATCACTGCTGAGCTCAATGAACACCTACAGAACCGAGTTTCCACGAAAACTGTTCACCGGGAGCTGCACAAATCTGGATTCCACGGAAGAGCTGCAATTCGAAAACCACTGCTCTCAATGACAAATGTTTCCAAGCATTTAGAGTGGTGTAGAAACCTCCAGAATTGGTCCCTCGAGCAATGGAAACATGTGATATTCTCAGACGAATCATCGTTTACCTTATTTCCAACCTCCGGCCGAGTGTACATTTGGAGACAGCCGAAAGAAGCATTCCATCCAGACTGCCTTCTCCCAACCGTAAAACATGGCGGAGGTTCTGTGATGATCTGGGGTGCTATTTTGTGGAGATCCGCCGGGCCAATGATATCCCTTCATGGAAGAATTAACAGCCGAGATTATTTAGGCATTTTGGGCGACCAAGTGCATCCTATGGTTCAAGCACTGTTCCCGGAGGGGAACGCCATCTTTCAGGATGATAATGCACCAATTCATACAGCTAGAATTGTTAAAGCATGGGACAAGGAACATTGTAATGAAGTTGAGCATCTCATCTGGTCCCCACAATCCCCAGACCTCAACATTATTGCGCATTTATGGTTAATTTTAGAGATTCAAGTTAGACGTCAATTTCCGCCGCCATCGTTGCTCAAAGAACTGGAGGGTGTTTTAACTGAAGAATGGGCTACAATTCCTTTGGAAACAATTCACACCTTGTATGATTCCATACCTCAGAGAATTGAGACTGTAATCACCGCAAAAGGTGGACCTACACCATATTAAACGAACTTTTGTTGATGTTTCCAGGTGTTTCCATTATTTTGTCCAACCCTTGTATATATATATATATATATATATATATATATATATATATATATATATATATATATATATATATATATGGTACAGACCAAAAGTTTGGACACACCTTCTCATTCAAAGAGTTTTCTTTATTTTCATGACTATGAAAATTGTAGATTCACTCTGAAGGCATCAAAGCTATGACTTAACACATGTGGAATTATATAATTAACAAAAAAGTGTGAAACAACTGAAAATGTCTTATATTCTAGGTTCTTCAAAGTAGCCACCTTTTGCTTTGATTACTGCTTTCCACACTCTTGGCATTCTCTTGATGAGCTTCAAGAGGTAGCTTCAAAGAAAACTCTTTGAATGAGAAGGTGTGTCCAAACTTTTGGTCTGTACTGTATAATATATATATATATATATATATATATATATATATATATATATATATATATATATATATATATATATATATAATAAAACAAATGTTCCTAAAAATATATAGCATATACAGGAGGGGGGACATAAGTACAGGAAAAAGGCGGGTATGCCTGTAAAAAATAAATCTGATGTAATCTACTGTGCTGTTACACCAATATAGAAACTCAAATATAGCATAGGTGGAATGTAAAAAATCAATATGTGACATGCAAGCAATACACCATATAGTTACAAATGTATATCCTGATTTCGTTCTATAAATCCAAAAAGTTTATGTAATTATAACATAAAAAATATTTATAGGGCAAATCATATATACATCCAGGTAACCTGATAACCACCTGTGATAAAATAGGCTCATATATACAGTGCCGGCAAAAAAAATCTTTACACTTGCGCAGCAAAAAAAAAACTTTACATATAAAATCCACGTAATAATTTCATTTTTTAAAAGTGTACACAATGGGGGAGATAATAAAAAACTGTCTAATATTAAAGCTGGTTTTGTTGCAAATATCAACCAATCAACGCTCAGTTTTCGCTTCTCTGGTAAAGCGAAAGCTGCACTCTGATTGGTTGTTATGTGCAGCTCAGCCAGTTTTGCTATTAGGCAGTCTTTTATTATCTCCCTCAGTTTTTTATTATCTCCCACAATGGGTCGAAAGAAGCTTAAAATGGAAGAGAAGTCCCGTGTCTTGACTCTGCTCGAGAAGGGGAATTCGGTGTTTGCTATAGCTAGAGATCTGGGAGTGTCAAGAGAAGCAATTTATCAACTGAAGCGGTCAGCGGCATCATTGCCTCCTGGGATGGTACCACAGAGGAAGTCAGGCTCTGGCGCACCTAAGAAGACTTCACCAAGGACTGATAAGCTTCTGAAGCGTGAAGTGATGTCACATCCTTCTATAACTGCTGTTGAACTAAAAAACAAGTACCCTATGCTCCTCCAGAACATCGCAACTAGGACAATTCGTCACCGCCTGCAGAAGGACCTGGGTCTACCAAGTTGCCTTGTCGCAAAGAAGCCCCTGCTCACAGCAGCAATGAAGAAGAAAAGGCTTGCCTTTTGTAAGAAATATCAAGATTGGACAACCGAAGAGTGGAAGAAAGTGATGTTTAGTGACGAGAGCACTTTCAGGCTGGTCAGGGGAGGCTCAAAGGTTGTGCGTCGTCCGAGTACCGTGTCACGGTATGACCCAAAATATACAGTTAAGACTGTTAAACACCCTGACAGTGTGATGGTGCGGGGTGCATTCAGTGGAAGCATGGGCAGGGCAGGTTTGTACTTCCTTCCCAAGAATGTAATTATGAAAGCAAGCAATTATATTACTGTTTTGGAAGAACACATGCTTACTTTTTGGGTCATACATCAGTGTGATTACTTTATGCATGATGGAACCCCTGTCCACAAAGCCAAGGCCGTGAGAAAGTTTCTCAGTGACCATAACATTAACATTTTAGAGTGGCCAGGTAATTCCCCTGACCTTAACCCCATAGAAAATGCCTGGAATTTAATGAAAAACAAGGTTCAAGAGACACGACCAAGCAACATCAACAATCTAAAGGAGGTGCTGAAGACACTGTGGGTAAACATGGACTCCACATACTTAGCCAGCCTTGCTGAATCCATGCCTAAACGACTGCAGATGGTGATAAAATGTAAGGGTGACATGACAAAATACTAATTGTAATAAAATATCCACAATAAAACACTTGAATCCACTTGAATATTAAGATTTTGTGGTTTCATTGAACTTGTAAAGATTTTTTTTGCCGGCACTGTAATAAGCCCCAAATAATAATATAAGAAAACAGCCTTTAACCTCTTTCTGCCATCTGACGTATTATCCCGTCCATGTGCTCCGGCCATGGACGGGATAGTACAATCGCGGCCGGGTGTCAGCTGATTCTCACAGCTGACACCCGGTCTTAAGTGCCAGGAGCAGTCACAGACAAGATCGCAGCATTTTGGTTCTGGAGGAGCGGCTGACAGCCCCTCTGCCTTTGGATTGGAGACACCACAGCAGGATGCGGGATCCCGATCGCTGCTAAGGTAACCCGATGTCGTGATGACATATGGGTTACCAGAGCTGAGGAACTTCCAGTCATGTGCAGTGCATGACCAGGAAGTATCTCAGATCATTGTGCAGAAAGTACAACACTGACAGTTTACATGGCATGCAGGTTGCTGCTTCATCTGCATGCCATATAAGCGATCAGACTGCACAAAATGATTGTCCCATAGTGGGACAAAGTGTAAAAGTAAGAATAAAGTAAAATAAATGTTTTTAAATAATCGTAAAAATATTTAAAAAATAATAAAAAAATCTATATTTACTATATCAATAAATATTTGAATGAAAAAAATCTAAACAATAAAAGTACACTAGTTAACCCCTTTAGTGAACCCCATAAAAAAACAAGGCAAAAAAACAATGCTTTATCATCATACCGCCGAACAAAAAGTGGAATAACACGCAATCAAAAAGATGGATATAAATAAACATGTTAATGCTGAAAACGTCATCTTTTCCCACAAAAACTAAGCCCCCATACAGCTCCATCAATGGAAAAATAAAACAGTTATAGCAATGCAAAAATAATTATTTTTTTCTATAAAATAGTTTTTATTGTATAAAAGTGCCAAATCATAAAAAAACATAAATGACGTATCGCTGTAATAGGGCTAACCCGAAGAATAAAACCGCTTTATGAATTTTACCACAAACGGAATGGTATAAACACCCCCCAAAATAAATTCATGAATTGCTGTTTTTTGTTCATTTTGCCTCCCAAAAATTGTAATAAAAAGTGATCAAAAAATGTCATGTGCCCGATAATGGTACCAATAAAAATGTCAATTCGTCCCACAAAAAATAAGCCCCCATACAGCTCAATCACCAGAAAAATAAAAAAGTTATAGCTCTCAGAATAAAGCGATGCAAAAATAATTATTTATATTAAATAGTTTTTATTGAATAAAAGCACCAAAACATAAAAAAGATATAAATGAGGTATCGCTGTAATCATACTAACCCAAAGAATAAAACTGCTTTATCAATTTTACCACATGTGGAATGGTATAAACACCCCCCAAAGAAATTCATGAATTCCTGGTTTTTGTGCATTCTGCCTATCAAAAATCAGAATAAAAAGCGTTCAAAAATGTCATGTGCCTAAAAATGGTACCAATAAAAACGTCAACTCGGCCCTCAAAAAACAAGACCTCACATGAATCTGTTGGCCAAAATATGGAAAAATTATAGCTCTCAAAATACGGTGATGGAAAACTATTTTTTGCAATAAAAAGCGTCGTCCATGCGCCCAAACAATGGTTAATCCCCACACATGGGGTAACGGCATACTCAGTACAAATTGCACAACAACTTTTGGGGTCCAATTTCTCCTGCTACCCTTGAGAAAAAAAAAATTGGGGGCGAAAATATCATTTTTGTGGAAAAAATGTGATTTTTTATTTTTATGGCTCTACGTTATAAACTTCTGTGAAGCACTTGGTGGTTAAAAGTGCGCACCATACATCTATATAAGTTCCTTAGGGGGTCTAGTTTCCAAAATGGTGTCACTTGTGGGGGGTGTCCACTGTTTAGGCACATCAGGGGCTCTCCAAATGCGACATGGCTTCTGATCTTTATTCCTGTCAATTTTTCGTTGAAAAAGTCAAACGACGATCCTTCCCTTCTGAGCTCTGCCATACACTAAAAGAGTGATTTACCCCCACATATGAGGTATCAGCGTGCTCAGTGCAAATTGCACAACAACGTTAGGGGTCCAATTTCAGAGATACATGAATGGACAAGAAAGTAAGCACATAAATATAAAGGTAATATTACTAACTGTTGTGAACTCATTTTCTGGTTTACCTCTGGCTTCTGGTGAGGGTGGTGGAGGTGGCTGTGTTGACAGGAGTCGTGAGTTCTCCATCCGGGCTCCCTCTAGTGGTGACAGTAGGTAATGAAGCTGATCTAAATGGCAGAGACCTGCCACCTGAGGAGGAGGACTGTGAGTGGACATCAGGAGTCTCTGACTGGATTTAAGACAGCCGACTCCCTAATTTTGTGCTGGTGATTTTTTCCTGCCCTGAGTTTCTGGTTTCCAGTTCTGTTCCTGCCTTCTCAAGCTAAGTGTGCTCTGCTATTTTTTCACATGAGATTTGGTCTGGTTTACTCAGTTTTTGTGGTCAGCCAGCCCCTGCTGGGGCTGTGCTGAATTTCCATTCTTATGTCTCTGTTTATGCCAGTTTGCTCTTTGTCCCTGATCAGATTGGTCTCTTTTTGCTCTGTCTTCAGAATATACCAGAGTGCTGATATAGGTAATTGAAGTCTAGCGACTTCAGGGTTTTTGTTATCAGAAAGTGTTGGACATTTTTTGGCAGGGTTTTGTGCGTGATTGCAGACAGTATCTTTCCTGTCCTTTCTAGTTAGTGAGGGCCCAATCATTTGCTCAGCCTATTTTTCTATCTGTGCTTGTGTTTTCATCTTGTCTCACCGACAATACATGTTTGGGGGCTGTCTATTGCTTTGGGGTCTGCTCTGGGGCAGTTTAGATTTCCCCTTTCTTGCTTTAGGCTTATTTAGTTCTCCTGCTGTGACGAGGAGTCTAGGATCATCGTAGGTGCGCTCCACGGCTACTGCTAATTGTGTGGATAGGATCAGGGGTCTGCAATCCACTTAGTTACCAACCTCTCTGGTTTTCTGTGGCTTAGCTTGTTTTTGCTTTTCCTCCTCGGTGACTCATTCATAACAGAATCACCAACCATACCGCAGATTCTAGGGTACTCAAAAGCAGGAAAAAAAAAAAAAAAAAAAAAAAAAAAAAAAATTGTAAAAAAAAAGTGTCAGAATTTTTTTTTATATATGTATTTTTTCCTCTTTTTCTCTGGGGCCGTAGGAGGATTTTTTCCTTAATGGAGATTAAGCAATTGTCTGATCGTGTGGAGCAGCTCGCTGCTGAAGTGCGAGGAATTTCCGCCTATCTCGCTCAATCACATGCTGTTGAACCAAAAATCCCTACTCCTGATGTGTTTTCTGGGGATCGGTCTAAATTTTTGAATTTTAAGAATAATTGTAAATTATTTCTTGCCTTGATGCCTAACTCATTGGGGAGCTCTGCGCAGCAGGTTAAAATTGTCATCTCCTTGCTGCGCGGCGATCCCCAGGATTGGGCTGTTTCTTTGACACCTGAAAATCCTATTCTGACTAATGTGGATGCATTTTTTCAAGCCTTGGGGATGTTGTATGATGAACCTAATACTATTGATCAAGCTGAGAAAGCCCTATTGGCATTGAACCAGGGTCAGGATTCTGCAGTTATACTGTCAAAAATTCCGAAAGTGGGCGGTCCTTACTACATGGAATGATGGTGCCTTGGCAGTTCTCTTCCGCAAGGGTTTATCAGAAACCATAAAAGATGTTATGGTGGGATTTCTTGTTCCCTCTAGTCTTGACAATTCTATGTCATTAGCCATTCAAGTTGATCAGCGTTTACGTGAATGTAAACCTACACGAGAGGTGTTGCCACCTTTTCAACAAATGTCTGAACCTATGCAATGTGGTAGAGTTTTGTCTAGGGTGCAACGTTAGGAGTATAGAAGGCGTAATAAGCTGTGTTTTTTCTGTGGAGATGCCTCTCATACTATTTCTGTCTGCCCTAAACAAGAGAAACATTTTGCACACACATTTGCTGTGGGTGGCGTACAACCTAAGTTTATTTTGGCAATTACTCTGATCTGCTCCTTATCCACATTTTCCACCAAGGCTTTCGTGGATTCAGGAGCGGCTTTGAATCTGATGGATTTGGATTTTGCTAAACGTTGTGGTTTTCCCATGATACATCTGTGGACCCCTATTCCTTTGAGGGGTATTGATGCTACTCGTTTGGCGGAGAATAAAACTCAGTTTTGGACCCAGGTGATTATGCGGGTTGCCCCAGACCACCAAGAAAATTGTAGATTTTTGACACTGCATAATTTGCATGATACTATTGATCTGGGTTTTCCCTGGTTGCAAATCCATAATCCAGTTTTGGATTGGAAATCTGTGTCTGTGGTGAGTTGGGGCTGTCGGTGTGCTCTTGGTGACACTCCTGTTTTCTCCACCTCTCCCCAGTCTCATGATGTTCCTGACTATTTGGCTGATTTTTATGATGTATTTAGTGAGAATGAGTATGTGTCCCTGCCTCCTCATAGGAGTTATGACTGTGCAATTGAGTTGAGGCCTGGGTGTAAATTTCCCAAGGGTCGGCTTTTCAACTTATCGGTACCTGAACACGAGGCTATGTGATCTTATATTAAGGAGTCGTTGGAGAAGGGACATATTAGACCATCCTCTTCACCCTTAGGTGCTGGTTTTTTTCCGTGGCTAAGAAAGATGGGTCATTAAGGCCTTGTATTGACTATCGTTCCCTCAACAAAATTACTGTTAAATATCAGTATCCGTTACCCCTGATTTCTGATCTATTCTCCTGAGTTAAAGGTGCTTGCTGGTTTACAAAGCTTGACCTCAGGGGGGTGTATAATCTTATTCACATTAAGCATGGGGAAGAATGGAAGATGGCGTTTAATACTCCGGAGGGACATTTTGAGTACCTGGTGATGCCTTTTGGGCTCACTAATGCCCCTTCTGTCTTCCAATCCTTCATGAATGATATTATCCGGGACTTTGTGGATGAGTTTTTGATCATCTATTTGGATGATATTCTGATCTTTTCCAGTGATTGGGATTCTCATGTGGAACATGTTCGGACTGTGTTCCGGATTTTGAGGGAGAATTCCCTGTATGTTAAGGGATCGAAATGCCTTTTTGGTGTACAGAGGATTTCATTTTTGGGATTCGTTTGTCTCCGTCAACTATTGAAATGGACCCGGCCAAGGTACAGGCCATTTATGATTGGGTTCAGCCCACTTCGTTGAAGGTTCTCCAGAGGCTTTTGGGTTTTGCTAATTTTTATCGTAAATTTATAGCTAATTTTTCTGGTATGGCCAAACCACTGACTGATCTGACCAAGAAGGTTGCTGATGTGCTGAATTCGTCTCCAGAGGCTGTTTTGGCATTTCAGGAGCTGAAGCGGAGGCTCACTTCTGCTCTGGTTTTACGGCAACCTAATGTCTCACTTCCATTTCAGGTAGAAGTAGATGCTTCGGAGATTGGAGCAGGAGCTGTTTTGTCCCAAAAAGATCCGGTGACTTCTAAAATGAATCCCTGTGCCTTCTTTTCCCGAAAGTTCTACCCATCTGAACGCAACTATGATGTGGGGAATCGGGAATTGTTGGCCATGAAGTGGGCATTCGAGGAGTGGAGACATTGGTTGGAGGGAGCTAGACATCAAGTTGTGGTCCTCACTGACCACAAGAATTTCATTTACCTGGAGTCGGCCAAACGCTTGAATCCTAGACAGGCTAGGTGGGCCTTATTTTTCACATGTTTTGATTTTGCGGTCTCCTTTCTTCCGGGCACTAAGAATGTTAAGGCAGACGCTCTTTCTTGGAGTTTCTTTGCTGATTCTCCTATTGTGACCAAACCTACTACCATCCTAGGTGAGGGGGTAGTCCTTTCTGCCATCTCGCCCGATTTGAGACGTGCCCTGGAAGAATTTCAGGAGGACAAACGTGAGCGTTGTCCTATGGGAAAATTGTATGTTCCTGACCAGTGGAGGAAGAGAGTGATGTCTGAAGTTCATTGCTCCGCGTTGGCTGGTCATCCAGGTATTTTTGGTACCAGAGATTTGGTGAGTCGGTCTTTTTGGTGGCAGCCTTATCTCGTGATGTCAGGAATTTTGTACAGTCTTGTGGGACTTTGATCCCGGTCTAAACCCGGTTCTCGTTCTAGTGGGTTGTTGATGCCCTTGCCGGTGCCCTAGAGGCCATGGACCCATATCTCAATGGATTTTATTTCTGATCTTCCTGTCTCTCAGAGAATGACTGTTATCTGGGTGATTTGTGATAGATTTTCTAAGATGGTCCATCTTGTACCACTCCCAAAGCTGCCATCTTCCTCAGAGTTGGTGCTCTTGTTTTTACAACAGGTGGTCCGGTTGCATGGGTTTCCTGAGAACATTGTGTCGGACAAAGGAGTCCAGTTTGTCTCCAGATTTTGGAAAGCTTTTCGCTCCAAGCTGGGAATTCTGTTATACTTCTCCTCTGTGTTTCACCCACAGACCAATCGGCAGACTGAGAGAACAAACCAGACTTTGGAGTCCTATTTGAGATGTTTTATATCTGCTGATCAGGATGATTGGGTCTCATTTTTGCCCTTGGCCGAATTTGCCCTAAATAATAGAGCTAGTTCTGCCACATTGATGTCGCCCTTTTTCTGTAACGTTGGGTTTCATCCTCGATTTTCTTCAGGGCAAGTGGAATCTTCAGCCTGCCCAGGTGTTGACACTGTGGTAGAGAGAATGCAGCAGATTTGGGACCAAGTGATGGATAAGTTGTCCCTCTCTCAAGAAAAGGCCCAGCGGTTTTCCAAACGGCATAGGACCATTGGTCCCAGGTTTAAAGTGGGTGATATGGTTTGGTTGCCGTCAAAAAATATCTCTATGAAGGTTGCATCTCCAAAGTTCAAGCCAAGATTTATTGGACCTTATAGGATTTTGGAGATTCTTAACCCGGTTTCTTTTCGATTGGCTGTTTCAGTTACATTTAAGATCCATAACGTGTTTCATAAGTCTCTGTTGAAGAGGTTTGTTGAGCCAGTGGTTCCTATGGCGGCACCTCCTGACCCTGTGTTGGTTGAATATGTGGAATATGAGGTAGAGAAAATACTGGTTTCTCGTCTGGCTAGACAGAGACTCCAGTATTTGGTCAAGTGGAAGGTTTATGGCCAGGAGGACAATTCTTGGGTCTCTGCCTCTGACATTCATGCCGATAGATTGGTTCCTGCTTTTCACCGGGCCCATCCTGATCGGCCTGGTGGCATGGATGAGGGTTCAGTGACCCCTCCTCAAGGGGGGTACAGTTGTGAACTCATTTTCTGGTTTACCTCTGACTTCTGGTGAGGGTGGTGGAGCTGGCTGTGTTGACAGAGAAGTCGTGAGTTCCCCATCTGGGCTCCCTCTAGTGGTGACAGTAGGTAATGACACTGATCTAAATGGAAGAGACCTGCCACCTGAGGAGGAGGACTGTGAGTGGACATCAGGAGTCTCTGACTGGATTTAAGACAGCCGACTCCCTAATTTTGTGCTGGTGATTTTTTCCTGCCCTGAGGTTCTGGTTTCCAGTTCTGTTCCTGCCTTCTCAAGCTAAGTGTGCTCTGCTATTTTTTCACATGAGATTTGGTCTGGTTTACTCAGCTTTTGTGGTCAGCCAGCCCCTGCTGGGGCTGTGCTAAATTTCCATTCTTATGTCTCTGTTTATGCCAGTTTGCTTTTTGTCCCTGATCAGATTGGTCTCTTTTTGCTCTGTCTTCAGAATATACTAGAGTGCTGATATAGGGAATTGAAGTCTAGCAACTTCAGGGTTTTTGTTATCAGAAAGTGTTGGACATTTTTTGGCAGGGTTTTGTGCGTGATTGCAGACAGTATCTTTCCTTTCCTGTCCTTTCTAGTTAGTGTGGGCCCCATCGTTTGCTCAGCCTATTTTTCTATCTGTGTTTGTGTTTTCAGCTTGTCTCACCGACAATACATGTTTGGGGGCTGTCTATTGCTTTGGGGTCTGCTCTGGGGCAGTTTAGATTTCCCCTTTTCTTGCTTTAGGCTTATTTAGTTCTCCGGCTGTGACAAGGCGTCTAGGATCACTGTAGGTACACTCCACGGCTACTGCTAGTTGTGTGGATAGGATCAGGGGTCTGCAATCCGCTTAGTTACCAACCTCTCTGGTTTTCTGTGGCTTAGCTTGTTTTTGTTTTTCCTCCTCGGTGACTCATTCATAACAACTAGCAGTACAGAGAACCAGGAACCCACCACACCCAATGAGCGTTTCACATGAAAGGTTTTGTCCCAAATGATATGCTTTTTGGGCCATATAATATGGGACTAAGGATATTGGTAAACTAAAATTCATAGTTTACACCATGTAATTGAAAAACTCCTGCCGCATTGCAACTAAATGCACAATAGTATGAAGATATTTACATAGATAGTATGAACGCACATATTGAATATATGGCGATTTTTGCTACCATCGTAATAAGTAAATGATAGATCATAATTAAAGTTCATGTTATAAGGCTGTCTGGCATCAATATTAAAAAAGTTGACTGACCCCAAAATACACCCCCAAAATTTTATGCTAATCTGTGTTGTAGTGCAATATGCAAAACCCCTATAAATCTTGTCTTCTGTTTCTACCTTTCATTCCTCCTTAAACCCTTTACTCCCAAGGGTGGTTTGCATGTTAATTCCCGGACCAATTTTTACAATTCTGACCACTGTCCCTTTATGAGGTAAGAACTCTTGAACGCTTCCATGGATCCCAGCGATTCTGACATTATTTTCTTGTGACATATTGTACTTCATGGTAGTGCTAAAATTTAATTCCTATAACTTGTGTTTATTTGTGAAAATTTTCCAACTTTGAATTTTTATGCTCTTAAATCACAGAGATATGGCACTCAAAAAACTTGATAAGTAACATTTCCCACATGTTTACTTTACATCAGCACAATTTGAGAACCAAAATTTTTTTTTGTTAGGAAGTTATAAGGGTTAAAAGTTGACCAGCGATTTCTCATTTTTACAACACCATTTTATCTTTACGGACCACATCACATTTGAAGTCACTTTGAGAGGTCTATATGATAGAAGATACCCAAAAGTGACACCATTCTAAAAACTGCACCCCTCAAGGTGCTCAAAACCACATTCAAAAAGTTTATTAACCCTTCAGGTGCTTCACATAAATTTTTTGAATGTTTAAAAAAAAAAATTAACATTTAACTTGTTTTTCCCCAAAAAATTACTTCAGGTTCAATTTTTTTATTTTACCAAGGGTATCAGGAGAAATTCGACTGGAAAAGTTATTGTGCAATTTGTCCCGAGAACGCCGATACCCGATATGTGGGGGGAACCACTGTTTGGGTGCATGGCAGAGCTCGGAAGGGAAGGAGCGCCTTTTGACTTTTTCACTGCAAAATTGGCTGGAATTCAGATTGGAGGCCATGCCACGTTTGGAGAGCCCCTGATGTGCCTAAACAGTGGAAACCCCCCACAATTGACCCCATTTTGGAAACAAGACCCCCCAAGGAACTTATCTAGATATGTGGTGAGCACTTTGAACCCCCAAGGGCTTCACAGAAGTTTATAACGTACAGCTGTACAGTTAAAAAAATCATATTTTTTTCCACAAAAATGATCTTTTCACCCCAATTTTTATTTTCCCAAAAGTAACAGGACCCCAAAAGTTATTGTGCAATTTGACCTGAGTACGCTGATACCCCATATATCGGGGTAAACCACTATTTGGGCACATGGCAGAGCTCGGAAGGGAAGCAGTACCATTTAACTTTTTTGGCTGGAACTGAGATCAGATGCCATGTTCCGTTTGGAAAGCCCTTGATGTGCAAAAGCAGTGGAAACCCCCCAATTCTAACTCCAACCCTAACCCTAGCCCTAACCCTAACCCTAGCTCTGACCCTAGTCCTAACCCAAACCCTAGCCCTAATGGGAAAATGGAAATAAATAAAAAAAAATATATTTTATTATTTTTCCCTAACTAAGGGGGTGTTAAAGGGGGGGTTTGATTTACTATACATGGCGGATTTTTATTTTTGGCAGCTGTCATATGCTAAAAGACGCTTTTTATTGTAAAAAATTTTTATGCATCACCACATTTTGAGAGCTATAATTTTTCCATATTATGACCCACTGAGTCATGTGAGGTCTTATTTTTTGCGGGATGAGTTGATGTTTTTATTGGTATAATTTTCGGACACGTGACATTTTTTGATCGCTTTTTATTCCGATTTTTGGCACCTGTCATTTATCCCAGGTCTGAAGTGTCCTCAAATGTAGTGAATAGTCTACCTCACATCACATCCACAGTGGTGAAAGAGCTGTCACATGTCCCCACATAACCCCTGAAATAGGAATACTGTGAAGTGAAAAGTCTTGTTATGTGCATGTGCAAGAGTGGAAATGTGTGTGTTTATATATCTACATTTATTCCTCATAATAGCTTCATAATACACTTCAGCTGCTGCAGAACCTCATAATACACGCTTAAGTTGCTGTAGAACCTCATGTATCATGACAAAGTTGCTGTAAAACATCATAGTTCATGCCTCAGCCTCTGCAGCACCTCATAATTCACACCACAGTGGCTGAAGAACCTCAAAATTCACGCCTCAGCTTCTGCAGAACACCGTAAATCACACCTCAGCTGCTGCAGAACATCATAATACAAACCTCAGCTGCTGAATAAGGGCTCATACTCACTTGCGAGAGACTCGCACGATTCTCGTACGAGTTTCTCGCATGAAAACCTGGCACTGCCGTCGGCCCTCTGACGGGAGCGTGCGGCTGCAAAGAAATAATAAGGAACAATAAGAGCAATAAGGAACCTAACAGCTGATTCCTACTACATGACCCACAGCAGCATAAATCAGATATTGATTCCATTATTGCAGCCGTGTATGGTTTTCTGACATTGACATGCTGAGTCCTAAAGGTGTGTTTCATGCGCTTTGTTAGGATTTCGCTCTACTTGCTGATTTGAGTGATCATCAGGTGAATGCTGACATGTGATTTGCAGATTTGTGGTCATCTGATGACTGAAGTTCCTCCTGCTTCTATCAATTGAAAATTAGAACAACGAAAGAAGCAGGAGAAGTGTCAGTTGTTAGATGATCACAAGCCTGCAAATCATTTGTGAGCACTCACGTGAGGACCATTCAAAATCAGCAAGTAGAGCAGCATTCTAACAGAGCTCATATACATGCCTTTAGGATTTAGCGTATCTATGTATGCTTACAGAATTACAAACATGTATATGACATATATATATATATATGTTACTGAAAGCTCAACTGAACAAACACCGTCTCGACCTATCTAAAGACTAGAGTTCAGCGAAATGGGTCGAAAAAATTCAAACGTCGCCGACTTTCGCCAAAGTCGGGTTTCATGAAACGAAACCCGACCTTAGCGTGAGGTCGGCCATGAGGTCGGCGACCATTGCGCCAAAGTCACGTTTCAAAAGATGCTTTAGCGCCCTTTTTCAGCCAATTAGGAAGAACGGACACTGTGGGCAATGTGATGACATAGGCAGCAGTTACCACCATGTTTGTGAAGGGCATGTGTTGTGAGTTCATTTTCCCCTTCACCATTGAGGTCTGATGAACTCCCTCTTCTGGTGAAGGAAGGTAATGAGGCTGATTACCAAGCACCTGGGCAGGATGATGATGACTGGGTGACGGGAATTACTGACTGGATATTAGGCAGCCGACGCCCTTCTGCCTTGCTGGTGATCTCTCTGAGGGATTCTAGGAGACCAGTCTGATTCCTGCTCCACAAAAGCTAAGTTTTCTGCATTTGTGTTTTGGTTTTGTTTTGCATTGTTTTCCTTGATTTCTGCCATTCCCTGCTGGGGTGAGCTGAAATCCTTTTTGCTCTGTCTTCAGAAAATACCTGAGTACTGATATAGTCTTTTTGAAGCCTAGCGTCTTCAGGGCTTTTTTCCCTATCAGTTGATGGCTCTTGGCGGATTACAGACAGCAGCTTTTCTATCCTGTCCTAGCTAGTTAGCTTGGGCCCCATCATTTGCTCAGCCTATCTTTCTATCTATGTGAGTGTTTTTTCATGTTGCTTCACTGTCATTATATGTTGGGGGCTGCCTATTGCTTTGGGGTCTGCTCTGGGGCAGTTTAGATTTCCCTTTCTGTCTTTAGGCTATGTAGTTCTCTGGCTGTGATCGAGAGGTCTAGGGCACCGTAGGAACCCCCCACGGCTACTGCTAGTTGTTGTTGATAGGTTCAGGGGTCTGCAATCCGACAGCTGTCAACTTCTCTGGTTTTCTGGACTTAGCTAGTATTTCTGTTTTTTGCCTCCTACGGTGACTCATTCATAACAGAATCACCAGCCATACCGCAGATTCTAGGGTACTCAATAGCAGGAAAGAATTGTAAAAAACAAAAAAAAAGTGTGTATATTTTTTCCTCTATATCTCTGAGGCCGTAGGGGAATTTTTTTTTCTCTTAATGGAGATAAAGCAATTGTCTGATCGTGTGGAGCAGTTCGATGCGGACGTGTGGGGAATTTCCACCTACCTTGCTCATTCACATGCTGCTGAACCAAAGATCCCTACTCCTGATGTGTTTTTTGGGGATCGGTCTAAATTTTTGAATTTAAAAAATAATTGTAAATTATTTTTTGCCTTGAAGCCTAACTTGTCAGGGAGCTCCGCGCAGCAGGTTAAAATTGTCATCTCTTTGCTGCGTGGCGATCCCCAGGATTGGGCGTTTTCTTTGAAACCAGATGATCCTATTCTGACTAATGTGAACACATTTTTTCAAGCCTTGGGGTTGTTGTATGACGAACCTAATGCTATTGATCAGGCTGAAAAGACCCTGTTGGCATTGAGCCAGGGTCGATATTCTGCAGAATTGTACTGTCAAAAATTCTGAAAGTGGGCGGTCCTTTCTACCTGGAATGATAATGCCTTGGCAGCTCTCTTTCGGAAGGGTTTGTCAGAAGCCGTAAAATATACTATGGTGGGATTTCCTGTTCCCTCTGGTCTTGACGATTCTATGTCATTAGCCATTCAGGTTGATCGGCGTTTACGTGAACGCAGGACTGCACGAGAGGTGTTGCCACCTGTTGAACAAATGTCTGAACCTATGCAATGTGATAGAGTTTTGTCCAGGGAGCAACGTCAGGAGTTCAGAAGGCGTAATAAGCTGTGTTTTTTTTGTGGAGATGCCTCGCATATTATTTCTGTCTGTCCTAAACGAGAGAAACGTTTTGCACACACGTTTTCTGTGGGTGGTGTTCAACCTAAGTTTCTTCTGGCAATTACTCTGATCTGCTCCCTGTCCACATTTTCCGCCAAGGCTTTTGTGGATTCGCGAGCAGCCCTGAACCTAATGGACTTGGATTTTGCTAAACGTTGTGGATTTCCTATGACACCTCTGCGGATGCCTATCCCTTTGAGGGGGATTGATGCTACTCATTTGGTGAAAAATAAACCTTAGTTTTGGACCCAGGTGGTAATGCGGGTCACCCCAGACCATCAAGAAAATTGCAGATTTTTGGTGTTGCATAATTTGCATGATACCATTGTTCTGGGGTTTCCCTGGTTGCAAATTCATAATCCAGTTTTGGATTGGAAATCTGTGTCTGTGGTGAGTTGGGGTTGTCGGTGTGCCCTTAGTGAGGCTCCGTTTTTTTCCACCTCTCCTCAGTCGCATGATGTTCCTGACTATTTGGTGGATTTTTATGATGTATTTAGTGAGAATGAGTCTGCGTCTTTGCCTCCTCATAGGAGTTATGACTGTGCAATTGAACTGAGCCCGGGGTGTAAATTTCCCAAGGGTTGGCTCTTCAATTTATCTGTACCCGAGCACGAGGCTATGCGATCCTATATTAAGGAGGCGTTGGAGAAGGGTCATATTAGACCATCCTCTTCACCCTTAAGTGCTGGGTTTTTTTCGTGGCCAAAAAGGATGGTTCATTAAGGCCTTGTATTGATTATCGTGCCCTCAACAAAATTACTATTAAATATCAGTATCCGTTACCCCTGATTTCGGATCTATTCTCCAGAGTTAACGGTGCTTGCTGGTTTACCAAGCTTGACCTAAGGGGGGCGTATAATCTTATCCGCATTAAGCATGGGGATGAATGGAAGACGGCGTTTAATACTCCGGAGGGACATTTTGAGTACCTGGTGATGCCTTTTGGGCTCACTAATGCCTCTTCTGTCTTCCAGTGCTTCATGAACGATATTTTCCGAGACTTTGAGGATAAATTTTTGATTATCTATCTGGATGATATTTTGATCTTCTCCAAGGATTGGGATTCTCATGTGGAATATGTTCGGACTGTGTTCCGGATCTTGAGGGAGAATTCCCTGTATGTCAAAGGATCGAAATGCCTTTTTGGGGTACAGAGGATTTCTTTTTTGGGATTTATTTTGTCTCCGTCAACTATTGAAATGGACCCGGCCAAGGTACAGGCCATTTATGATTGGGTTCAGCCCACTTCTTTGAAGGCCCTCCAGAAGTTTTTGGGTTTTGCTAATTTTTATTGGAAATTTATAGCAAAATTTTCTAGTACTGCCAAGCCATTGACTGATCTGACTAAGAAGGGTGCTGATGTGTTGAATTGGTCTCCGGAGGCTGTTTCTTCCTTTCAGGAGCTGAAGCGAAGATTTACTTCTGCCCCGGTTTTGCGGCAACCTGATGTCTCACTCCCGTTCCAGGTAGAGGTGGACGCTTCTGAGATTGGTGCAGGAGCTGTTTTGTCCCAAAAGGATCATGTAACATCTAAAATGAATCCCTGTGCTTTCTTTTCCCGAAAGTTCTCCCCATCTGAACGTAACTATGATGTGGGGAATCGGGAACTGTTAGCCATGAAATGGGCATTTGAGGAGTGGAGACATTGGTTGGAGGGAGCTAAACATCAAGTCGTGGTCCTCACTGACCACAAGAATTTGATTTACCTGGAGTCGGCCAAACGCTTGAACCCTAGACAGGCTAGGTGGGCCTTGTTTTTTTACACGTTTTGATTTTGTGGTCTCTTTTCTTCCTGGCACTAAGAATGTCAAGGCTGACGCTCTCTCTAGGAGCTTCTTTGCTGATTTTCCTGTGGTGACCAAGCCTGCTACCATATTAGGCGAAGGGGTAGTTCTTTCTGTCATCTCGCCCGATTTGAGACGTGCTCTGGAAGAGTTCCAGGAGGACAAACCTGAGCGTTGTCCCAGTGGAAAGTTGTATGTTCCTGACCAGTGGAAGAAGAGAGTGATGTCTGAAGTTCATTGCTCTGCATTGGCTGGTCATCCAGGTATTTTTGGTACTAGAGATCTGGTGAGTCGGTCTTTTTGGTGGCCCGCCTTGTCTCGTGATCTCAGGAATTTTGTGCAGTCCTGTGGGATTTGCTCCAGGTCTAAACCTTGTTCTCGCTCTAGTGGGTTGTTGATGCCTTTGCCGGTGCCCAGGAGGCCATGGACCCATATTTCAATGGATTTCATCTCTGATATGCCTGTCTCTCAGAGAATGACTGTTATTTGGGTGATTTGTTCTCTAAGATGGTTCATCTTGTACCACTCCCTAAGTTGCCATCTTCCTCTGAGTTTTTGCCCCTGTTTTTGCAACAGGTGGTTCGCTTGCACGGGATTCCTGAGAACATTGTATCTGACAGAGGAGTTCAGTTTGTGTCTAGATTTTGGAGGACTTTCTGTTCCCAGCTGGGAATTCAGTTGTCCTTCTCCTCTGCTTTTCACCCTTAGACCAATGGGCAGACGGAGAGAACAAACCAGAACTTGGAGTCGTATTTGAGATGTTTTATTTCCGCTGATCAGGATGATTGGGTTTCATTTTTGCCCTTGGCCGAATTTGCTTTAAAAAAATAGAGCTAGTTCTGCCACTTTGATGTCACCTTTTTTTTGTAACTTTGGGTTTCATCCTCGATTTTCTTCAGGGCAGGTGGAGCCTTCTGCCTGTCCAGGTGTTGACACTGTGGTGGCGAGAATGCACCAGATCTGGGACCAAGTGGTGGATAAGTTGTCTCTCTCCCAGGAAAAGGCCCAGAGGTTTTCCAACCGACATAGGACCATTGGTCCCCAGTTTAAGGTTGGTGATATGGTTTGGTTATCATCAAAAAATATCGCTATGAAGGTGGCTTCTCCTAAGTTTAATACTAGATTTATTGGACTTTACAAGATTTTGGAGATTATTAATCCGGTCTCTTTTCGTTTGGCTCTTCCTGTTACATTTAAAATCCATAATGTGTTTCATAAGTCCTTGTTGAAGAGGTTTGTGGAACCAGTAGTTCCTGGGGTGGCACCTCTGGACCCTGTATTGGTTGAAGGTAACATGGAATATGAGGTAGAGAAGATACTGGATTCCCATCTGGCTAGACGGAGACTCCAGTATTTGGTTAAGTGGAAGGGTTATGGTAAGGAGGATAATTCCTGGGTCTCTGCCTCTGATATTCATGCCAAAAGATTGGTGTGTGCCTTTCATCGGGCTCACCCTGATCGCCCTGGTGGAGTGGATGAGGGTTCGGTGACCCCTCCTCAAGGGGGAGGTACTGTTGTGAGTTCATTTTCCCCTTCACCATTGAGGTCTGATGAACTCCCTCTTCTGGTGAAGGAAGGTAGTGAGGCTGATTACCAAGCACCTGGGCAGGATGATGATGACTGGGTGGCGGGAATTACTGACTGGATATAAGGCAACCAACGCCCTTCTGCCTTGCTGGTGATCTCTCTGAGGGATTCTAGGAGACCAGTCTGATTCCTGCTCCTCAAAAGCTAAGTTTTCTGCTCTACTTTTTGCATTTGTGTTTTGGTTTTGTTTTGCATTGTTTTCCTTGATTTCTGCCATTCCCTGCTGGGGTGAGCTGAATTCCTTTTTGCTCTGTCTTCAGAAAATACCTGAGTACTGATATAGTCTTTTTGAAGCCTAGCGTCTTCAGGGCTTTTTTCCCTATCAGCTGATGGCTCTTGTTTTGATAGGGTTTTGTCGGATTACAGACAGCAGCTTTTCTATCCTGTCCTATCTAGTTAGCTTGGGCCCCATCATTTGCTCAGCCTATCTTTCTATCTATGTGAGTGTTTTTTCATGTTGCTTCACTGTCATTATATGTTGGGGGCTGCCTATTGCTTTGGGGTCTGCTCTGGGGCAGTTTAGATTTCCCTTTCTGTCTTTAGGCTATGTAGTTCTCCGGCTGTGATCGAGGGGTCTAGGGCACCGTAGGAACCCCCCACGGCTACTGCTAGTTGTTGTTGATAGGTTCAGGGGTCTGCAATCCAATAGCTGCCAACTTCTCTGGTTTTCAGGACTTAGCTAGTATTTCTGTTTTTTGCCTCCTACGGTGACTCATTCATAACAGGCATGCAAGTGATTGGCTTGCTTTGTGTGGCATCACAGGGGGTATAAAAGGGCATGCACGCCAACCGCCATGTTACTTATGCTGATCTCAGAATAGGGAGAGCTGCTGCTGTTGATGATTCTGTAGGGAGAGCGTTAGGCAGGGAAGAAGATACCAAAAACCGCTTCTGCTGCTAGCGATTTTGTCTGTACAACACACCAGTTAATGTGCAGTGCAAGGGGAGGCTAAATTTTGGTGCATCAGCTCTGTTGGCTATTAGGCTGTCTTTTAAGGCTCCCTGAAAGCTGCATTGCTGTTTTCACACTGCTGAGCAAACTGCTTTTTTCAAAGCAATCCAAATTTTATTGTTTTGCCCCCGTGAGTTACTGAGCGTTTATTTTTTCACACACCGAACAGCGGTTTACGCTCCTCACACAGTACCGTGTACCGGCTGTTATCACGGCCAAATTGAAGTTCTGTGTGTGACTCTGTAAGGAAAACCTGAGGAGTTTGTCTGTTCTTACAGACCTACACTCTAGGGAGATTCCAATTCTGCCCAATTCTATATACACCTTGTAGTTAGTCATACACTAGGCAATTTCTGCCTGTCACATTGCGGTGTAATCTGTCCTGGGCCTGAGACAATAGTTCAGCGTCCTCCAATCTACAGTGAGCGTCAAATTCTCACCAATACTATATACAGCTTATGTCTTCTCATACACCAGCCAATTTCTGCCTGTCACATTGCGGTGTAATCTCTACTGGGCCTGAGACAATAGTTCAGCGTCCTCCAATCTACAGTGAGATTCAAATTCTCACCAATACTATATACAGCTTCTGTCTTCTCATACACCAGCCAATTTCTGCCTGTCACATTGCGGTGTAATCTCTACTGGGCCTGAGACAATAGTTCAGCGTCCTCCAATCTACAGTGAGATTCAAATTCTCACCAATACTCTATAGACCCTTTACCTTGTTTTACAGTACCATATCGCTGTTATTATTTTGGGTACCTTTTTAAAAAAAAAAAAATGAAGAAGTATGGTGGAAGAGGCCGTGGAAGTGGGCGGGGGTTGCCAACTGGTCCTGATGGTGGTGTTGGTGGTGGTGCTTCTGCTGGTTGTGGCAAAAGCACAATAGCACCTAAGGCAGAAGGTGGTGAGCCAGCGTCATTGTCTGTCTCCACAAGGCCACGTAGGCTCCCTTTTCTGGGAGTAGGTAAACCGCTTTTAAAGCCAGGAGCTTCAGGAAGTTTTGTCTTACATTGCTGACACAGCCTCCAGCTCTATCGCCTCCTCTTCTGAAGTTTCAAAAAATAAAAGCACTGCGTCGTCAGTGGAGGCTCCTGGTCAGGAACAACACCTTTCCTTGTTTCCTTCACCCTTACCGAAAGTGAAGGATGCTGCAGGCCACACTACAGATTACTCCATGGAGCTCTTTACTCATACCATGCCTGGGTTATCAAGTCAAATCGTGAATTCCCCAGTCCAAGATGAATCTGACATGGAGTGCACTGATGCACAGCTACTGCTAGATTTATCTGCTGGTACATTCACTCAGAGCACTACATTGTCCTCGCAGTGTACTAAGCCAGAATCTGACCCTGATGAAACTCAGGTGCCCCTTCCCACATACTATACCACCATATACGGTGACACAGAGGAAGGTGCACATGGCATTGAAGAGGAGGTGATGGATGACCCTGATTGGCATCCATTGGGGGAAGAGGTTGCAGCTGCCAATAGCTCAGAAGAGGAGGAGCATCTGCAGCAGGCATCGACATTGCAACAGCTGTTATCTGGCAGGCCCAGAGCAGTCCAAAAACGGGTTACAAAAAGCAAAACAGTTGCAGGACAGCTTGGCCAGACGGTCAAAATAGCTCAGCGTGCAAGGCCTCAAAATGTCTTCCATAGTAGGAAGAGTGCAGTGTGGCACTTTTTTGAACAAAATCCTAATAATCAGGCAAAGGTTATCTGTAAGAAATGCGCAAAGACCTTTAGCCGATGGAAAAATCTGAGAAATTTGAATACCAGTTGCATGCTTAGACATTTAACCACCATGCACTTGCAAGCGTGGACGGACTACCAAACCTCATGTACCACATGTGCAACTGCTCCCAAAGTGGGTAGTCAGCAAAGCTACATTGTTTCCCCCACTGTAAGCCCACCGGTTAGCACACCACCAGCAGCAAATGTTGAGGTGTCGTCGCAAGGCCAAAGCAGTCAGGGAATCACAATGTTATATCAACGAAAGACTGAATCTAGGCCATCAGAAATAACACCAACTCCATCACCATCATCAACCCTCTCTCAGTCCGCCATGTCCACTGCTAGTTCCACCATATGCAGCTCTCAAGTCCAGCTCACCTTACCAGAGACTATGAGTAGGACAAGAAAGTACTCATCCTCTCATCCGCGTACACTGGGTTTGAACGCCCACATTGCCAAGCTAATCTCGTTAGAGATAATGCCCTACCGGTTGGTTGAAAGTGCGGCTTTCCACGAACTCATGGCCTACGCAGTACCACGCTATGACCTACCCAGTCGTCACTTCTTTTCTCGCAAAGACATCCCAGCCCTCCACCTTCATGTGAAAGACCGCATTGTCCATGCACTCAAGCAATCAGTGAGTGGAAAGGTGCACCTCACAACTGATGCATGGTCCAGTAGGCATGGCCAGGGCTGTTACGTGTCCATCACTGCGCACTGGGTTAATGTGGTGGATGCAGGGTCCACAGGGGACAGCGGTGGTGGGACAGTGCTGCCTAGCCCACGGTATAGGAAACAGTTGGCTGTAGGCATTCGACCCTCCTCCTCCTCCAGAAGCGAAAGCTTGTCCACAGAGCGCAGTCGCACGAACACTCCATCCGCAGCTGCCAGTGTTGCACACGAGGTGTCCCCCTGTCGATCAGCTAGTGGAAGGCGTCAGCAGGCTGTGTTGCAGATGATGTGCTTGGGCGAGAGACACACCGCGGAGGTGCTGGCCGACTACTTTCAGCGACAAACTGAGTCATGGCTGGGCAATCTACATCTTGAGGCAGGCAAGGTAGTTAGTGATAATGGCCGGAATTTTGTGGCAGCCATAGCCCTTTCAAAACTCAGACACATACCTTGCTTGGCTCACACCTTGAACCTGGTGGTGCAGTGCTTCCTCAATAATTATCCGGAGTTAACAGGCCTGCTCCTTAAGGTTCGAAGACTGTGCTTGCACATCCACCGGTCGCCGGTAAACTCCAATCGTATGCAGAAGCTGCAGCGATTGCTCCACCTTCCCAAGCACCTCCTAATTATCGACATTGCAACAAGGTGGAACTCCACCCTGCACATCGTTGAGTGGCTGTGCGACAGAGGCAGGCCGTAATGCATTTGTGGGAGGATACACGGGCAGGCACTTTGAGGGCAGACATGGAGTTGACAGGTGTGCAGTGGTCAAAGCTGAAAGACCTTTGTAAAGTCCTTCAGTGTTTTGAGGAATGCACATGGCTGGTAAGCGCAGACGATGCCATCATAGAAATGAGCATCCCACTTATGCGTCTGCTCATGCATACTTTCACGCACATTAAGGAGCAGGCGTCTGCAGCCGAGGTAGATGAGGAGGAAGAGGAGGAGGGAAGCCTTGATGACAGTCAACCATTGTCTGCTCCGGGACCTCTCCTGGACGAGGTGGAGGAAGAAGAGGAAGAGAAGGAGGAGGAGGAAGATGATGGGGATGATTATTTAAGGGAGGAGCATGCTTCTCGTGGGGCAAGAGAAAATGTTGGCGTGGCAAGGTCTGGTACAGGGTTTGTGAGTGACTGGAGGGATGTGGATTTGCCAGAAAGTGCTCCTCTACCCAGTACTCGCAGTGCATCATTGACACTGGGAACTGTTATGAATGAGTCACCGAAGGAGGAAAAAACAAAAATACAAGCTAAGTCCAGAAAACCGGAGAGGTTGGAAGCTATCGGATTGCAGACCCCTGATCCTATCCACAACAACTAACAGTAGCAGTTGGGGGTTCCTACGATGCCCTTGACCCCTCGATCACAGCCGGAGAACTAAATAGGCCTAAAGAAAGAAAGGGGAAATCTAAACTGCCCCAGAGCAGACCCCAAAGCAATAGGCAGCCCTGTTATGATTGAGTCACTGTAGGAAGCAAAAACAGAAATGCTAGCTAAGTCCAGAAAACCAGAGAGGTTGGCAGCTATCGGATTGCAGACCCCTGATCCTATACACAACAACTAACAGTAGCCGTGGGGGGTTCCTACGATACCCTAGACCCCTCGATCACAGCCGGAGAATTAAATAGGCCTAAAGAAAGAAAGGGGAAATCTAAACTGCCCCAGAGCAGACCCCAAAGCAATAGGCAGCCCCCAACATATAATGACGGTGAAGCAAGATGAAAACACTAACACAGACAGAAAGATAGACTGAGCAAAGACGGGGCCCAAGCTAACTACATAGGAAAGGACAGGAAGGCTGCTGTCTGCAATCCGTGAAAAACCCTATGAAAATAAGAGCCAACAGACTGACAGTAAAAAAGGCCCTGAAGATGCTAGGCTTCAAAAAAGCTATGTCAGTACACAGGAATAGTGAGGAAGCGACATCAAACGACGTTTCAGCCACATCGGCCTTTATCACAAAGTCGCTGTAATCAAATACATACATAAAAATATCAAAAAATTGTAAACTTTATACAAAATATATACACATAGTATCCAGAGAGCATGGAATATAAGCACTAGAATTATTTAGAAAGATGTGGAGACATCAAACACGTGAAACTGAGAGATAACGCGTTAGATAAGAAACATGAAGGAGCGTGGTCATACCCTTTTCAATTGAATGTAGGGTCTGTTTTCACCAAATTGATAGTGTCACTGCTAGGCATAAATGAGTTGATAGCATATTCTGTAAGTAGGGATAGATGAACATATCGTTAGGGTGACAAATAAAGAAAAAAAATTAAAAATAAAAAATAAAAAGTAAAAAAATCAAGTACTGAACTGGGTGTCTGGAGGACAGATGGATAAAACAGATTAACCAGCATAAGTGGCGTAGCTAGTTGTATACAAAAAAGACAGTGAGGGACTGTAAAAATATGCCCAGGTATCTAGCTGTCCAGACAAAAGCTGTATTCTATTTAGGGAAAACAAAGAAATATACCAAAGTTGCCACTAAATCCTGTTCCTTGAAGAGGTGGTGGACTGGTAAATATGCCACTGCTAAACAAAGAAAAAGGGGGTACATTAGAGATGTGGCAGGATTGGTGGTCCTGGATTGGGACCATACAAAAGTTGGTGATGCAGCGGTGGTCCTGGGTAGGGACCATGGTAAGGTTGGTGGTACAGCAGTGGTCCCATTGGGACAGTACTTACTATTATTGGTGGCTCAGTGGAGTGTGAAGTCTGCACAATGGTGCCAGAGCAGTGAGTGAGCGCTGGATCACAGGCTGTGCTTTTTATCCTGTCTGGTCCGGTCATGTGACCGGAAGTGACATCAGACGCCGGGGCGTGTGCATTGGAGCACGGCCGTAGTGTATCACAGTGATCCCCACCAAAAAGATGGCGCTGGCTGTTCACACATGCGCAGTAGAGCGCAATCAAAGAAAACCTAATGAGGCCAAGCAGAGACTGCTGTAGCTCTGAGTGGGACACACGCATCAGGGGGGGAGGTGCAGTGTGCTATATATAAAGAGACTGGGCAATTAACATATGGAAACAAATATAAACGAACAGTATTATTGCAAATCATACATGTAAATATACAGAATTTGAATTGCGTAGGAGTCCAAACTTAAACAAACATAAAAAATAAAAGAAAAGAAAAGAGTGATGTCAGACCTAGGGGAGAGAATGGAGAAGGTTATGAACTCAAATCAAATGAATTATGAAGATTAGAAAAAAGGAAAAATAAAGAAGGTAAAATAATAAAGGGAAAAATAAAGATATAAAATGAGAATAGTAGAAAATAAAAAATAAAAATAAACAAAAAATAAAAAGTAAAAAATAAAAAATAAGAAAATAAAAAATAAAGAGAAAAAGGAACAAGGGGGGAAAAAAAAGAAAAAAAGAAAAAAAAGGAAAAAAAAGGAAAAAAAGGGGAAAAAAAAAAAAAAAAAAAAGCCTGCAAGGAACAAAATATAAGGGGAAAAAAATTTTTTTGAAAAGTAAATGAAAAGACCAAATTTGTAAAGAAAAGGTGAAAATAAATTGTACGGCAAAATGCCTTCAAACAGAGGAAGGGAAAAAAAAGGGGGGAGGGGGGGTTGTTGTGGAAAACTTTTTTGCAAACTTGAAAAAGAAAAAAAAAACAAGCAAAAACAAAAAAAAAAAAAAAAAAAAAAAAAGCAAAAAACAAAAACACATTATGTTTCATTATCTTACCGCTTGGGTTAGATGTAAAAAGGGGAGACTCAAGAAGGCAACCAATCAATGGGTCTAGGGAAAGAGGAAGAGAAAAAAAGGAATTTTTATAAAAATTATTAGATTAGCCAATCGATTTCTCGATTGAGACCCCTCGGATGTAAGGTGTCTAGTGTGTAGATCCAGAATGTCTCCGGGAGCGACACTGGCAGCACCTCTCTTTCCAGAGTTCCTTTTTTTAGGTCAAAACGCACGCCAACAAGGCGGTCGAGGAGGAGGGGAACAAAATCGCCAGATGACTCTTCGGTCGCAACAGGTAGGAGTCCAAACTTAATTGTAAATATCTCTGATTACTCCCTTTCTCCTTTAGAATTTAAAGTGCTAAACCTAGGACTCTCATTCTGTCCAACACCAAGATGGGATGCTTTCCAATTAGAGAAAGACCTACAACAATTTTTTTTCCCTTCCTCTGTTTGAAGGCATTTTGCCGTACAATTTATTTTCACCTTTTCTTTACAAATTTGGTCTTTTCATTTACTTTTCAAAAAAAAATTTTTTCCCCTTATATTTTGTTCCTTGCAGGCTTTTTTTTTTTTCCCCCCTTTTTTTTTCCTTTTTTTTTTCTTTTTTTCTTTTTTTTCCCCCCTTGTTCCTTTTTCTCTTTATTTTTTATTTTCTTATTTTTTATTTTTTATTTTTTACTTTTTATTTTTTGTTTATTTTTATTTTTTATTTTCTACTATTCTCATTTTATATCTTTATTTTTCCCTTTATTATTTTTCCTTCTTTATTTTTCCTTTTTTCTAATCTTCATAATTCATTTGATTTGAGTTCATAACCTTCTCCATTCTCTCCCCTAGGTCTGACATCACTCTTTTCTTTTCTTTTCTTTTTTATGTTTGTTTAAGTTTGGACTCCTACGCAATTCAAATTCTGTATATTTACATGTATGATTTGCAATAATACTGTTCGTTTATATTTGTTTCCATATGTTAATTGCCCAGTCTCTTTATATATAGCACACTGCACCTCCCCCCCTGATGCGTGTGTCCCACTCAGAGCTACAGCAGTCTCTGCATGGCCTCATTAGGTTTTCTTTGATTGCGCTCTACTGCGCATGTGTGAACAGCCAGCGCCATCTTTTTGGTGGGGATCACTGTGAGACACTACGGCCGTGCTCCAATGCACACGCCCCGGCGTCTGATGAAAACAGACCCTACATTCAATTGAAAAGGGTATGACCACGCTCCTTCATGTTTCTTATCTACCGCGTTATCTCTCAGTTTCACGTGTTTGATGTCTCCACATCTTTCTAAATAATTCTAGTGCTTATATTCCATGCTCTCTGGATACTATGTGTATATATTTTGTATAAAGTTTACAATTTTTTGATATTTTTATGTATGTATTTGATTACAGCGACTTTGTGATAAAGGCCGATGTGGCCGAAACGTCGTTTGATGTCGCTTCCTCACTGTCAAGCAATAAATTTACTTCACATTAAGTACAATCAGCGTGTGCAGTGACTATACATTGTTTATGCGATTCTGGGACTATCCGTTCCTTCTCACTGGCACCGCGAACTCGAACCCTCTGGCCGAGTGCTAACCATCTGTATTACCTAGTACACAGGAATATTCTGAAGACAGAGCTACAGGCAAAAAGGGCTGTCACATTGTAGAAGGATCAACTTTATTCTCATTTGCACAAGGAAAGACTAGAAGCAATGGGATGAAACCGAATGGGAGGAGACACAGATTAGATATTAGAAAAAACTTTTTGACAGTTAGAGTGATCAATGAGTGGAACAGGCTGCCACGAGAAGTGGTGAGTTCTCCTTCAATGGAAGTCTTCAAACAGAGGCTGGACAGACATCTGACTGGGATGATTTAGCGAATCCTGCTTTGAGCAGGGGGTTGGACCAGATGGCCCAGGAGGTCCCTTCCAACTCTACGATTCTATGATTCAGCCAGTCATCCTCATAAGGCTCAGGTGCCTGATAATCAGGCTCATTACCTTCCTTTACCAGAATAGGGAGTTCCCCAGACCTCAGTGACGAAGGGGAAAATGAACTCACAACACAGACCCCAACATATAATGACGGTGAAGCAAGATGAAAACACTAACACAGATAGAAAGATAGGTTGAGCAAACGATGGGGCCCAAGCTAACTAAAAAGGACAGGATAGAAAAGCTGCTGTCTGCAATCCATAAAAAACCCTACCAAAAAATATCCCAACCGTCTGAGAATCTATCACAAATCACCCAAATAACAGTCATTCTCTGAGAGACAGGCATATCAGAGATAAAATCCATTGAAATATGGGTCCATGGCCTCCTGGGCACCGGCAAAGGCATCAACAACCCACTAGAGCGAGAACAAGGTTTAGACAGAGTGCAAGTCCCACAGGACTGCACAAAATTCCTGACATCACGAGACAAGGCGGGCCACCAAAAAGACCGACTCACCCAATCTCTAGTACCAAAAATACCGGGATGACCAGCCAATGCAGAGCAATGAACTTCAGACATCACTCTCTTCCTCCACTGGTCAGGAACACACAATTTTCCAATGGGACAACGCTCAGGTTTGTCCTCCTGAAACTCTTCCAGAGCACGTCTCAAATCGGGCGAGATGGCAGAAAGAACAACCCACTCACCTAAGATGGTAGCAGGCTTGGTCACCACAGGAAAATCAGCAAAGAAGCTCCTAGAGAGAGCGTCAGCCTTGACATTCTTAGTGCCAGGAAGAAAAGAGACCACAAAATCAAAACGTGTAAAAAACAAGGCCCATCTAGCCTGTCTAGGATTCAAGCATTTGGCCAACTCCAGGTAAATCAAATTCTTGTGGTCAGTAAGGACCACGACTTGATGTTTAGCTCCCTCCAACCAATGTCTCCACTCCTCAAATGCCCATTTCATGGCTAACAGTTCCCGATTCCCCACATCATAGTTACGTTCAGATGGGGAGAACTTTCGGGAAAAGAAAGCACAGGGATTCATTTTAGATGTTACAGGATCTTTTTGGGACAAAACAGCTCCTGCACCAATCTCAGAAGCGTCCACTGCTACCTGAAACGGGAGTGAGACATCAGGTTGCCGCAAAACCGAAGCAGAAGTGAACCTTCGCTTCAGCTCCTGAAAGAAAGAAACAGCCTCCGGAGACCAATTCAGCACATCAGCACCCTTCTTAGTCAAATCAGTCAATGGTTTGGCAATACCAGAAAAATTAGCTATAAATTTACGATAAAAATTAGCAAAACCCAAAAACTTCTGGAGGGCCTTCAAAGAAGTGGGCTAAACCCAATCATAAATGGCCTGTACCTTGGCCGGGTCCATTTTAATAGTTGACAGAGACAAAATAAATCCCAAAAATGAAATCCTCTGTACACCAAAAAGGCATTTCGATCCCTTGACATACAGGGAATTCTCCCTCAAAATCCGGAACACAGTCCGAACATGTTCCACATGAGAGTCCCAATCCTTGGAAAAGATCAAAATAACATCCAGATAGATGATCAAAAATTTATCCACCAAGTCTCGGAAAATATCATTCATGAAGCACTGGAAGACAGAAGGGGCATTAGTGAGCCCAAAAGGCATCACCAGGTACTCAAAATGTCCCTCCGGAGTATTAAACGCCATCTTCCATTCTTCCCCATGCTTAATGTGAATAAGATTATACACCCCCCTGAGGTCAAGCTTTGTAAACCAGCAAGCACCTTTAACTCAGGAGAATAGATCAGAAATCAGGGGTAACGGATACTGATATTTAACAGTAATTTTGTTGAGGGAACGATAGTCAATACAAGGCCTTAATGACCCATCTTTCTTAGCCACAAAAAAAAACCAGCACCTAAGGGTGAAGAGGATGGTCTAATATGACCCTTCTCCAATGACTCCTTAATATAGGATCGCATAGCCTCGTGCTCGGGTACAGATAAATTGAAAAGTCGACCCTTGGGAAATTTACACCCTGGGCTCAGCTCAATTGCACAGTCATAACTCCTATGAGGAGGCAAAGACGCAGACTCATTCTCACTAAATACATCATAAAAATCAGCCAAATAGTCAGGAACATCATGCGACTGGGGAGAGGTGGAGAAAACAGGAGCATCACTAAGGGCACACCGACAACCCCAACTCATCACAGACACAGATTTCCAATCCAAAACTGGATTATGGATTTGCAACCAGGGAAACCCCAGAACAATGGTATCATACAAATTATGCAACACCAAAAATCTGCAATTCTCTTGATGGTCTGGGGCGACCCGCATTACCGCCTGGGTCCAAAACTGAGGTTTATTCTTCACCAAAGGAGTAGCATTAATACCCCTCAAAGGGATAGGCGTCTGCAGTGGTGTCATAGGAAATCCACAACGTTTAGCAAAATCCAAGTCCATCAGGTTCAGAGCTGCTCCCGAATCCACAATAGCCTTAGCGGAAAATGTGGACAGGGAGCAGATCAGAGTAATTGCCAGAAGAAACTTAGGTTGAACACCACCCACAGCAAATGTGTGTGCAAAATGTTTCTCTCGTTTAGGGCAGACAGAAATAATATGCGAGGCATCACCACAGAAGAAACACAGCTTATTACGCCTTCTGAACTCCTGATGTTGCGCCCTAGACAAAACTCTATCACATTGCATAGGTTCAGACATTTGTTCAACAGGTGGCAACACCTCTCGTGCGGTTTTACGTTCACGCAAACGCCGATCAACCTGAATGGCTAATGACATAGAATCGTCAAGACCAGAGGGAACAGGAAATCCCACCATAGTATCTTTTACGGTTTCTGACAAACCCTTCCGAAAGAGAGCTGCCAAGGCACCATCATTCCAGGTCGTAAGGACCGCCCACTTTCGGAATCTTTGACAATACAACTCTGCAGAATCCCGACCCTGGCTCAATGCCAACAGGGTCTTTTCAGCCTGATCGATAGCATTAGGTTCATCATACAACAACCCCAAGGCTTCACATTAGTAAGAATAGGATCATCAGGTTTCAAAGAAAACGCCCAATCCTGGGGATCGCCGCGCAGCAAAGAGATGACAATTTTAACCTGCTGCACGGAGCTCCCCGACGAGTTAGTCTTCAAGGCAAAAAATAATTTACAATTATTCTTAAAATTCAAAAATTTAGGCCGATCCCCAAAAAACACATCAGGAGTAGGGATCTTTGGTTCAGCAGCATGTGAATGAGCAAGATAGGCGGAAATTCCCCGCACTTCAGCAGTGAGCTGCTCCACACGATCAGACAATTGCTTCATCTCCATTGAGAAAGAAAAAAAATTCCCCCTACGGCCTCAGAGACATAGAGGAAAAAATATACACAAAAAAAAAATTCTGACAAACTCTTTTTTTTTTTTTTAACAATTCTTTCCTGCTATTGAGTACCCTAGGATCTTCGGTATTCCTGGTGATTCTTTTATGAATGAGTCACCGAAGGAGGAAAAAACAAAAATACAAGCTAAGTCCAGAAAACCGGAGAGGTTGGAAGCTATCGGATTGCAGACTCCTGATCCTATCCACAACAACTAACAGTAGCCGTGGGGGGTTCCTATGATGCACTAGACCCCTCGATCACAGCCGGAGAACTAAATAGGCCTAAAGAAAGAAAGGGGAAATTTAAACTGCCACAGAGCAGACCCCAAAGCAATAGGCAGCCCCCAACATATCATGACGGTGAAGCAAGATGAAAACACTAACACAGATAGAAAGATGGGGCCCAAGCTAACTAAAAAGGACAGGATAGAAAAGCTGCTATCTGCAATCCGTAAAAAACCCTACCAAAAAATATCCCAACCGTCTGATAGGAAAAACAGGCCCTGAAGTCGCTAGGACTTCAAAATGACTATATCAGCACTCAGGTAAATTCTGAAGACAGAGCAAAGAGACAAACTGATCAGAGACAAAAATGGAACTCAGCCCACCCCCGACCGGGGATGGCTGAACTCCAAAAAACAAGGTAAACAAAACAAAACTAATAAGTTCAAATAGCAGAGCAAAAACTTATCTTAGAGAAGCAGGAATCTGACTGGTCTCCAAGAATCGAGCAGAGAAATCACCAGTGACTCAGAAGGGCGTCGGCTGCCTTATATCCAGTCAGAAGTTCCTGTTACCCAGTCATGATCTACAAGATCAGGTGTTTGGTAATCAGCCTCACTACCTTCCTTCACCAGAAGAGGGAGTTCATCAGACATCGACAGTGAAGGAGAAAATGAACTCACAACAGGGAACATTGGCCCACATGTCAGATTATGCCTTGCAGATCCTAAAAAGGGACCCCCGCATTGCCAAAATGATGAACAATGACGACTGCTGGTTGGCCAGCATCCTGGATCCACGCTTTAAAGGCAAATTCCAAAACATAATGCCACAGGAGAACCTTGACCTAATATTAGCTAACAAACAAGCTACTCTGGTTGAGGCGTTCCCAGCACACAGCAGCGGTGATGGTTCTCACACGAGCCATAGGAGCCGGGGGCAGCATGAAAGAGGTGTTCGTGGTGCGCACATCAGAAGTGGCATTGGAGACAGGGGTTTCATGACCATGTTGTGGACTGATTTTTCATGTCCCACTCACACGACTGGTAATACTGCATCGATTGAAAGTGACAGGAGACAGCAATTGTCAACTATGGTTACAAACTACTTCTCGTCCCATATCGATGTTCTCCCTCACAAGTCATTCCCATTTGACTATTGGGCCGCTAAACTGGACACCTGGCCTGAATTGGCACAATATGCCTTACAGGAGCTCGCTTGCCCAGCTGCAAGTGTGCAATCAGAAAGAGTCTTCAGTGCAGCTGGATCAATACTGACAGAAAAAAGGACCCGTCTGTTGACCCAAAATGTGGATGATCTAACCTTCATTAAAATGAACCATGCATGTGTTTCCAAGGATTTTGTCCCACCTTACCCTGATGACACATAGGTTGCCAGAAAAATGGCTTGCTTTGTTCCTCCTCTTCCTCGGACTTGACCAATTTCACCTTTAGCAGCAGCTGAATGTCCCAGATCAACATATGCCATTTTGTAAACCTCTCTAACTGGGCAGCCTCCCCCGCATGGCCGGGGTCACCACCTAGCGCACACAACCGTGCGAGTGCCGTTGCCCTGGACAGGTGGGTAGGCCGATTCTTGGGCGCGGGCACTGGCACAGGATCCCTCATAGTGCAATCAAGTGTCTCTGATGGTGGAGGTGCACACCCGCCGTCAGGCACACCGCCGTACTATGAGGGGCCCAGTGCCAGTACCGACACACATGAGTGTGCACCCCTTGCTTGGGCAGGACCACAGCATTTGCAATGTTTACCTCTCTCTGTTCCTCCGCTGTGTAATCTGGGCTGTCAAATCCTTCACTGGGACTGCCACTACAAATTTGTTGAACTGATAGATGATGGTTAAGATGTAGCTATGCCCTGTCCCGCTGGCCGGGCTCTAGCTTCAGATGATCAATGTCTTCCATTTCTTATGGACGTCGACGCACAATGACATGCAGTGGTGGCTTATCATCAGCTTTCACAGTTTTCCTACTCACTGACGTGTGACATTCCGGCGCACATTTTTAAATGTGCCCTCTGATGCCAATCCCATAGAATCGCCTACGGCCTGTGGCTTCTGTCTTTTGCTCTCCAAAGTTACGTGACATCATGATAGGCAGTGAGCAACATGTAAACATCTCTCCCTGTGTTAAAAATTTGATGGAGATGAGTAACGCTGATGGGATCAACGGTACTGCGATACAGCAACACTTTCTTCACAAAGTTATGTTTTCGCTGTTTCCACATACAAATTAATTGAGGGTCAGCATCGCCTCTGAGAATTGTGATGGAAGCTTTTCCCGTGATTCTTAATTCCTAGATTTCTGCAATCACTAGACTTTATGTCAGTAATTGTATGCATCTCATTTCCTATTGCGGAGCGGCTGGACTATCTTACTGAGACAGAAATATACAGTGGGGAAAAAAAGTATTTAGTCAGTCAGCAATAGTGCAAGTTCCACCACTTAAAAAAAGATGAGAGGCGTCTGTAATTTACATCATAGGTAGACCTCAACTATGGGAGACAAACTGAGAAAAAAAAATCCAGCAAATCACATTGTCTGTTTTTTTTTCATTTTATTTGCATATTATGGTGGAAAATAAGTATTTGGTCAGAAACAAGCAATCAAGATTTCTGGCTCTCACAGACCTGTAACTTCTTCTTTAAGAGTCTCCTCTTTCCTCCACTCATTACCTGTAGTAATGGCACCTGTTTAAACTTGTTATCAGTATAAAAAGACACCTGTGCACACCCTCAAACAGTCTGACTCCAAACTCCACAACATGTTAGGGCAAGTTAGGATAGGATATGGGTTGAACTAGATGGACTTAAAGTCTCCCTTCAACCTTAATTACTATGTTACTATGTTACTATGGTGAAGACCAAAGAGCTGTCAAAGGACACCAGAAACAAAATTGTAGCCCTGCACCAGGCTGGGAAGACTGAATCTGCAATAGCCAACCAGCTTGGAGTGAAGAAATCAACTGTGGGAGCAATAATTAGAAAATGGAAGACATACAAGACCACTGATAATCTCCCTCGATCTGGTGCTCCACGCAAAATCCCACCCCGTGGGGTCAGAATGATCACAAGAACGGTGAGCAAAAATCCCAGAACCACGCGGGGGGACCTAGTGAATGAACTGCAGAGAGCTGGGACCAATGTAACAAGGCCTACCATAAGTAACACACTACACCACCATGGACTCAGATCCTGCAGTGCCAGACGTGTCCCACTGCTTAAGCCTGTACATGTCCGGGCCCGTCTGAAGTTTGCTAGAGAGCATTTGGATGATCCAGAGGAGTTTTGGGAGAATGTCCTATGGTCTGATGAAACCAAACTGGAACTGTTTGGTAGAAACACAACTTGTCGTGTTTGGAGGAAAAAGAATACTGAGTTGCATCCATCAAACACCATACCTACTGTAAAGCATGGTGGTGGAAACATCATGCTTTGGGGCTGTTTCTCTGCAAAGGGGCCAGGATGACTGATCCGGGTACATGAAAGAATGAATGGGGCCATGTATCGTGAGATTTTGAGTGCAAACCTCCTTCCATCAGCAAGGGCATTGAAGATGAAACGTGGCTGGGTCTTTCAACATGACAATGATCCAAAGCACACCGCCAGGGCAACGAAGGAGTGGCTTCGTAAGAATCATTTCAAGGTCCTGGAGTGGCCTAGCCAGTCTCCAGATCTCAACCCTATAGAAAACCTTTGGAGGGAGTTGAAAGTCCGTGTTGCCAAGCGAAAAGCCAAAAACATCACTGCTCTAGAGGAGATCTGCATGGAGGAATGGGCCAACATACCAACAACAACAGTGTGTGGCAACCTTGTGAAGACTTACAGAAAACGTTTGACCACTGTCATTGCCAACAAAGGATATATCACAAAGTATTGAGATGAAATTTTGTTTCTGACCAAATACTTATTTTCCACCATAATATGCAAATAAAATGAAAAAAAAAACAGACAATGTGATTTTCTGGATTTTTTTTTCTCAGTTTGTCTCCCATAGTTGAGGTCTACCTATGATGTAAATTACAGACGCCTCTCATCTTTTTAAGTGGTGGAACTTGCACTATTGCTGACTGACTAAATACTTTTTTTTCCCCACTGTATATGAAAATTTAAAAATACCACCAAAAGTGTATACTGTTGTACGCTTCAAAAACATTTCCTTTTTTCTACTTTTTAGATTGTTGTCTAATCCATACTGAGAGCATGGAGATTTTAAATGTTTAAACTATGCTATATATACCTGCTATCCAGTGATAATGTACCCTTTCTCACCTTTGTCCAATCACGTCTAATCCATACTGGGCCTGAGACCGTCTGAGCCTGCCTCCTGATCTATAGACATAGGTTTTTAATGTGTAAACTATGCTATACATACCTGTAATCCGGTGATACGTTACCCTTTCTCACCTTTGTCCAATCACGTCTAATCCATACTGGGCCTGAGACCGTCTGAGCATGCCTCCTGATCTATAGACATAGGTTTTTAATGTGTAAACTATGCTACATATATACGTGTTATCCGGTGAAATTGTACCCTTTATCAACTTTCTACAATGTTGTCGAATCCATACTGAGCCTGAGAACGGCTGTCGAGCTGTTAAGCAAGTTACAGCACCTGTGGTTTGGACACGTAATTTTTTCATTTTGTCAGGAATGCCAGTTAGGCCTAATTCCGTAATTGCGGTTGACCTGCACTTCCTGGAAAATCTTCGTTCGTGGGGAATAATTGGAATCCGAGATCCCCATCACTAATGGTGTTCAGCGGGTTATCAGCACCTGTAAGCGACAAAAGCTGGTCCTTTCAGTGTAGCGCGCATGCAGCCCCAGACATGTAAGGGCATGATAGACCTGTTATTGCTCAATCTCGCATGCCAGAGCCTCGCGTATCCCTCTAGTGGAGGCCATCTGCAATAATCATGCAAACCAAGTGGCAGCCCTACACCAGGGCAACCTCACACTCGTGTCTTGCATGGCTCATGTTTTCAACCTGGCGGTACATCAATTTCTCCACCACTTTCCCAGCCTTTAAGCACTGCTGCAGAAAGCACGGTCACTGTAGGCTCACTTTTGCCGTTAGTACCCCATAGGTCATCGACTTGCATCACTACAGAGTTCTTTTGGCCTACAGGTTAGCGATTGATATGCAATATGCCAATTCTGTGGAATTCCACTCTGCACATATTGCAGCGACTGTGGCAGGAGCAATGAGCCCTGCTGCAGTATTTCCTTTTGCATAGCCTGGGCCAATGTAGTACAGACGTGATTCAAATCACGCTTGTGGAGTGGGCACAGATGAAGGACCTATGCACCTTTCTGCACAATTTTGAAATGGCTGCTAAGATGGTTAGCGCTAATGATGCCATTATCAGCTTCACTATTCCTTTCATCTACATTCTGGAGCATTCTTTAAAACTGTCTGCTGGAGGAGGTGGTGGTCACTGTGGAAGAGGTTGAAGCAGAGAAGGATTTGAGGTGGGTACCATGGAAGGGTGGATTACAGTTATCAAGGGGGCTCATGATACTAAACAAACTATTAGTGAAGGTTCAGGAGCCAAGGAACAAATGGAGGAGGACGAGGAGGAAAAGGTGATGGATGGGCAACAATCAGGAAGCAAAGAGAATAATGATCCACTCTCTGTTGGTTCATGGGAGAGGATGGATGAAGCCAACTTGAGTTTTACCCCACCACCAATACACTGTGAACTTGGACCTCATGGAAGCGCCCAACACATGAGCGCCTTGCTGCTGCACTATCTTCTACATGATGCCTGTATTCTTATGGTTAGAAATAGTGCTGACTACTGAGTTGTCACTCTGTTACATCCATGGTGTAAGAGTAAATTTAGCCAGATACTTACCTCCCTGAAAAAGGGACATGCACATGCTGGAGTATTGAAATACACTTGTAGACAATCTTAAGAGTGGCTTTCCCCAAGACAGCAGTGAGCCACACAGGGTGCATCCCAGTTCTAGACATCAAAGCCCAAGAAAGTTGAGGCGTCATCGCTAAAACATTAGTAGTATGGCACAAGCCATTTTTTGGATCTGTCAGATTCTGGATTCTCTAATATAAACTTTTTTCCTTTTTAGGACCTCAGGGGTTAATATTGGTTTTTGCCACCAGTGGCCGCTGGTGTTACTACAAGTTTAGTGAGTCTGCTGCTGGGTTCCCCCCCAGTGGCCGCTGGTGTTACTACATGTTTAATTTGTCAGCTGGTGGAGACCACTCCCGCCTTCCTATATAAAGTCACCTAGTACACCAGCTGACTGTTGGTAATAGTAGGTCCTTTGCAAACCAACCTTTGAGAAGAAAGGAGCTATCTGGAGCAGTGCTTTTTGCAGCCTATCTGGAGCAGTGGTGTTTCTGCTGAAAGCTGAGTTAGGGTGCCTTATTCTGCTGCCTCGGAGCATTGGCAGCAGAGAAAGCTAAGTTCTTTGTTTTTCCCTGTCCATTATTTTCCCTTGTGTTGTATTAGTGCAGTTGTGGGACCAGTGTCTGCACTTACCAATTCCCTACTGAGGGATAGGTGCAGGGTGAATGAGGGCTGAGGTATCCTGGTCGGCGACAGGTTGAAAGAACCTGTATAGGGAACATGAGGAGAGTTCAGGGCTCTTCCTTAGGGGAGTGCAGGAGGTGTCCACTTCCCCATTTCCTATTGAAGGGCACACTGTTGTAATTGTGTCCCTGGAGTCCCCTTGTCTGTGTGGGTTGTTTTAGTGACCGACCGATCTTCGGGTCGCATCACACAGGGCCAGTCACTTTGTGACACAGTAGCAGCAGAATAAGTGGCATAAGCAATTTCTGAGTTGTTTCACACATTTTTTTAGACCAGCTCATGCACCAGCAGAACAGAGTATAACTCTGAGATGTTGTGAACGACTGGAGAGGATGGTGCAGGAGTATCTGGAGGTCAATATCAATGCAATCAGATGGGGTTTAGACCATTTTTGCATTTTGGACATCAAAAATGGAAGAGTGGCCTGAGCTTGCCTGTCAGGCCTTGGAGGTTTTGTCATGCCCAGCAATCAGCTTTCTCTCAGAATGTGTCTTCAGCGCTGCTGGTGGTGTCCTGACAGTTAAGCTCATCCTGCTGTACCCTTTAAGTGTAGACCACTTAACTTTCATTACAATGAACAAGTCATGGATCTCCAATGACTATTGTACCCCAGTCGCAGACTGGGCAGATTAGGTGATGGTGTTGTTTTTAGTGTTATGCACTGATCTCACGATATTGCAGTCTGTGACACCTTTGTCATATCTTCTGTGCCTGCTGTTGCTACTGCTGCTGATGTTAAAAACAATTTTTTTTAAATGTGGAGACTCCAAGTTGGGTCTCAATCTGGTGGGTTGCCTGTTGTAGAAGGTGTGTTAGAGGGCCATTATAATATTTCTATTCTTTGGAAATTGATGCCACTTTAGTGGTGTGTGACAATCATTTTTTTAAATGTGTAGAATTCAAGTTGCGTTTCCTTCATGTGTGTTGCCTGTAGAAGTACAGTCCCAGACAAGCAGACCTGCACTTACTTTCACTCAACTACCTGTGTTAGTTTTCTTACATTTTCTACCAATAGTATGGTATGAAACTGATGTTTCTGCCATCTGAGTGTGACTGGAAAAAAATGGAGGTGTTGCAGGTGGTATCAGGGTTCCCAGCTAAGAAGACTTACACCACTCCCTTAATCACCAGATCCTCATTGAAATTTCAGTTCAAAGCTGTAAGTGCTGGCCCAGTCCCTGATACATCATGCATGACCATAGGCTGACTGCTTCTGTGCCATTATAAAAGGTTCTACTGTGGGTCAATTGATCAGTAAACTACCTGTGTTACTTTCCTTACATTTTTCTATCGATAATACTGTATGAAACTGATGTTTGTGCCATCTGAGTGTGGCTGGAAAAGAAATTTAAAAATTGGAGGTGTTGTATGATGTATCAGGGCTCTCAGTTGAGAAGGCTTATACACCACTCCCTTAACCACAATGTCTTCATTGAAACTTCAATTCAAAGCTGTAAATGCTGGCCCAGACCCACCCAGACCTCATGCATGGCCAATGGCTGACTGCTTGTCATTATAAAAGGTTATACTGTGGGTCAATTGATCAGAACTGTTCCCAATGAGGCTCACAATCTAAATTCCCTATCAGTATGTCTTTTGAAGTGTGGTAATAAACCAGAGATCCCATAGGAAACCCACACAAACACGGGAAGAACATACAAACACCTTGCAGATGTTGCCCTTGGTGGAATTTGAACCCAGGACCCCAGCGCTGCAAGGCTGCAGTGCTAACCACTGAGCCACCATGCTACCCCGCTGAGCCACCGTGCTACCCCTGTCTAAATGTTTGGCAAATCGAACCAAATCTTAAAAGTTTCGCTCATCTCTAGTCCTGGGAGATCTTGGCTTTAATTCTGTACATTTAGGAACTGTAGTCTGTAACAAGGCAATGTTTCACGTCTCTTGATCATGTTAGCTCATTGAATTTATGGTACTGACGGAACTGCTGTGGTTCTTCAGTTCATCCTCCTATAAGTCAGGATCTTGTGGGATCGGGGGATCCCAGAATATGTCCGTGCGTTATACATACAATTCATACATTCATTTAAATTAATAATTCTTCACTCTATTGCAACTTTGCATCTCTTTATACCAGTATATCTTTATACATCTGTTTATTGGGGGTAAATGAAAGAGATTTTTTTCCCATAAAATTACTTAAAAATAATAAACAAACATTTCAATAATCACCTTTTTAATGCTAGTTTGTAAAAATAAACATCAGATATCAGCAAATAATATGGACCTATTTGGTATTTCTGCTTTCATAACAGCTAGAGTTTTGCAGAACGATTTTCAGAACTCTGGTCCATCTGCCAGGTCAGTTTTCTTTGACATCTGGATGGGAGCCCCATAAAGCTCTTACCTTCTGGGATCCCCGATGCAGCTTTTTATTTACAAGTGTGACTTGACATTTTCTGTGCTCCATGCCACAATGATTATTTTGTGCCAGTCCAGCTAATCAAAAGCCACACCAAGAGTAATGATAAAGTAAGAGATTCACAAACTTCCCATCCAGTGGCCAGAGAATAATTACCTGGTTGATGCACTGGAGTACTGCCAATTGATGAGCACAACCATCAATTCTCTCTGGTCAAGAACAGGATCTGCATGCATTTCCTTTCCCTCTGACATTGCATCCGTGCCTTATGAATAGATGGGTTAGTGAGACGTGACCTGTACGCCACATGCCAGATTGATTACACTAGACTGGTGAAACATATGCTGTGTCAGGTAACCAGGAAGCTTAGAAAATTCATGCAGCTCCTGTGCATGGCCATGGAGCACTGACCTGGATCATGGACAAGCATTGTGTCAAATAATCCATTCATCAACAATTCCAGGGACTTACTAGCCCATAGAAGTACTTATCTTACATACTAATTCTCATATCTAAGGTTAAGTACACAGAATTCAAAATAGTGGCACTCCCTTTTCAAAAAGGTAAAAATTACATTTATTTCAAGCCCATGTACACAACAATTCTGCTCTGCCAAAAAAACTTTTACGTTGCTAATATTATGTCAGTACAGATGCACATGTTTAGTTTAATCAAGTGGCTTCAAAAGCTTTTCTAATAGCGGTATTTATTAAGACTGTATCAACTCTATTACACAGTGCTTTATTTTACAAGTTATTTTGTTAGCTTTTCATTTGGGTAAGAGTATTTTAGAGATGATAAATAGCCCTCTCTATTTGTGATGGTGTCATGCAGCTGTTTGGGCAGCATGGGATTTCACATTGGATGCAGTTATGCTAAAAGGATAGCAGTGCACTCTTCAGTAGGGTAGGTCCTGTTAAAAATAACAGTTGCAGTGGTAACATTACTTGCAAATAAAGTACATGGAAGGAAGCCAACTCACCTGTTTCAGCTCATTGTGCAGGAGCTTGGAAAATTCATCTTGACCAGACATGAAGCAACAAAAGGAAAATGGATATATCCAGCTCCAGTTAAAATCGTTATTTCATTGAAAAAACGTCATTAAATAACCTTTGAATCGTAACATATTTCAGACGCACTCCAACGTCCTATGTCAGAATTGCTAGAATGGGAAAATGGGAAAATTTTACAGGCACAAGTGTTTTTACATATAGGTGATTTAGAAGGAACACATCAGGGCTGCCATCAGGGCAGTAATACCCTTACTACTGTATGAGGCCCGGTGATCAGATGAAAAAAGGGGGCCTGAACTTGCTGGCAGCCCGGTCCCCCCTTAGCTTTTGCTCATGATCGGGCCCCCCTGGACATTTTGTTCAAGGCAAGCTGCTGAATGCCCGATGCATAACAACACTGTGGTAATTTAAAGATACACCTACAGTGCTGGTAATGCATCCGGCGAATGGAAATGGGCACTGTACCTTTAAGACCCGGGTGCCTCATGGTCCTGACATCACACGCACACATTGCTCACACTTCCTCATTCCGGAGAGCAGCATGCAGTGTACTACATGTGGGCGGCGGGTGGACAGCGGATAAGCAGGCGGAGGCAGTGGGCGGACCGGACGAGTAGGCGGCAGGTGGACTGGATGAGCAGGCGGAGGTGGCAAGCAGACACAGACCAGATGAGCAGGCAGAGGAGGTAGGTGGACTAGAGGAGCAGGCTGAGGCTGAAGGCAAACCAGACGACCAGGGTGAGGCAGCAGGAGAACAAGCAGGGTGAGGCGGCGGGCGGGTGGGCTATCAGGGTGAGTCTCTCTGATGAGAAGAGGCTTCAGCTGGCTCACCGTGGCTGTATCTGGTTGCGTGTGTGGCTGATGAGGGAAGGCAAGTGGTAATGTGTGGGCCCACAGGGGGAGGCTAGTGGGGACTGAAGGCCTGCATCCAACAGGACACAGGGGCAGGATGGGAGACATGGGGGCGGGATGTAAACACATGGGGTAGAATGGAGACATGGGCAGAATGGAGACAAGGGACAGGATGGGAGACACAGGGGCAGGATGGGAGACACAGGGGCAGGATGGGAGACAAGGGGGCAGGACGGAGACCCGGGACAGAATGGGGACCTGGGAGCAGGATGGGAGACATGTGGAAAGATGAAAACACATAGGGCAGAATGGAGATCTGGAGCAGAATAGAGACATGGGGCAGAATGGAGACACAGAAGCAGGATGGTAGACATGAGGGTAGGATGGAGACATGGGGGCAGGATGTCAAGACATGGGGCAGAATTGAGACATAGGCAGAATGGAGACAGGCAGAATGGAGACAAGGGGCAGAATGGAGACAAGGGGCAGAATGGGAGACACAGGGCAGGATGGGAGACATAGGGGGAGACATGGAGAGAATGGAGGCACAGGGGAGAATGGAGACAGGGGCAGAATGGGAGACTCAAAGCAGGATGTAAACACATGGTGCAGAATAGAGACACAGATACAGGATGTAAAGACATGGTGCAGGATGGAGACATTGGGCAGGATGGAGATGTGGGGCAGGATGGAGACATGGGTGCAGGATGGAGTCAAATGTGGCAGGAATATGGGGCAGGATGGAGACAGATGTGCAGGGTCATGGGGCAAGATGGAGACAGATGGGGCAAGATCATGGTGCTGTATAAAGACACATGGTGTCAAATTATGGGGCAGGATGGATACGATAGACACCAATGGGGCAGTATCATGGGGCAGGATCTTGGGACAGATGGGCAGGATCATGGGACAGATGGGGCAGGATCATGGGACAGATGGAGCAGGATGGGGAGATCAAATGCGGGCAGAATGGATACTCATGAGGCCAGGATGGGAGAACATATACCTAGAGCCAGGAACTAGATACACGGGACCAGGATGGGGGATAGTATTATCATAGGAGCTAATTAAGTGATATTATTACTGCAGAGATGTATTTATTTTATTTTTTGAGGATACTGTTTTAAATGTGGGGGTGGTCCTGTTACTGTGCAGAGCGACACTATGTCACCTTTTTTCTTCATCTGATGTAATGTAGAAGTTAGGAAAAAAATAAGTAAAGTGTTCTGCAAGCAGAGCTCTAGATAACTGTGCTATTTCCTGCAGAGACAAGCCCTGGCTGGAAGATGTGATGGCGGTCTGTGCTGGATGAAGATGAAAAGCAAAGATGAAGGACTTCACCTAGAGACGTCACTGATGAGTCAGTGTGTTACCTGTACACTGACACTATACACTATATACAGAGTTCCTGTGTACAAAGTCACCAGTGATCACTGCATTACCTGTACACTGGCACTGTATACAGAGGTCATATGTACAATGTCACCGGTGTACAGTGTCCATTTTAGGACATGATCATATATCAAAGTCATACATCAGAAATACTCTGTCTGATACCTGATTCTATTACTTGAGTCTGATAACTGACTCTGATAACTGACTCCGATAACTGACTCAAAGTTAGGTATCAGAGTCAGTTATCAGACTCAAGTATCAGAATAATGTACCAGACAAAGTATTTCTGATGTTTGACTTTGATATATGATCATGTCCTAAAATGGACACTATATCGGTGATCACTGTATTACCTTTACACTGACACTATATACAGAGCTCCTGTGTATAATGTCACCGGTGATGACTGTATTACTTGTACAAAGACACTGCATACTAAGTACAGATCTTCTGTGTATAATGGCACTCATGTTGATTGTATTGTGTTTTTATTAATGATTAGTATTGTAGTATTCAGTCACCATGTGTTGGTAATATGTGGTCTGGTCTTGGTGTGGTGGTATTTGTCCCTTGTATGTGCTATTATTCAGTCACTGTGGTGGTAATGTGTGGTCTGGACATGGTGGGGCTGTATTTTTCCTTGTATGTGGTATTATAGGTCACTATGTGGTGGTAATATGTGATCTCGTCATGGTGCAGTGGTATATGTCCCTTGTTTGTGATACTATTGGTCATTCCAAAAATTGAAAATTAAATAAAAATATACCTAAATTGTATTGGATGTTTTAACAAATTTTTAATAGGTTAGAGTAGAGTAGAACTTGGCCAAAAGAGTCTACCTTGTTGTGGTGGCAGATTAAAAAAATCTTTTTGCCAAAACAAGAGCTGCTGGCTATATGTGTGATCTGTTGATGGGAACTGTTAATGTGTGATTCGTGAGAAGTGGAGTTTTTCCAAGAGAGAGTGGTGGGACAGGACAGTTTGAGGGGTGGAGGCGGGGCTGGGGTGGAGCCTGGGCAGAGTCTCAAGGGGGCCCCAAAAATGTTGCCAGTATGGGCCCCCGAAATTCCTAGTGGTAGCCCTGGAACACATGGTATATGACGTGAGCAATTTACCGTATTTGCACAGACCTGCAAAATAATACCCCCATATATCCCAATGAACAAAAATGAAAAAATCTTAAGATGCACATGTTAAAACATCAAAGAAAAAAAAAACACAATTGAAAAAAATCAGAAAACCTGTTCTTTCATTTATCAATAGTGAAACAATTTCTTTACTCATGTTCAAACCATCAGGGACGCATGTACCTAGACTATAAAACCCAAAAGCTTCCCTGGTAAGTAAGCATCTCCTGTGGTCTCCCCCTCTATTAGATCTCCTCACTTTTTCAATATCAAATACTAAAAGGATGAAGTCTGTCTATGGTGGTGGACAGTAAAATCGTTGAATGCACGTTTTATTGCACGATTGGTATTGTTTGGACTGATTATATCTGGAATATGTTGGGAGATACGGACCTTGAGTTTACGTCAGGTGCAACCCACATACATTTTGTGGCAAAGGGAGCAACTAATAACATAAATAACATCCTGGGTGTTACAATTACTATTGTCTTTGATATTACAGTTGAATGCATTATTGCACAAATGTTTTGGTAACAAGCACGTGGGATATGTTCTGCAATTTCCACTGCTGCACTTTTAAATTCCCTTGCAAAAAGCCATGTTTCTGATTTTTGTGAGATGAAATATAACTTGGTGAAACAATATTTCCAATTGTAGTTGCTCTTTTTGCCACAATAGAGAAATCTTGGTCCAATATAGATAACAGGATGGGGTCTTCATATAAAATGGCAAATAAGTTTGGAATAACATTTTTTATATAATTAAATTGGGAACTACAGTATATTAAATATACAGAGTTGGTTTAAGTGTTGAATTAGTATCTTATGGCTGTGCTATTTCTGGGATGGCTGGGGGCTGATGTTCTTAGTCTAGTAGGGAGCCAATATACATGGCTCCTTCTTAGGCTGTTAATACCAGCTTGCAGCTGTCTTATTTAGCCTTTTCTGGCTATTAATTATAGGGGGGACCCATTTCTTTTTGGGGGTTCTTCCCTATATTAATCAGTAAACGCTAAGCAAACAGCTGTGAACTTATTAGCTTGGGAACCTTTATGGCTATTGGCCCCTTCCCAGAATATTATCATCAGGACCCAGCCATCGGATTTTCCTCAGATCATTATGAAAAATTAAGGGGGACCCAGCATCATTTTTTTCAATTATTTGTTACCTAAATGGACTGGTGCCGGCTGGTGAATACACTCATAATTGTATGCCTGTTCTCACTGCTATCAGTGAGACCAGGCATACAATAATGAGAGCAGTACTGTGATCAGTCGACACTTGTTACCAGTGGTCAAAGTTGTTGGCTCACACAATGTCATCTGTGTGACAGCGTGGGAACCGCAGTGCTTTAACCGGCAGTAACATGTAACGCTACCACCAATCAGAGAAGGTGTTTCACTGTCTTGCATCTGCATACAATTGAGAGGGCAGGAAACGCCGGATGTTCGGGCCCCCATTCATGTGAATAGGGTTCTGGATTGAGTTCGAGGTCAGGTTCTAATTTTTTAATATTCAGTCGATCCCGATGGACCTGAAAATCTACTGATCCCCCCATCACCACAAATATTGTGTCACCAAGATATTTTTCATCTCATAAAAAATCTGAAACATGGCTTTTGAGCAACGGATTTTATAAGTGCGGCACTTCAGGTGCAGAATCTGTTTCCACGTGCTTGTTATCAAAACATTTCACAATCATAATAATACAAAGACTATACTAATTGTATCACCCAGGATATCATTTATGCTATTAGTTGCTCCCTTTTATCACAAAATGCATGTGGGTTCCACATTATGCAAACTCAAGGTCCAAATCTCAGAACATATCACAGATATAATTAGTCCAAAACCTGCGAATAGTGTAATATCATATGCATCCAACCAATTTACTGTCCACCACCATAGATAGACTTAATCCTTTTTAGTTTGGTATTTAAAAAGTGAGGAGATCTAACAAGGGAGGGAGACCATAGGAGATGCTTATTTACCAGGGAAAGATTCTGGATTTATAATCTACAGTAGGTACACGAGTCAATGATGGTTTGAACATGTGTAAAGAAATTACGTTTCACTGTTGATGAAAGACATGACTGCATTTCTGATTGTTTAAAATGAGTTTTTTTTGTTTGATGTTTTTAACATGTGCATCTGAAGTTTTTCTTCACTGTTGTTCATTTGGATAAATGGGTATGTTACTTTGACGAGGTCTACGCAACTAAATCACCTGTGTCATATATCATGCGATCCTTTTAAATCACCTTTATGTAATCACATTTGTGACTAATAAATTTTACCATGTTACCATCCTAGCAAGTCTGACAAAGGATGCTAGAGTGTGTCTGAAATGCGTTACATCATGTCCGTCATGCCTTTGACCTTTTCCGCCATGGAAAGGATATTTTAATCAAGTTTTTTCAATTAAAGAACAATTTTAACTGGAGCTGGATACACCCATTCTCCTTTTGTAACATTACTTGCAGACTGTCCGAACCATTTGCTTTGAAAAAAAAAAACTTGATCATTACATATCAATTCATTTTCTGTTACAATATATAGATGGATTGTTTGGAAAATGTATTAGAAAGATATCATCATCCTAAATATTCTCTTTACATTGGTGTAGAGAATTGTAATGAAATGCAAGGTTTAGACTTGTTTCTCCTGGCAGCAAAGAATCAATATGCAAATGAAGATAAACTACGTACCAGATGTGCATCAGTTTCCCAACTAATTATTAACGTGGATGCCATGTTTGAAAAATAGCAGAACATATTTACCTTTCCATCACACCTATGGCATACAAATAAATAAATATATAATTAGCTGTGTAAGATCCTGTTTCACGTTTTGGTCATTTAATGTGAGTTACAAATATAACAGAATACTGCAAAACCTAAGACAGAAACAAAATTAAATCAGAAATATACCCTGATGTAAGAAAATAGGTAAAACCAATATTGCATATAATGAACATGGGGTATACAGTTTTTGCTTAAAAAAAAAAGCATAAAAGCCATCCCACCAGCACCAAGGTGCACCCAAATTTGGATGATAATAAAGTCTAGTATTAAAACATTACCATCTGTTCAAGTGACATTAATGTGAATAAGGGCCAAGCAGGACCAGGTCCAGAATACAGATCCCCAGCAATGTGAAGCTATATAAACTGCTGTGCATAAATGTCCAGCTTAAAGACAGTAAAGCCACACCGCATGTAGAAACGTAAAAGTTAACCAAAAGAATGAACTGGATTATAAGTTGGTATGCATGCAAAATATATGAGTATGTTCATACTGTCCATTAAACAGACAAAACCTAAGAAACAAAATAAACATATACCCAGTGGTAGTATGCTGCATCTGGGTGTCCATCTCCAGTAGGCCAACGTGTCCAAAAATTATACATGTCAGAATGCATGTTCATCAATAGTCTATGGCTCCATCTGAGTGCATACATCTGAATCCAATTTTACTAGGGGTTGGGACTTAAGTCCCGATGAGACCAATGAACGGGTGCAAGAGCACAATGTGAAAGCACCCTAAGGGGTACAATTATTTACTAAATAAGACAAGGCTGATTCTTGAAGTTCTCCATTGTCTTGCAAAACATTAAAATACAGAAAAATTAAAGAAATTACAGAACTTTTGAATAGAAAAAGGAAAGAATAAGAGTGAGCGAACATGCTCATTGATACTGGGATATTACTTGAGTATCTGGTTGCTCAGCACTCGACGAGCATTGGCTGGTGCTCAGATTTGAAAGTCAAATCCCCGCCCTGCATGTTTGGCGCCTGTTACACAGTCATTAAGCATGCAGGGATTGCTTGCCGGTCACTGTAATACTGCATCCATCTTGGTAGTGGCATTACTGTGATTGGTTGGCCATATTACCCAATCAGAGTTTATAAAAGGGCTTGACTCACTGATGCCATTACACAGCTCAGAGACAGTTTTGATTGGAGGGAGAGAACAATTGTCCTGTCAGTGTACACAGTTTAACTCTAGTGTTGATACTGGTGCTGATGCTGAACTATCATACTAACAGTCCTTCTTAGGGCTAATCTTTGCTCCTTGTATCAGATACATTTACCATTTAGCCTAGGGACAGTTGCAGTAATAGGTAGAGTGGCAAATGACAGAATACAGCATCTAGTCAGGGCTAAGGGCTTTGCTGCCCGCTAATAATTCTAGAGCTGCTGAATGTGACCACATTCTTCTTTTGGGGGTGAAAAAAATTGACTATACCATCATTCATAAAGTACTACATGCTTTGTGTAACATATTGGTGGTATATAACACAAAAAACATTCAAAACTTTCTCTTGATTCAATTAGTCATCCATAGAGTATAACATGCTTTGTTTTACATTTTGCTCCAAAAAAGTGTTCAAAAATCTTTCTGGATTGAATTTGTCATCCATAGAGTACTACATGCTTTGTTTTACATTTTGGTGGTATATAACACTACAAAAAAGCATTAAAAAAAATTCTGGATTCTACTTGTTATCTATCAAGTATTATGCGCTTTGTTTTGCATTTCAGAGGTATATAACACTCGAAGAAAGTTCATTTTTTTATGGATTGAATTTGTTACCCATAGACTATTACATGCTTTTTGTTACATTTTGGTGACACATAAAACTCCAAAAAAGAGTTAAATTTTTTTTCTGGATTCAGTTAGTTATCCACAGCAGCATATTACATGCTTAGTGTTACATTTCGGTTCTATATAAACCTCCAAAAGCGGTTCAAATTTTTTGGGGGGATTGAATTAGTAATCCATATAGTATAGTGTGATTAATGGGCAACAAGGTGACAAAGGTGGTGGAATCCTGCAAGACTCCTGAGGGTGCGACCGGAGGAATATCGGAGCCAGACCAAACTAGAGCACCAGTAAAGGTGGCAGGAGTCTGTGGTCCAGAACCGGTTGCCTTCTGGCAACATTTGAACACAGGCCGCAGACTTCACCGCTGGGATTCTTGCAGACTGCGGATGGGAGAGCCAGGATCCAGTAACTGATGTGTGGATTAAGAGGTCTAGGTTGGTCAGAAGAGAGGAGGAGATGAGCCATGGCCAGGGCTGAAGACATACTAGAGGGCCCACTAGCCACAAAGTGCTAGGAGTTGGCATCCTTTGGTGAGGTTGTTGCGACCAGTAGCATAGATTGCAGTCCATAGAAGAGTTTGGGACTCATCATCACATCTTGTTCAATGAGCAGGTGTGACGTCCATCCGAGAATCTGGGCTGCAATAGGGACAGCACCCAGAGAAACCCCGAGACCCTTAACATCGATACAGGGATCTGGAATTGTAGCAAGGCCCAGGGGGTGGCTGTCTAGAGGAGTAGTGGACCAGAGCAGGACGGTCGCCAAGGGAAAAAGGCAGGGAACTAAAAATGTAGACAGAAATCGGGAGAGCAGCGGAGGTACCGAATCGGCAGGTATTGGCAGAGTAGACAGTCCAGGCCAAGATCACAAAGCGGGAGAGTGGCAAAGGTACAAAAATGGCAGGCAATAGCAGAGTCCAATATCCAGGCCAAGGTCACAAACCAGGAGAGTAGCAGAGGTACAAAATCGTCAGGCAGTAGAGGCGTCAGAAATCCAGGCTGAGGTCAGAGTCAAACAATAGCAAATCACACTGTAGCACACAGGGGAACCAAGAATATATCCGGCAGCTTGCAAGACCAGTCCCAAGGTATTTGAGGGATCAGGTCATCCCTCACAGGTTCCCGGACTGATGATGTAATCAGGAGCGCCCCCAGGACCAGGCCAGATGGTGATGCACCAACCCCTTCATGACTGTCAGAGGAGCAGAGCCTGCGTCCACCAGATGCCTGCGCAGGAGCCCCTTCTCTGTCGCCGCCATCACTCAGGGGCGAACCACGGCGCCTCCCAGTGGCCGAGGCAGGAACAGCAGGCCCCGAGTCAGACGGCGATGTGACAGTCTGGTGCCTCCTAGTGGCCGAGGCCAGGACAGCAGGCCCCGAGTCTGACGGCGATGTGACAGTCCGGCACCACCTAGTGGCCAAGGCCGGGACAGCAGGCCCCGAGTCTGACGGCGACGTGACAGCAAGCAGTAGAGATGGATCACTTGCTTCAAAGACTGCAAGAGTTGATGGCTGAAACCAGTGTCACGTTCCTCAAAATAGAGGCGCAACATCACTAGTATGTGTTGGGTGTGATTTGAGAAGGAAGTGAGCAAGATGAACATTTCTTGCTAAATTAATGAGCCTGGGAGAGGCTCCTCAAGATGGCTCGAGACAGGTCTTCCACACTTTGTAGGTTCCTCACCTCTATGTATGAGCAGGCAATTTTGCAGGTGACACATGGGACTGTCACCCATTTCTACATTTAGGGTGCTCCAGCATCACCCAAAGCCAGGTCACTTACAATCCAGGCACCTGGGAATCAGGCTCCATGAAGCAGTGGAGGCAGTCCCCCCAGGATACCAAGGAGGGGACACCTGAAAATGATTACTGAGTTACCCTCCTTATAATTTTTTCCTGGCTTTGCACTTTGTGCAAAGTTCTTATGAGTGTAAGAGTACATCAGCAAAACTTTCTAACTAAATATTTAAATGAAGCCTGCCAGTTGTTGCCTTCAAAGGTTTATGCATGACTGGATTGCCATTCTTTATAATTTTTTCCTGGCTTTGCACTTTGTGCAAAGCATGAGTGTATCAGTATATCAACTACATTTTCAAAATATTTGAATGAGGCTCGCAAGTTGATGCCTTCAAAGGTTTATGCATGACTGGATTGCCATTCTTTATAATTTTTTCCTGGCTTTGCACTTTGTGCAGAGCATGAGTGTATCAGTATATCAACTACATTTTCAATATATTTGAATGAGGCTCGCAAGTTGATGCCTTCAAGCTCTATGGATGACTTGATAACCCTCCTTATAATGTTTCCTGACTTTGCACTTTGAGTAAAGCCTTTATGAGTGTAGGAGTACATCAACTACACTTTCAAAATATTTGAATGAGGCCTGCAAGGTATTACAATCATGGATCTATGGATTACTGTATTACCATCCTTATCATTTTTTACTGGTTTTGCACTTTGTGCAAAGACTTTATGAGTGTAGAAGTAGATCAACTACTCTTTCAAAATATTTGAATGAGGCCTACCAGTTGATGCCTTCAAGGGTCTATGAATAACTGCATTTCCTTCTTTATCAATTTTCCTATATGAGCGAAGGTGTACATGAACTACATTTTCAAAATATTTGAATGAAGCTCACATGTTGTTGCCTTCAAAGCTCCATTGATTACTGTAGTGCCCTCAACATCATTTTTGCTGGCTTTGTCCTTTGTGAAAAGTCTTTATGAGTGTAGAAGTACATCAGCTGCACTTTCAAAATATTTGAATGAGGCCTGCCAATTGTTGCTTTTAAGGGTCTATGGATAACTAGATGACCCTCCTTATACTTTTTTCTAGCTTTGCACTGTGTACAGAGCCTTTATGAGTGTAGGAGTGCTACAACTATAGAAGAACTTTAAGGGTAATTTCAGCACATCCACTCAGGTAAAATAACATTTTCTTTTATTAGAACAGTTAATAAATGTTTAAAGTCAGAGTTAAAAGCCTTCATGTCTAGCATGTTTTTGGAGCACTTCAGCACCCTAAGTCATAGTCATAGTTCTATGACTTAAGGTGCTGAAGTGCACCAGAAACACTTAAAGGGGATCTGTCACCCCATTTTTGGACTATCAGCTGCGGCCACCACCATCAGGGACTTATCTACAGCATTCTGTAATGTTGTAGATCATAGAATCATAGAATCATAGAATCGTAGAGTTGGAAGGGACCTCCTGGGCCATCTGGTCCAACCCCCTGCTCAAAGCAGTATTCGCTAAATCATCCCAGTCAGATGTCTGTCCAGCCTCTGTTTGAAGACTTCCATTGGAGGAGAACTCACCACTTCTCGTGGCAGCCTGTTCCACTCATTGATCACTCTAACTGTCAAAAAGTTTTTTCTAATATCTAATCTGTGTCTCTTCCCATTCAGTTTCATCCCATTGCTTCTAGTCTTTCCTTGTGCAAATGAGAATAAAGTTGATCCTTCTACAATGTGACAGCCCTTTAGATATTTGTAGACAGCTATTAAGTCTCCTCTCAGTCTTCTCTTTTGCAAACTAAACATTCCCAAATCCTGCAACCTTTCCTCATAAGACAGGGTTTGCAGACCGGTCACCATTCTGGTCGCTCTTTTCTGAACTTGCTCCAGTTTGTTGATGTCTTTTTTAAAATGTGGTGCCCAAAATTGGACACAATATTCCAGATGAATTCCAGAAACGCCCCTGATGTAACCTGAAAGATAAGAAAAAAGAGTTAGATTATACTCACCCCGGCGTTCGGTCCGGTCCGATGGGTGCCGCCATCCCGTCCGGTGCCTCCCATCTTCATACGATGATGTCCTCTTCCTTGCTTCTCCCTCAGTTCCTGCGCAGGCGTACTTTCTCTGCTCTATTGAGGGCAGAGCAGAGTACTGCAGTGCGCAGGTACCGGACCTCTCTGACCTTTCCCGGTGCCTGCGCACTGCAGTAATTTACTTTGCCCTCAACAAGGCAGAGAAAGTATGCATGCGCAGGAGCCGAGGGAGCAGCAAGGAAGAGGACGTCATCGTATGAGGATGGGAGGCGCCGGACCGGACCGCGACACCCACTGCAACCGGCCCCTCCCCCCGGTGAGTAGAATCTAACATGTTTTTCTTATCTTTCACATTTCATTGGGGGCTTATCTACAGCATTACAGAATGCTGTATATAAGCCCCTGATGGCTGTGGCCGCAGCTGATAGGCCGAAAATTAGGTGACAGATTCCCTTTAATGCTTGAAGGGTTTCAATTATACTTTTCCTCTGATTGTTCCGATCTTGATTTTGTCTTGCAAATACTGTTGTAAAATACTGACCAAATACTGAGGGTGTGGATGTGGCCTTACGCTATTTAATGATTTGTCAATGGATAGCCAAAGATACACATACAGCACATTTAAAATTAGTGTAAATATTCTGAACACTTCTCTCTTTGCTTCTCTCTCAATAGTGCACATAATTCAGAATTAGAACTCCTGCACTAAACCACATTTTTTTTCATGTTTGATTAGTCATTACAAATAATCAAGTTCTCATAACTTCATATTCAAATCTTACAAAACTATTAACTTTAATTCATATACAAACAGTTTAAAATGTAATTCATCTTTTCAATCATAGCTTATATTTTAGAAATATGGCAAACTGTTTTATAGCCTCACAGTTATTCTGATGACTGAAAAGACTCAATATAGGAAAACTAATAGCGCGGACAACTCTCTTAACTTTTAAGATAGCATTAGATTAAAGCCGTAGATTTTCACAATTCAATGTGAAATTATATGGCAAATAATTACATGTTTATGTGCATCATTTGTAAGATATATTTTCTATTTTAAAATATCTGGTTTCAAAGCTGAAAACATATAAAAAATAAGTTTCTTGGCAAACAGAAAATTGTACGCAATTATATAAAATATTTTTAAACAGATTTTATTGATCTATAGATTTGTTTTGTATTTACCTACGTTTTGGACATTACAAGCTGACCTTTGTTATCTGATAACAATTTTCTTAATGCACCATGGATATACATATAAATCAACATGTGTCTAAATAATAACTGAGGGCACTTCACATGATAATATCAAACTATCCCGTGTATGTGAATACAGGACTAAGAAGAGATCCCAAGATAAATAAAAACAATTTTATTACATGCTTTTTAAAAATACAAAAAAAATAAAAAAGCAAAAATGTCGTATATGGGGACTCAAGAGCACACCTGTATAACAATCCTTATAGGGCTAAATAACAACAGTCCAAAAATATAAACTTGAATCCCGGGATTTACATAATGTTATTCATATACAAACTTGAATCCAGGGATTTACATAATGTTATTCATATACAAACAATTATCCTCATAGTATATAAAAATCAAAGTACAGTGTCCAACAATTACTCTTATACAACTAATGAGGAGCAAGTAATATTATGAAAATTACCCTGTAACATGTAGTTCAATAACTGACTGAAGTGAAAAAAATCCTAATCATATGAATAGCATGGCCTATATATCACAAAGAATTCCCCAAGTGCATGATAACACTATAAATGGGGACCTAGACGGGGAGGAACAGTCCCAAAGTACCCCGAATCTGACTGCAGTGTAAATGAATAATATGGCTAAAAGCCTACATTAGGGCATAATTACCGAAGGTGAATGGCGTCCCCTCACCCCGGCTCGCGTTTCGCCGCCAGCTTCTTCCGGGGGTGTGTCCAAGGTGAGGGGTGGCCCTGTATTTAAATCCAAGAGGTGAATGTGTTGCAGCCGAAGACCAATCAGCACATCGCGGCAAATGATGCCTTAGCCCCACCCCTAATGACATAATTCCTCTCAACGCTCAATGACACGCAAGCTTACCCTGCGTGTCAGTGTCAGAGAATCATCAGAAGTGATAGGGGTGAAGGAAATGGCTCATGCGCACTAGCCTGAAGGCCGTTTCATGACAATTACTAACAAAACGCAGGAAGCAGTGTGAATCAGGGCAATATGTTAACCACAATAAAGCTTACTTGTATGCACATATTTTATTAATTCCGATGGTATTATATGAATGAATGTGAATAATAATGTATTATTAATGCTTATTTATATGAAGGTGCACCTGTGCTAAACAAATCATGTATGATATATAACTATATATCATAATTAAAGTGACAGTGCTTAATTCATGAAATAAAGTGACAGTGCATATTGAAAATTTAAATTACATTTAATTTAGTGACAAATAATCACAACCACCACCCATGAATGTGATAATGCACTATAGCATATAATTTATTAAATATTTCATTGATTCAATTTTTTAAAGTGACAGTGCAATATTCCTAATATAAATTCATATTAAAGTGACAGTGCCACAAATGAATAAACATATATCTATAGAATGTGTGCACAATAAGGTGCAACGCCGAATAATATATAGCATATCAAAAAAATCAAAAAATCAAAAAACTAAACTAAAAAAATAAAAAATAATAAATATAAATAGAAAAATGATGAATAATAAAATTAGCAAACAATATACATATGCCCAAGATAAAAAAAAAAAAAAAAAAAAAAAACAACAACACAATGCCGTTCTTCAAGAAGGTCCTGGACTCCTGGTGTAACAAATAGGGTTCAATGATATAACCATCAACGACTGTGGGACAGATCATATACTGCAATAAGAGGCAAGTATACGTTTTTTTGAATTATTTTTTAACTTTTTCATCGCCATTTACAGTTCAACAAAATGGCTATCTTATATTTAAACTCCTGAACTGATTATCACTGCCATTTAATATTATTCTCTGGTTCTGTCTCTCTGCTATGTGCTCCTGCTTTGTTTGTTCAAATTTCTGCTTCCTGACTACAGTCTGTTACCAGTCCGTTCTTTTGTATTCTTATTTTATACCTTGACAGCTACTTTGAAGTCTCTCACCTCTGGTTTGCTTCTCTGACCAGAAGCCCTTCTGTGGAAGCAATCCAGTGGGCCCTGTTGTGTGACTCGATTCCTGTTATACTGTTCCTCTGTATTCTGCCAGATGAAGTGGCTAGCACCAAGTCTGTCTGAGGTATCCTTTCTGAGCTAATGGCCTTTGACAAATGTTGAAGCAACCCTTGTTCAGAAGCAGAAGTTGCAAAGAGAAAAGTTTAAAGCTGTACTGAGCAATGTAGCTCTGAAAGCACAAAATGAATTATAGTACCACTTGAGGGCCAATAAATAAGTGACTAATTAAACAAACTCACTCCAGTAAAAGCAGAATTTTTTTTAATATGTATTAAAATTACATAAACCTTCCCACCAGCCAGTATCCAATAAAATATAGAAGACGATTGTAGCAAACACGCCCGAACACAGTACTAGAACAGCACACACTTGAATTGCATTTGAGAAACTGAGACAAAAGAAATCGCGTTATTCACTCATAGATAATCTCACATATGCAATAAGACTAAAAAAAACAACAGTAAGTGGTGGACAAATAAACAATTACTGGACCTATTCAGCTCTGCACAGAAAAACTCATCCTTCCCTTAGTTGTTGGCACAATAGATATGTAAAGGACATGGCTCCCCTGTTACTTAAACCTTGGCTTGTTCTGAGGGTGTCCTAATTTGCACATTACTAACAGAAAATATATCTTCTATCCCAACTGATAGCCAAGTGCTGGCAGTAAGTGCATGACTTAGGAAAGTCTGACTGACGGCTTCACTGTAATGACCCCTCCCAAAACCCACACTTACCCCTTCTTAACTTAAATAAGACACGACTGCGTGACATTGGATGTAAAAGGCCACAGCAGCCCCGTTTATTAACACCAAACAAGCAATAACATTTTATCCATAAACGTAGAAATATTCCATAAACATAACCACCAGCAAAAGGAGGGGGGGTAAATGAAGAGTCCATTGTACATGATTGCAACACCAGCTCCACCACGTGCCCTCAGCCGCACCACACCGGCTCGAGGACACCCAGCCGAGTGTTGCAAAACCCATTGTACATGATTGCAACACCAGCTCCACCACGTGCCCTCAGCCGCACCACACCGGCTCGAGGACACCCAGCCGAGTGTTGCCCAACCAATGTCCTGCTGTGACCCAGCCCAGCAGGGACCCACGTTAACATGCCCCGCTATGACCGAGCACAGCAGGGTCCCACGTTAACATGTCCCGCTGTGACCCAGCACAGCTGGGACCCACCTTAACCAAGTATACCATTGCACTACCAGGGGTAACCCGCTCCTGCACTGGGTTCACCCCCCCGCTCTTTGTGCAATCCACCGACTTCAAATACCCCCCTCCTTTACGCCGACTGCTGCGACAACGTCAAACCTCTTCTTCTCTTCACCATGTCGATCTCCAGAAGATCCTAAAATTAGGGCGGGAGGGCGGGACGATTCCGGACGTCTGCAAGGTAAGGAATGACCATCCCCCCACAGTTCTGCCCTATATATCCATCCCACTACTGACCACTCCCTGCCAACTCACATTGCACAATAAGCCCCATAGCTCCAACCCACACCTTCCCCACAAGCACAAAGCACTACTGACCACTCCCTGCCAACTCACATTGCACCATAAGCCCCATAGCTCCAACCCACACCTTCCCCACAAACACAAAAGCACTACACCTTACCCTTCACTAACCCTCAGGCCTAGCATCCCTCCTTAGTCATGTGCGCTATCCCTGTAGCCCCTTTGGGGCAGGCGTCCGGGCTTGCCTTGACTTAGGAAAGTCTGACTGACGGCTTCACTGTAATGACCCCTCCCAAAACCCACACTTACCCCTTCTTAACTTAAATAAGACACGACTGCATGACATTGGATGTAAAAGGCCACAGCAGCCCCGTTTATTAACACCAAACAAGCAATAACATTTTATCCATAAACGTAGAAATATTCCATAAACATAACCACCAGCAAAAGGAGGGGGGGTAAATGAAGAGTCCATTGTACATGATTGCAACACCAGCTCCACCACGTGCCCTCAGCCGCACCACACCGGCTCGAGGACACCCAGTCGAGTGTTGCAAAACCCATTGTACATGATTGCAACACCAGCTATACCACGTGCCCTCAGCCGCACCACACCGGCTCGAGGACACCCAGCCGAGTGTTGCCCAACCAATGTCCTGCTGGGACCCAGCCCAGCAGGGACCCACGTTAACATGCCCCGCTGTGACCGAGCACAGCAGGGTCCCACGTTAACATGTCCCGCTGTGACCCAGCACAGCTGGGACCCACCTTAACCAAGTATACCATTGCACCACCAGGGGTAACCCGCTCCTGCACTGGGTTCACCCCCCCGCTCTTTGTGCAATCCACCGACTTCAAATACCCCCCTCCTTTCTGCCACCACGAGCACGTATGACACCTTGTACGTGCGAGTACCACCACCAAAAACCCAACCCGAGCCGACTCTGCGGCTCGAGTAACCAATGTTTCTGTACCAAGACCAATCAATCAAAACTGATCCCCATTAGACCTCACAATGCCAACCTACACCAAAATACCAGTACAACAAGGTCAGCCACACCCAAGACCTGCAACTAGCCAACCGCATCGTCCAATCCTATGCACCGCCTGCGTGACCAGTCCCCAACCTGAGCCGCCGCCTCTGCCTCGTTGAGACCACAACATTGCAGGCGCCTCCGAAAATTATACTTCACCTAATAATTAATCAAAGCCAACCATTATTGCCGTGAACAAAAGAACCTACATTGGTTCCCCAAACCTCCGATAGATTCTTGAAAATGTGCCCAGTAAAACCCACTATGTAGTCATTCCAAACAGGAGCCCCTATGGACACCAACATGAGCACGGCTCCCAGGCAGAAAATTGCACTCCACCTGATAATAATCAAAGCCAACCATTATAGACGTAACAACAGAACCTACACTGGTTCCCCAACCTCCGACAGATTCTTGAAAAACGTGCCCCACTATATAGTCATGAACAACAACACGAGCATGGCTCCCAGGCAGGAGCATTCAGGCCCGATGTCTCAGATCAAACTCCTTGACGCCCCAGCGACCAAGTCTCCACCACACACGTGCAGTACCAAATCGCTGTTGGTCCCGTCAACCCTGCGTGATAGCATCTATCTTAAAATATCCACCCAACTAGAAAACATAAACCAATCCACCCTGTAATCACCACGACCCGGAACGAATTAATTGTGTGCATCACCCGTGCACTTCGAACCCAGAATCACAACACTATTGTTGCCACCGTCTTACCAAAAGTGAGATGTACTCCGCACCCATTCCCCGCTGAACTGCGGATTCGACACTACTCACAAAAGAAAGAAAAGCGACTCCACACCACCTGAAGTCCAGGAAAACTCAGACACACATCACGTCTCCCGAAAACCCCAGACACCATAAACCCGGGCCATCCGTCAAAACATTGCACTCACCGGTGCCCGATGCTTGTCCACCACTCAGCCTTAAAGCACCGCAAAAAGCACCCCCAAACGGAGCACAGCCCCAGATGATTACCAGGTCCTTAGAATCATTAAAAGTCAATGCACATCGCACTAGCTTCCCCTGCCACAGCGTACCACCAGCCCAACATTAATGAAAGTAATGTTATAGCTGCAACCTGCTAACCCACTACCTAAAGTACACAACCGTGTCCCCATAATACCAGCCGGTCCTGACAAGTGCGCATAACGGAATAAATGACATAGCCATGTATTGCCGGACGGGCTACACTCACGCGGGAGACCATTCACACGGCCATCGAAACAACATGTCCTGCCTCATGCTCTATACAGAATTCCTGACAAATGGAACAACACCCGCTGGATAAACAAACCGTTCACCAACCAGGACCCCCGAGACCAGTAAAGCACACGCTGGGTTACCCAACTCAAATGTTGCATCATCCTTGCGCAACACTTCACCCTGGCCCCCCCGTCCGGGGGCACCCAAAAAGAAAAGACTCTAAGGAGAGCTGTATACCCAGAAGGCAAAGCAGGACCAGCTGCACCCACAATAAACCTCCTAGCCCATTGTAACGAAAAACTATCCACTCTGTATAATAAACTCCTACGTAGCTACAATCAACGGCTGTAACAAATACCACTCGATACAGTCTGCCAAAAGCTCAATCGGCAACCCTAAAGAACCGCAGTGAGAACCCACCAGTCCTTACGTACAAAAGTTGTTAAAACTGCCCCAGGGCAGCCACAACCAGCAAATTACCGTAAGAATGCCATATGACTGCAGATCATGCAAAAAACCCCCAGTGGATCGTAGCCCCACGTATTCAATAACCAAAATCAACCCCCCAAAACAGCAGCGCGATATACACGGGAACCTAATAACGACCCCCGACCTGACACGATGTACTCGTTAACCTAACCTGACTTAGACATAGGGCCCCAGGTGAATCAAACACTTTGACTTATCCAAACACATGATAACCGCAACAACGCCCTGAGCATGAAGAAACCCAAAGTAGTCAAGGGTTGGACCATGAACAGAAATAAGCACACCACCTTCTCTAATACCAGATAGTAGTTCCAGGTTGGACCATGAACAGAAAATAAGCACTGCACCATCCCTAATACCAGATAATCCCCGACTACCACACAGAAACCAAACCACGGACCTCAACAACCGGACATTGACCAACCATAACCCCAGCTCCACGCCATATCTACGTATCCCCAGAAATTAACCAGGAAAACAAATCCGGTAAAAGGTCAACTCCAAGCCCCCCGGGGGAAATGTCATCCATTGCTGCCAGAAAGGCAGGTTCCCGAAAGATCTGCCGTCCCAAGCATCTCGACCTCACCAGAACGTCTGCCGCAACAAACCAAAATGCCCCTAGTGAACATGAAAACCCTTAGTACACTCAAAGCCCCTATTGGAGAACCGAACCCGGCATATAAATAAAACACACCCTAATGAAAACTCTACCACCTACCCCCTCACCTCTGACCAGCAATAGAACACACCCCACTGTAACGTGAAAGATTAAGCCGCCCGATGCACTACCCAAACAGATCACCACGTCAGTGAACTGCCATCCAACCAATATCAAATACTTGGCGCGGCGATAATCCTCCAGCCCAAAGACCCCATGCCTATAACAATAAACCATAAAACTGGCATGGATATGGCTATCCACCACCGCTCTGCCAATATCCGTATCACCACCTGAATTACTCACAAACCGCCATGGAATCACCACCAGTCATACACAAACACCCAGAGAATGCAAGCACAATTATACTAACCAAAATAAAATGATGTCGTCACCTATAGATATACCCACTATCATAAAAGCAAACTAGCATGAAATTAAAAAATACCTCCCAACACTCATGGAGTGCACAAAACAGCCTCCTGGACCACAAAGCAACCATTCCCTCACAGATTCGAACGCTGTCCACATGGACCAGCCGCGCATCTTTCCGAACCCCCAGACAAACACCCGAAACCATACGTAGCAACACCCTTCCCAACCAATATAATCTAGACATTAATAAAGGTTTAAGTGAGCCTTACTTACTAGGCTGACTCCACGGAACCCCACGGAACAGCCGTCACGTGTCCTCCGCGTCGAGCACCGCAACTGCGATCTTCTCCATGGATCTACGCCGACTGCAGCCCTCCTGGGCCGCAGCGCCAGCACCCAGACCGACTGTCCGTCCGGGAATGCATGGCAAAAAGTCACTGGCTCGGAGCCTCAAACAGGGGGGGGAGGTTGGCGCTCCAGCCGCAGGCAACACCTCCTGAATCTGGCACCCAACGCCGGGGGAACGCGACACCGGACCACATGACCTGTGGCCCCTGGCAGCTGAAGGGTGGCCACATGACCGAGCCACCGCCCGCTTCCCCCCAGCGCCGCGAGAAAGGAAATGAGGCTGGGGAAGTCACACACCACCTCGCCACCGGGCTCCTTGCCGCGTCACGTCACCGCCATCCACCGATGCCGATGACCGCACCGGGTCAGGTGACCACACCGGGTAACGTGGCCGCGACGTGCGCGTCACCACTGTGTGACGCGATCCGAAATGGAGGGGAGGCCAGCCACGTCACTCACTGCCCCGTTACCTTGCTGCCTGCTTCTCAACTTCTGGCTCCGGCCCCGCGATGTCTTCTGCAACAGGTCTGCCAATGGGGCTCATCCTCCTCTGCAAACTTAACTCCGGGCTGAGGTGCTCAGGAGGCCGTGATCATCGCTGCCGCTTCGGAGGCAGAGGGGTCCCATCTTCTCCGCCGTCGCCATCACCAGACCATCGCTGCAGCTGTTCCTTCATCCACTGCTGGCCGCGCTGCTCCATCATCCTCTTCATCTGTGCCACGAGGTATTCCATCTTCTGGATCCAAAGATTCAAGCTGAAGTCCCAGTTGTGAGGAGCTGACGATTCCGGACGTCTGCAAGGTAAGGAATGACCATCCCACCACAGTTCTGCCCTATATATCCATCCCACTACTGACCACTCCCTGCCAACTCACATTGCACAATAAGCCCCATAGCTCCAACCCACACCTTCCCCACAAGCACAAAGCACTACTGACCACTCCCTGCCAACTCACATTGCACCATAAGCCCCATAGCTCCAACCCACACCTTCCCCACAAACACAAAAGCACTACACCTTACCCTTCACTAACCCTCAGGCCTAGCATCCCTCCTTAGTCATGTGCGCCCTCCCTGTAGCCCCTTTGGGGCAGGCGTCCGGGCTTGCCTTTATTGCCTCATCAGTATCAAGCAAGAACAGGATTTACAGCTAATTTTACATTTAATTAGCATACTTAGCATACTCTAAGCAACAAAAAGTCTTATTAGAGTGTAGGACAAGAGTGCAAACCAGTCATGGTGGCGACTTAGGGAGTTATGCTAGCGGCTGTCAGGGCATTTGTGGAGTCTGTGTCACCTCTTCATAGAGTGCATGTCAGATGGAATAGCATTGACCTCTCCACATGGTACCAGCTTGTAAAAGATTTTGTAAAAGCCTAAAGAATATTTAACCCTTTCACTGCCCAGTTAAAAACACACTGTACTCTAGTCTCCTGACTGAGTGCATAATGGAGATAACACTGTATGGCTGCATCAGCATTACCTTCACTTTACTCCTTCATTTACTGAATGATAGGAAGGAAAGGAGGTAACATGGAATCTATAAGTCAACACCGCAGTTCATTCCTGCACTGTGCAGGCATCTTATCTTTACTGTAGAGAAAAATGTAAAAATTGGACTTCTGGTGGGGGGATTTTATGTGCGTCCATCATGGAGTGATTGGTCCACTGCTGGCATCGGCTCATTTGTCTTTTTCCAGAATTGCCAGATAGCCAGCCTAATCCTGAATATCTGAAACAGTCCAGCTCCGATTTTCCACATTTGACTCCAACATCCCACATTGTTTGCATGTTTTTAAATGTTGCAATTCAAAAATCTTATTTAAAGCGTATTTGCATAGCTAACCATGCCCAGATGATACCCACTTTTTAAAAAGTTACTTATTGTGCAGAAATATATTGTGGGACAACATTTGTACTTTTTAAGGCAAAATACTGACGCAAAACCCTTAAAGGGAAGCTGTCACCAGAAAAAAACGAAATTAACCTGCAGATATGGGGTTTATCTTTAGGTTAATAGCGTTATTAACCTGCCCGGTGCCCGCACTTAGCCTAACGCTGCTGGGAGAATATGAACTTTATTCCAATCAGCAGAATTAAGGCTTCCATTCACAGGGGCGGCGCTGGCATTGGTTCAGTCACCACTTTGAGAATAGAAAGTGGAGGCTGTAACCACGCTTCCGGCCCTGTCTGACACTGGTGTTGCATTAGAGCTTGCTGTAAGTCAGGGCCAGGGGCATAATCACAGCCGCTGCTCTGTATGACTGAACCTGCACCGCCGCAGCACCTAAGAATGGAAGTCGAATGCGGCTAGGCGGGATAAAGTTAATTTTCTCCCGGCAGCGTTAGCCTAGGGCCGGAGTCACACTAAACGTATAGAAAATCGGTCCGAGTCTCCCTGCCGAGAGTCACACAAGTGTTCTCCATATGGTCATCCATGTGTAATGCATTTGCAATGCGATGATGAAATTTTCTTACACCTATGCATCCGTATGACATCTGAATGACATGTGTATGAGTTTACATTTCTCACTGGTTTCCTCCACTGAATTTAATGGCTCAATTGGCTGAAATTAGGAAAATGTGTGCGTATTTGTCACAACGTATGCTAAGCGCATGCTCCATGTGGTTTCCAAGTTTTTCTCGCTCCCAAAGGCTTGTATTGGCAATATACGCATACAATTGCAGCATGCTGTGATTTTATACGCACGTCGAATGCGCCTGAGAAAAAATACAGTGATGTGAGCTGCCCCATAAATGAACACTGGTCCGAGTGCTATGCTATGTTTTCTCTCATAGCACTCGTCCGTATTCTACAATAGTGTGACTTTGGCCTAAGTGTGGGCATCGGTGAGGCTAATAATGCTATTAACCTGGAGATTAACCCTATATCTGCAGGTTAATTGCATTTTTTTCTGGTGGCAGGTTCCCTTCAATAAATTTATACCAATACATTTTTCTTTTGTGCTATATATGTGGTACAGCTTTAATTACATTGATTTTCCATCACATATCTATCTATCTATTATCTATTTATCTATCTATCCTCAATATGTTAAACCTTTTTTTTCTTAATATAAATTTTATTCTTAAATGCTCAATTGTAACTATTACTATCCAGGGAGTTAAAGTATCTCCCTTTTTTGCCATCTGGTGGATGACCAAACTGTGACCAGAAACTTCAAATGCCGTATGTCACTTAAATAGCCATCTGCTCAGCTTGACATTCCTTTATGCAATTACTATAGCCATCTGAATTATGGCAGAATCATTTATGGACACCAAAAATGTAAATCAAAGCATGCAGTTTTACATTTTAATATACAGGGATTGCACTGGCTTTTTGTTTTTGTCAGAAGCTTTATATTTCATGCCCAGAATCTTAAAGCAAAATGTTGTTCTTGGAAGTAAAACCCCATAGTTTAATGAATCAGCCATCACTGTCACATAGCGGTCAAAAAAATCTTCAGAAGTTGCCTGCTGTTAAGTTTTTTGACACTTCATCACTACCTGTATTAGATGCCAGTGCATTATATTTATTGACAAGCTGGCATCTTTTGCCATTTTAATGTTTCAGGTAGTCCTGCTTTGTCAGTAGCAAAATGTGGTTACAAATAATTATTAACATCAAATAACTAGGCGTAAATTGTACTCATTACTGTTAAAAAATATATGAGGAATTTCGGAAGTGAGAAAACCACGGTCCAGTAGTGCCGGTGCTATTTCGAGAATTACCACTCATACTGCAAAATACAGGTTGCCTTGAGTCCTGCAGATATTCATTTGTAATATTTTTTAATTGCATTTTATTTACAGTATACTTAGATGTGTACCTAGTGTAGACTTTTATTTTTAGACATTTAAACCCCGATTCATCAAACGACAACACCAGAATTCTGGCATAATTTTTTTTTAAAAGTTGCACAACATGGAATTGCACAAAAATGTTGTGACATTTGTAGTGTTGAGCATTCCGATACTGCAAATATTGGGTATCGAACGATATTCGCGGTATCGGAATTCCGATACTAAGTTCCAATACTTTTTGCATATCGAATACCGGAATCGGAAATTCCCATAATGCTATGAGCCAGTTTGATTTGATTCAGCCAATGAGGAATCCTAAGAAGTGTGGGCACATCCTGTTAGGCATATAGGCATGTTAACTAATGGCATGGCTGTGATTGGCTGCTGAAATGATGTCATGATGCACTATAAAAGCCGCCACCGCCATTTAGGGTTCTCTCTGCTGTGAATTCAGTTAGGGACAGGCTGCTGTTCAAGACTCTGAGGGACAGTTAGAGATATCGATTTGCTATATAATATTGTGCTTTACCCAGGCTACATTATCAATCACTGTAGCTTTCTTTTGCCTTGCAGCGCTGTTCACAGCTGTCTGCAAGGTCTGTGTGAGTGCAGCTCACGCTGTAGTGTGTCCTGCAGCCACCTCTGGTTGTAGGCCGCTCAGCGTGCGTCATTGCCTCATACATATTTATTTTTGTTTTATTGCTGCTCATTTTTCATTAATTCTCCTATTAGTGTGCATCCATCCGTATCCATCTACATTGGTTGCAAACACTATAGGAATAGACAGCGGAGCCTTTTGCAGCCTTTCAGTGCTAGTGCCCAGTTCTCTGCACTGTTCATGGCTGTCTGTGAGGTCCCTGTGTGTGAGTGCAGCTCATGTTGTAGTGTGATCTGCAGCAACTTCTGGTTGTAGGCCGCTCAGCGTGCGTCACTGCCTCATACATATTCCTTTTTTTGTTTTATTGCAGCTCATTTTTCCTGATTTTTTTCTCCTATTAGTGTGTTTCCATCCATATCCATTTACATTGGTTGGTTGCAAACATTATATAGGAGTAGATAGAGGAGCCTTTTTTCTAACTTGTGCCCTGCAGCCACAGCCAGATTAGTATTAGCCTATTTTTTGGAGCCTCATCTCTTGCATTGTAGGTTACCTTCCTGCATTGTAATAGCTCCAAAAAGTTTGTGATACTATCGCTTTCACATCTTTGGTCACATCCTTTTTGTTTTTTTGAAAAAAAAACCACGTAAATAAAGTTCACCAAACACTCCACTTGACAGTTGTGTAGGCCAAATTAGCTCATAATAAAGTGTAGTCCACACACTTTATAAAATTAGTGTTTCTTATACCTGTTAGCAGCTGTTCAGGAATAAGCACACTAAGCCCCCCTTTGTACTTTTCTGCATATCTTTATCAGTCTACCAAGATGAAGAAGGCAGGGAGTAAGGCACGTGGTCGTGGGCGTGGGCGTGGAGTTTCAGCAGGGAGAGGACGTGGGGATTCTGTGCCTGCTGCGGGCACCAGTGACTCAGCATCCCCCAGTTTTACCAGGCAACAGTCCTTTATGCGCAGCTCTGTAGGATCTCGCCGTACCCCACTGCTGCGGGACGAACAAATTGAAGCCGTTGTCTGATGGATGGCAGCTAAATCATCGACTTCAATTACTTCCACATCCTCTCAGGACCAGAACACTGAAGAGCAACCATCTGTCTCTTCACCACCTGTTAAAGTGCCCAGGCAGTCAGAGAGCCCTGGACAGGAGCCATCTCTACTTCTGTTCTCTGAATCTCTTGGCTTGGAAACTAAATATTGGGGCACTGCAACTGGAGAGGCAGAGTTCACAAAAATGATAATGCTGATTAGACCTGTGTATGGCTACAACAATCTCTAGTGTAGCAACATACATGACTCTTTTTGTACTTTTACTGGATTCAAAGAGATAAAAAAGGACAATTGAGAGGTAATTTTAATCTGATCACTACAGATATTGAAACCCAAACATATTATGGTCTGTCTGTGGAAACTCCAGCATTATTTTATCAGTCTTGTGAAGTTCGAGCACAAGAAGTCAAAGAAGCCCTGCCTTGGACATTGAGACATGATAGTGTGGTATACATTAATTGTCTTTCCAGGCTGCTGTATAGTTACCTGAAGTTTGTATTTAAGGAATGCTATAGTGTTTAAGGGTGCACTTTTTATTTTTATCTTGTCACATGGAGAACATAACCGATAGTAAAGACCCATAAAAGAGAATCTGTCAGTAGGATCAACCTTCCTAAGCCATCTATAAGTGCACATAGGTCATAGAAAGTTGAATAAAATGATACCTTGATCCAATGTCTTATTTCATTTTAATATGTCAATGAGCTGTTCCAGATTATGAGAAGGATACAAATCTTCCTGAGATTCTGCCTCCAGAGATTATTATGAATTAAAGGGGGCATTATGTGAGACATATAATGGTTGACAATTTTCTCTCCTGATATACATGTCTCCCACTGTCACCTTTCATTTCTATAAAGTCTGGAGAAAGATTCTCAGGGAGCTCTGCGTTGGGCCCATGGCCCAGCTCCGTTACATATTAGCAAAATTTTGATTACTCTGAAATAAGACTCCAGATTGCAGATATCAAGGTGTAATTTTATTCAAATTCCTATGACCTATATGCCTATATATAAACCAAAAATGTCCAAATTCATATAGGGCACTTCAATAAGACTATACCCAAAATTCCCATATATGCCAAAACATTATAATAAATGGGAAAAAAAGAAGAGATCCCAATATATAAAAACATAATCTTTTACTGGTAAATAATGAAAAAATACATAAAATCTAAAAAGCAAAAATTCTGCCCAAGGGACACCGAGCTCAAATAGATATCTACAGGGTAATAGTATCCACTCAAAACAAATATATAAAACAACATTAGGTCCTATATAATTGATATAAATTCATCAATCTCTTGTCATGTCGGACGCTGTTCACACCACAGCATCCGGCAGGCAGAGGTAGTTCCACCTCCAGCCACTATAGCCTCAGTGGCGCCGGCCTGATCTTCAGGCTCTCGGGGGTTAATCCTGCTGGAGACCAGGTTGGATGGTTAGTCACGCCCACGGTCTTTAAATAGTCATGCTGGCCTATGGGCGTCGCCGATTATAGCTTGTGTTTCATACCAAGTGGTTCCGGTCTGGAGTGGAGGTGTTCAAGAGAGAGAGATTCTTATCTGGTGTCGTATGATCCGTCGTTATCCTTTCTCCTTCCCATATTTGTGTTTAGTTGTGCCCTGTTCACATTACTGTTTATTCCTGTGTGTGTGCGGCGCAGTGCAGTTTAAGTTCTCCCTGTCTGTCATTATTTGTGTGGGAGCTTTGGTGGTGACTTCTCACTGGGTGGAGGGTGGAGGGTTAAGTGCAGGGCTGAGCAGGAGATAAGGAAAGGTCGGAGGCTCAGGCATTTGCACCTTCAGCAAAAACCCTGGGTTGAGGGTCAGACAGGGTTTCCCCTAGTAAAGGGACACCACAGGGGCCCCGGGTATTTCAGCCTTAGTTGAACTAAGCCCCCGTGACATTATAATCGGCCTACATTTTTTCAGGAGTCCATGGATCCATTAGATTCCATAACCCGCCAGTTGGCGGCGCTGTCCATACAGGTCTCCGAGTTGAATGGGGCAGTTCAGCAGCAGGGCCTGGTAGTAGCAAAGGTGCAAACGGCATCTGCAGGTATCGGTGCAGAGCCGAAGTTTCCGCTGCCAGAACGATTTTCAGGCGATCGCAGCAAATTTGTCGTATTTCGGGAGGCCTGCAAATTATACTTCCGCATGCGGCCAATATCCTCAGGTAATGAGGCCCAGCGAGTAGGGCTGGTGTTGTCATTACTGAGTGGTGACCCCCAAGCATGGGCATTTTCCTTACCACCTGACTCTGCTACATTTCATTCTGTCGATAATGTTTTTTCTGCCCTCGGGCTCATTTACGATGACCCTGACCGACTGGCTCTAGCGGAATCTAAAATCCGCGCCCTCCGCCAGGGGGAGCGCTTGGCAGAAGACTATTGTTCGGAATTTCGCCGCTGGGCTGTAGACACACAGTGGAATGACCCAGCACTGCGGAGCCAGTTTATTCATGGGGTATCAGGGAGGGTGAAACAAGCCCTCCTGATGTATGAGACTCCGGCATCATTGGAGTCTGCCATGAGTTTGGTGATACGTATTGATCGCCGTTTTCGTCAGGGGGCACAGGAGACGCTACCTCTGGGAGAAAGCAGAGGTGCAGGTGTGGTTGAAGTAGATGAGTCCCCTGAACCTATGCAGATTGCTGGCGTGGCACAGGTTCAGCCTCGCGCTCCGGGAGTCCGGAAGTCCGGAGCATGTTTCTACTGTGGTAAAGGAGGTCATTATGTTAACGTTTGCCCGGTACTACCTAAGAGGGTCACACCGGCGGAAAACTGTTAAGCTCAGAGGGTATGGAGGAGACCCAACTGAGCGTATGCATATCCTCCATGATGGTATCTCAATGTATGCTCCCTGCCAAGGTTATTGTCGCCGGCAGAGAGCTACCTATATCAGTGTTTGTGGATAGCGGTTCCGCCACCAATCTCATAGATGAGGAGTTTGCACACACCGCCGGGTTTAAGATTGAAAAACTTCCTCACCCCATACAGGTGGTGACCATTAATGCTGTTCCCCTCCCTCAAGGGGAGATTACTGAGTTTGTGGCAGAGGTGAAACTCCACATTGGGGTCCTACATTCTGAGTCGGTTACATGTAGGGTCCTCCGTAATCTCCCAGCTCAAATGGTCCTGGGTTTTCCATGGCTGTCCAGGCACAACCCGGTAATTGATTGGAAAACTCAGGACATAGTACAATGGAGTGGTTTCTGCCAAGACAATTGCTTGGCCACATGTGTGTCCGCCGTGACGCCCAGCCTGCCGGAGGCTTTGCAGGATTTCGCGGATGTTTTCTCTGAGAAGGGTTGCTCAGAACTGCCTCCACATAGAGCCTATGACTGTGCTATTAGGTTAAAACCCGGGGCCAAATTACCTAAGGCCAGGATGTTTAATATTTCTGGTCCTGAGAGACAAGCTCTGAAAGACTACATCGCGGAGAGTCTGAGCAAAGGTCACATCCGGCCTTCGTCCTCGCCTGTAGCCGCGGGGTTTTTCTTCATTAAGAAGAAAGATGGAGGGTTACGCCCGTGTCTGGATTTCAGAGAGTTAAACCAGATTACTATCCGTGATCCCTACCCAATGCCGTTGATCCCGGATTTGTTCAACCAGGTAGCGGGGGCAAAATGGTTTTCCAAGCTGGACCTCAGGGGGGCGTATAACCTCATAAGGGTCCGTCAGGGGGATGAGTGGAAGACGGCGTTTAACACTCCTGAGGGTCATTTTGAGAGTCTGGTTATGCCGTTTGGGTTGACCACCGCGCCTGCCGTTTTCCAACATTTTATTAATGATGTCTTTGCTCATGTCCTGGGGAGATTTGTGATTGTATACCTGGATGATATCCTCATTTATTCTAGCGATCGGGACACTCATTTGCAGCATGTTAGGCAGGTGTTACAGTTGCTCCGGGAGAACCAGCTCTATGCTAAGCTGGAAAAATGTTTATTTTTTGTCCAGGAGTTGCCCTTTTTGGGATATATTGTGTCCGCAGCTGGTTTTAAAATGGACACCGCTAAGGTGCAAGCGGTGTTGCAATGGGAGAGGCCGGAGAGTCTGAAAGCACTCCAGCGGTTCCTTGGGTTTGCGAATTATTATAGGAAATTTATAAAACACTTTTCGACTGTCGCCAAACCGCTCACGGACATGACAAAAAAGGGTGCCGATCTGGCGAACTGGCCTGAGGTGGCTATACGTGCATTTGAGCGTCTGAAGAATAGTTTTGCTTCAGCCCCCATTCTGGTGCAACCAGACGTGTCTAAACCTTTTGTGGTAGAGGTTGATGCGTCGGAGGTGGGAGTGGGGGCAGTACTGTCTCAAGGCTCGTCCTTGAGCGAGATGCATCCATGCGCCTACTTCTCCAAGAAGTTGTCGCCAGCCGAACGGAATTATGATATCGGCAACAGGGAGTTGTTGGCCATCAAACTGGCTTTTGAGGAATGGCGACACTTCTTGGAGGGGGCGGCTCACCAGGTCACAGTTATCACCGACCATAAGAATCTGCTCTACCTGGAGTCGGCCAAGCGTCTGTCTCCTAGGCAGGCCCGCTGGGCATTGTTTTTTACTCGTTTCAATTTTCTTGTGACGTACCGTCCCGGGGCTAAAAACACCAAGGCGGATGCTTTGTCTAGGTGTTTTCCGGGGGAAGAACCTCGGGAAGAGCCGGTACCCATCCTCCAGAAAGGGGTAGTGGTCTCGGCTCTCACGACTGAGGTAGAGGCGGAGATTGCCGAGGCCCAAGAGGAGGTACCACCAGGACTTCCCGCCAACAAATCATTTGTACCCCTGCATCTTCGGCCTAAGGTGTTGAAGGAACACCACGATTCGGTACTGGCTGGTCACCCAGGGGTGAAGGGCACCTTAGAGCTGGTATCGCGTCGTTTCTGGTGGCCCAAAATCCGGCAGGACGTTTTCTCGTACGTGGCAGCTTGCATCACGTGCGCTAGGGCTAAGTCACCCCGAACCCGTCCTGCTGGCACGCTACAGCCTCTGGGGGTACCCAATAGGCCATGGACAGAAATCTCCATGGATTTTATCACTGACTTGCCAGCCTCGGCAGGGAACACGGTCATCCTGGTGGTGGTTGACCGTTTTTCAAAGATGGCGCATTTTGTGGCGTTGTCCTCTTTGCCCAATGCTAAGACGTTGGCTCAGGTATTTGTGAAGGAGGTGGTCAGACTCCACGGAGTACCGTCTGACATAGTATCTGATAGGGGTACGCAATTTGTGGCGAGGTTTTGGAAAGCTTTTTGCTCAAGGTTGGGGATCAAGTTGTCACATTCATCGGCGTTTCATCCACAGTCTAATGGACAAACTGAGCGCATGAACCAAAATCTAGAACAGTATTTACGATGCTTTGTGTCCGACAACCAGGAGGAGTGGTCTACTTTCCTTCCTCTGGCCGAATTCGCATTAAATAATCACCGCCAAGAGTCATCAGGAGAGTCTCCATTCTTTTGTGTGTACGGCCAACATCCTCAGTTTTGTACCTTACGTCAGGGTGACTCCGGGGGTGTCCCGGAGGAGGATCAGCTAGGAGCCCAATTGTCATCAGTCTGGAGGCGGGTGAAACAGCGTTTGTTGAGCATGAGTGCCAGGTACAAACGGGTGGCTGACAGTAGACGCGTGCCAGGTCCGGACCTGTGTGTGGGTGAATGGGTGTGGTTAGCTACGAAGAACATAAAACTCAAAATCCCTTCTTTAAAACTGGGTCCAAGGTTTATTGGGCCTTTTAGGATTTCTGCCATCATTAACCCAGTAGCTTATCGGTTGGAACTTCCCGTGGTGTACAAGATACACAACGTGTTTCACAGGGCTTTATTGAAAAAGGTGGTAGGCTTGGTGGACACGACGCCGATGCCACCTCCAGTCATGGTGGATGGCGAGTTAGAGTTCGAGGTCGCCAAGGTAGTGGACTCTCGAGTAGTACGCCGTACTCTTCAGTATTTGGTGCACTGGCGGGGGTATGGTCCAGAGGAGAGGTCTTGGGTTCCAGCCTCAGACATACATGCGGATCGGCTGGTCAGTTCTTTTCACCGTCGTCATCCGGACAAGCCGGGTCCTATGAGTCTTGAGGGCCCTGGGGTCCCTCGTAGAAGACGGGGTACTGTCATGTCGGACGCTGTTCACACCACAGCATCCGGCAGGCAGAGGTAGTTCCACCTCCAGCCACTATAGCCTCAGTGGCGCCGGCCTGATCTTCAGGCTCTCGGGGGTTAATCCTGCTGGAGACCAGGTTGGATGGTTAGTCACGCCCACGGTCTTTAAATAGTCATGCTGGCCTATGGGCGTCGCCGATTATAGCTTGTGTTTCATACCAAGTGGTTCCGGTCTGGAGTGGAGGTGTTCAAGAGAGAGAGATTCTTATCTGGTGTCGTATGATCCGTCGTTATCCTTTCTCCTTCCCATATTTGTGTTTAGTTGTGCCCTGTTCACATTACTGTTTATTCCTGTGTGTGTGCGGCGCAGTGCAGTTTAAGTTCTCCCTGTCTGTCATTATTTGTGTGGGAGCTTTGGTGGTGACTTCTCACTGGGTGGAGGGTGGAGGGTTAAGTGCAGGGCTGAGCAGGAGATAAGGAAAGGTCGGAGGCTCAGGCATTTGCACCTTCAGCAAAAACCCTGGGTTGAGGGTCAGACAGGGTTTCCCCTAGTAAAGGGACACCACAGGGGCCCCGGGTATTTCAGCCTTAGTTGAACTAAGCCCCCGTGACATCTCTATTGAGACATATCATGTGTGATGTGGACGTAAAGTATCAGATTAATATCCTGTGTGGATGACCCGCAATAGAAACAATTCCTAAAACATCACCCCTTGTATAATACATAGATGGAATACCGCGAGGTAGCCTAAATCCTAGGGAATATAGCCAAAAGTCCCTACAATACAAGAGTAAACAGTGACAGATCCTTAACAACAAGCACCCAATAACAATAGGTGACCACAACGCATTTAAAAGTGCCTCATAATGAAATAGTATATTACCTATTAGGAATGGTATGTCTCAATAGCGATTGATGACTTTATATCTCTTACAGTCATATGTTAAAGTTTGGGCACCCCTATTAATGTTAACCTTTTTTCTTTATAACAATTTTGTTTTGTGCAACAGCTATTTCAGTTTCATATATCTAATAACTGATGGACTCAGTTATATTTCTGGATTCAAATCAGGTTTATTGTACTAACAGAAAATGTGCAATCTGCATTTAAGCAAAATTTGATCCGGTGCAAAAGTATGGGCACCTCAACATAAAAGTGACATTAATATTTCGTAGATCTTCCTTTTGCAAAAATACCAGCCTCTAGTCGCTTCCTGTAGCTATTAATGAGTTCCTGGATCCTGGATGAAGGTATTGTGACCATTCCTGTTTGCAAAACAATTCCAGTTCAGTTAAGTTTGATGGTCACCGAGCATGGACAGCCCGCTTCAAATCATCCCACAGATGTTCAATGATATTCAGGTCTGGGGACTGGGATGGCCATTCCAGAACATTGTAATTGTTCCTCTGCATGAATGCCTGAGTAGTTTTGGAGTGGTGTTTTGGATCATTGTCTTGCTGAAATATCCATCCCCTGCGTAACTTCAACTTTGTCACTGATTCTTGCACATTATTGTCAAGAATCTGCTGATACTGAGTTGAATCCATGCGACCCTCAACTTTAACAAGATTCCCGGTGCCGGCATTGGCCACACAGCCCCAAACCATGATGGAACCGCCACCAAATTTTACTGTGGGTAGCAAGTGTTTTTCTTGGAATGCTGTGTTTTTTAGCCTCCATGCATAACACCTTTTTGTATGACCAAACAACTCAATCTTTTTTTCATCAGTCCACAGGACCTTCTTCCAAAATGTAACTGGCTTGTCCAAATGTGCTTTTGCATACCTCAGGTGACTCTGTTTGTGGCGTGCTTGCAGAAACGGCTTCTTTCGCATCACTCTCCCATACAGCTTCTCCTTGTGCAAAGTGCGCTGTATTGTTGACCGATGCACAGTGACACCATCTGCAGCAAGATGATCCTGCAGGTCTTTGGAGGTGGTCTGTGGATTGTCCTTGACTGTTCTCACCATTCTTCTTCTCTGCCTTTCTGATATTTTTCTTGGCCTGCCACTTCTGGGCTTAACAAGAACTGTACCTGTGTTCTTCCATTTCCTTACTATGTTCCTCACAGTGGAAACTGACAGGTTAAATCTCTGAGACAACTTTTTGTATCCTTCCCCTGAAAAGCTATGTTGAATAATCTTTGTTTTCAGATCATTTGAGAGTTGATTTGAGGAGCCCATGATGCCACTCTTCATAGGAGAATCAAATAGGAGAACTACTTGCAAGTGGCCACCTTAAATACCTTTTCTCATGATTTGATACACCTGGCTATGAAGTTCAAAGCTCAATGAGGTTACAAAACCAATTTAGTGCTTCAGGAAGTCAGTAAAAAGTAGTTAGGAGTGTTCAGATCAAGAAAATGATAAGGGTGCCCATACTTTTGCACCGGTCAAATTTTGTTTAAATGCAGATTGCACATTTTCTATTAGTACAATAAACCTCGTTTGAATCCAGAAATATAACTGAGTCCATCAGTTATTAGATATATGAAACTGAAATAGCTGTTGCAAAAACCAAAATTGTTATAAAGAAAAAAGGTTAACATTAATAGGGGTGCCCAAACTTTAACATATGACTGTATATAAAACCTCATGTTGTTTTATATATTTGTTTTCAGTGGATGCTATTATCCTGTAGATATTTAAGCTCGGTGTCCCTTGGGCAGAATTTTTGCTTTTTATATTTTATGTATTTTCTCATTATTTACCAATAAAAGATTATGTTTTTATATATTGGGATCTCTTCTTTTTTTCCCATTTATTATAATGTTTTGGCATATATGGGAATTTTGTGTATGTACTGTATGCCTATATAGTCAACTTAGAAGGGTTAACCCAATGACTGATTACATTTGATATGACCAATTGTATATCTGCTAAAGATATGCAAAGCTTAATGCAGCACTCTGGTGGTTTATTTTACATTTCTTTTATTTAAACCCCAAAGTGATATCTCTAATGTCTGGGTCCTACATATAGTAATATATGTACCAGCTCTTCTCTAAGCTGCTCTGGTCCCGCTCTGCCATCTTGTGAACACAGTTCCTGGTTTACCGGGAAATCACAGCTAAACATATTGAGAAGTGACTTCTCTCCCGTCCAGCAAACATTGGAGATATCTTACTATTCACAGCAGTGCCAAGAACAGCGGAAGACGGTAACCGGCAAGTACCATAGTTTACAACAGTCAGGGAACAGACATTAGTGATACCACTGCGGAAATGAAATAAGAAAAAAACACAGGAGTGGTGCTTTAATTACATTTGCAATCTGTAAAATACACCATGTAATTTTCATGCTTCGGTAAGAGCTTTCTTTCTAAAATGATGCAGCGTTCTCCTATGTTAATAATATGGAAAATGATCAATCTACACTCTAAAGTGAAGAGCACATTCATGTATATTTCATTCTTATGTCTTTAAATTATCGCATATGCAGATTATATCATAATTCACTCAATTTAAATGAAACATGAACAAATCTACTAGTGGTAAATTAGCAACAAATTATCCACTTTTGAACAGCATCGCTATACCTTTTATTAATTTTTGACAGGAGTGTTACTTGTTTACATTGGCAAGCATCTGATTATATTTTATATGGATGTCAACCGTTTCAGCAGCATGTCAACCATCTTGTCGGAGGGAATGTAGCAGCTTAGAAGAAAACAGACTTTTATGCTTGTTCAGTACTTTACAACAGAGACTAGGACATCCTTAATATACATATATATGTTGTTCTGTATAATAGGTTTTTACGAAATAGTTAAAATTAACTTTAGCACAAAGTATTGTCCAGGAGAATATGTTGAAATATGTAATGATTTAGTTAACTAAATCCAACAGGTGAGAACACTGCAAACATTGAGCATAGGCTGAAGTTGGTATACATGCAGCACATAAACACATGTTCATATTGACCAAAAAACAGACAAAACCTACAAGAAACAAAATGATCATATGCTCTCTCCTATGACTAAATACTTAAAAAAGCATAAGTGCATTAAATTATCATAGTGTTCTTAGTAAAGACTCTTTTTGATAAAACTTGGGAAGCTATCGAAATATAATAGCCATCTCAAGGTAGTGAGGTAAATCACTGGCTTTCACAAAATGCAAACATTCCAAGAAAAAAACACTAAAAATACAGCTTTTTTTGTGTTTTTTTTCTTTGTATTTTTGCATTTTGTGCAATCCAGGGCACTGCCTCACTTCCTTGAGCTAGATATTACATTTAAATAGCTTTTCATGGCTGGTGTTCATAGTTTGAGACCTGGACCTTTGTCTGCTCTTATGCACACTAAGGTCAACTCTGACACATAATAAGGTTATTAGACAGTGTAGGACCATCCCGAACGGGTCACCTTGCCGGTGATGGGATGGCTTTATGCTTTTTTGATTAAAAACACTTTTGCTTTTTTTTACATAATTAGTTACAGCAGGGTTTATGCTCATTGTGTTTCTTGTAGGTTTTGACTGTTTAAACTCTTCGTGACCGCCCATGGTAGCTATATGTTGGAGCTTGTTGGGTTCTGTGCAGCACCGACGTTTAAGAACGGTGGGTGGTCTTGCAGTGATCAGGACCCCTACCCCTTCCTGTACAAAGTGATTGCTTTGACAGGTGACATCATCGGGACCTGATTAGATTAGGTCCAAATGATGTTAACCCTTTGCTATCTTCTAGATGCAGCGATCACGGCATTTAAAAGATAGCAGGAGGAGACCCCTGCTATACTCACCTCTCCGACGTCCCCTGTGATGAGATCTGATCACATCACGGGGGATCCCACGTTGTCCTGGCAACCGAGGTCACGTGATGACTTCCAGATCTGCTAGCTACGGTCATTTGTTAGGTTCAGCCTGCAGCTGAGTCTAACAAGCGATATGACAGTGTAACCCTGACAGGTCTCACAAAATTCTATCATGCGTATTGCATTGTATGAGACATGTGATCAAAAAAATAAAAAAGTAAAAAAAAAATTTTTAAAACTATGAAAAAAAATCACAAAAAAATAAAAAAAAGAAGAAAAATAAATTAACCAATAAATAAATATATATATATATATATATATATATATATATATATATATATAAAAAAACAAAAAAAGTACACATATTTGGTATCGCCGCATCCGGAATGAGACAACCTATAAAAATTGTCACACTTGTTAACTGCTTCAGTACACACCATAAAAACAAAAACAAAAATGGAGCAAAAACCTTAGCTTTTTCTTCATGTCTCCAAACAAAAAGTAGAATAAATCAAAATCAAAAAGTCAAATAAAAAAAATGGTAGCAATGAAAATGTCACCTTGTCCTGCAAAAATAAGCTGCCACAGAGCTCCAACAGCAGAAAAATAAAAAAGTTATATCTCTCAGAATAAAGCGATGCAAAAACAATTATTTTTTCTATAAAATAGTTTTTATTGTGAAAAAGCGGCAAAACATAAAAATAAATAAATGTGGTATCGCAGAAATTGTACTGACCCAAAGAATAAATGTATCTTACCAATTATACCACACGCAGAACGGTATATAAAAAAAAATCCTGAATTACTAGTGTTTGATCATTCCCAAAAATCAGAATAGAAAGTGATCAAAAAATGTAATATGACTGAAAATGGTACCAATAAAAATGTCAGCTCGACCCACAAAAAACAAGACCTCACATGACTCTGTTAGCCGAAATATGGAAAATTATAGCTCTCAAAATATAGTAATGCAGACAGACATAAAAACACAATATAAATCTAGTATTGCTGTAATCGCATCGACCCGAAGAATAAAGTCCCCTGCTATGAATTTTTTCATTCTGCCTCCCAAAGATGGCAGTAAGTTTTGTCGCACATTTATCCTGTGCAATGCGCTGAGTGCTTACAATGGGATTTCCGTGTAAATCTCTGAAATACGTGATTCAGACAGAACCCCCAGTGGAAGATTCCCTATAATAGGCAGATGGAGGCACTGTGGACGCCATAAAACCTGTGATCTGGCGGAGTCCATCTTTTTAGTCACACATGAAAGCGCAGTCAGCCAGTTTTGTGCACCTCTGAAAAGAAGGACTCCACTGAACAGAGGCCAGAGAGAGTCCAGCATAACTCTGCTGTCTCATTATAGTGAATGGAGCCCTTGGGGATTTCATCTGAATCCCTTCTCTCAGACATTTAGATGGAGACTCCAAAGTAAGTGCTCAGCATAAAGCGCCGGATAACTGTGATCCCAAACGTTATGTAAAATGTTCACAATAAAAGCTTCAATTCAATCCACAATAAAAGCAAGTCATCTATTTATGGAACTATGGGGGGCTTCCACGTTACTGCTAGTACAAAGGCTCTGAAAAAGCGTTATGGCTACTCACCCCCTAAAAGAAATTCTGCGCTCCCAAATTCAAATGCCCTCCTCCCTTCTGAGCACCCACAGTGTACCTAAACCACATATATCATCCACATGTTTGGCATTTCTGTGGTGATGAGTGCCTGCCTAATTTATGGGTGCATATATCAAGAAGCCCGGGCTGGGCATAATGTACTGGTGACTGCAACGTACTGGTAAATACAACGGCAGTTTGCAATTTTCACTCAGCAATATCCACTGCTGCCTGTTTCTGGAAAACAAGTCAAAATCATCACGACACTTGTAGATAAATTCCCAAAAGGGTGTAATTTCCAAACTGGGGTCACTTGAGGGGGGATTCTGCTTTTCTGGCATTTAGGGGCTCAGTATATAGAGTCCTGAAATTTCATTGTTCTCCAAGAGTCAAATAGTGCTCTGTCCCTCCCGAGTCTCGCTGTGTGGCTAAGCGGTACTGTACATGCATATATGGGGTATTGCCAAATTCAGCAGAAATTGTGTAACACATATTGGCATCATTTTTACCCATTTCCCAGGGTGAAAATGTAAAATCTGGGGCTAAAACAATTTTTTGTGGTAAATATGTAATTATTTTTTCTTCACTGCTAAATGGTATAAAATTCTGTGACACTTGTGGTGTCAATATGATCACTACACCCTTAGATGAACTCATTGAGAAGTGTAGTTTGTAAAATGAAGTCACTTATGGGGGTTTCTGCTGTTCTGGCACCTCAGGGGCTCTGCCATTGTGACATGCACCCTCAAACCAATGCAGCAAAACCTGCACTGTAATATGACGCTCCTTTCCTTTTGAGCTGTGCCTCAAAAGTAGTTTTCGACCACTTATGGTGTATTGATGTACTCTGGAGAAATTTCACAAATTGTATGGAGCAATTTCACCTGTTACCCTTAAGAAAATGCAAAATATGGGGTTAAAAAAAGATTTATTTGGGAAAAATTTGATTTTTGTATTTCCACGGCTCTACGCTATAAACTTCTGTGAAGCATGTGTGGGTTCAAGGTGCTCAATACACATCTAGATAAATTACCTAAGGGGTCTAGTTTCTAAAATGGTGTCAATTGTTGGGGGTTTCCACTGTTTAGGCACATAAGGGGCTCTCCTAGCACAACATGGCAACCACTAATTATTTCAGCATATTTTACATTCAAAAAGTCAAATGGCGCTCCTTCCCTTCTGAGCCCTGCCGTGTGCCCAAACCTTAGTTTTTCCCCTCATATGGGGTATCAACATTCTCAGGAGAAATTGCTCAACAAAATATATGGTCCATTTTCTCTTGTTTCCCTTGCAAAAGTTAAAAAAATGGGTCTAAATGAAAATTTTTGTGAAAGAAAAGTAAATGTTTGATTTTTCCTTACACATTCCAAAAATTCCTGTAAAGCACCTGAAGGGTTAATAAACTTCTTGAATGTGGTTTTGAGTACCTTGAGGGGTGCAGTTTTTAGATTGGTGTCATTTTTGGACATTTTCTGTCATATAGGCCCCTCAAAGTCACTTCATATGTCATGTGATCCCTAAAAAATGGTTTTGCAAATTTTGTCATAAAAATGAGAAATCGCTAGTAAACATTTAACCCTTATAACTTCCTAGCAAAAAAATTATGTTTCGAAAATTTGGTGATGCAAAGTAGACATGTGGGAAATGTTATTTATTAATTATTTTGTGTGATACGACTCTCTGATTTAGGCCGGGGTCACAATTGTGAGAAACTTGCAAGAGTCTCGCATCTCAATATCCAGCACTGCCACACTCAGGAAAGGAGCGTGCGGCTGCATGTATTTCTATGCAGCTGAGTTCTCCGGTCTCGAGTGCCAACGACAGTGCCAAGTATTGAGATGCGAGACTCGTGCCAGTTTCTTGCAAGTGTGGCCCTGACATTAGGCCAGGGTCACATTAGCATATGGCATCTGATGCTAGAGCATTGGATGTGATATGCTAATGAACCTCGGCTCCTGCTCTCCTGCAAGAGGGAGTCGAGTGTCATGCTACTGTGCTCTGATCTTCTGGAACAGAGAGGATAGGAGCACAGCTGCGGAGGAGGCAGAGAAACTAATTTCTCCATCTCCTCCAATGCCAGGGTCAGCGTATATCACACAGCACTCGGAAGATATCCAAGTGATGTGTGCTGTATAACTCGTACCTATTGACTTATATGGGTGTGAGTGAGCCGAGACTCGAGCGAGTCTCAGTGCCAAACGCAGCATGATGCTATTTCTCTCACCCGTAGAATAAAAAGAGAAAAAAAACGGTGATGGGAGCTGCCACATACATTAACAGTGGTCTTAGTGCTATGTGATGCTTTATCGCACAGCACTCATCCGTATTTGACGCAAGTGTTACCCCGGCCTTTAGGGCATAAAATTAAAAGTTTTAACCCCTTTGAGACAAAGCCTGTTTTCTCCTTAAAGGGAACCTGTCACCTGTTTTGACTGCTATAAGATGCGGCCACCGCCTTTCAGGGCTTATCTGCAGCATTCTATAATGCTGTAGATAAGCCCCCGATCTATCCTGCAAGATGAGAAAAATACATTTTATTATACTCACCTGGTGAGACAGTCCAATGTGATCCGGTCCGATGGATGTTGCAGGTCCTGGTCTGGTGCTTCCCATTTTCTTGTAATGCCGCCCTCGTTCTAGCTTCCTTGCTCGCAGCATCACACTTCTTTGCAGGCGTACTTCGCAGGCGCTGGGAAAGGTCAGAGAATCCTAGTGCCTCTGCACTGCAGTACTTTGCTCTGCACTCAACCAGTTGTTGTTCTGACCAGCCATAATGTAGGAAATTGGGTGTTTATGTAATACTGCATGAACCGGTTAACAGCTAGAATACGTAAAAGTGCAGACACATAGGACTATTAAATGCATAAGGTGTATGAGAACATGAAGCAAGGAACCTGGATATTGTAAAAATTTTGAATGAGCAACACAGGGATCATTAGATTAATGTGTTGAGGTGATAGGCCAGTCTGAAGAAATGAGTTTTTAGTGCATGCTTAGAACTGTGGATATTGGGGATTAGACAAATTAACCTGGGTAGTGCATCCCAAAAAATTGGTGCAGCACCTGAAAAGTCTTAGAGACGGGAGCTGGAGGTTCTGATTATTGAGGATGCTAACCTCAGGTCAATAGCAGAACGGAGGGCATGGGTAAGAGGTAGACTAGGCAGGAGACATAGAGTGGTGCTGAGCCTTGGAGTGCTTTGTGGGTGAGGGTAATAAGTTTATACTGAATTCTGGAGTGGATGGGTAACCAGTGTAATGACTGGCACAAGGCAGATGCATCAGTGTAACGGTTGGTGAGGAATATGATTCTGGCTGCAGCATTCAAGATATATTGTAGAGTGGAGAGTTTGACAAGAGGGATACCGATTAGTAGAGAATTATAATAGTTCAGATGAGAATGAATAGGAGAAACCATAAGAGTTTTTGCAGAGTTGAAAGTAAGAAAGGGTCGAATTCTAGAAAGGTTTTTGAGGTGCAGATGACAAGAGCTAGCCAGTGATCGGATGTGGGGGGTGAATGAAATAAAATCTCTAAATCATGTATGACCACAAGACACAAGATAGCGGGTGTGTTGCTGGGGAGTAATGGTAGAACCACACACGGAAGTAGCAATGTTGGGCATAGGTAGGTTAGTAGAGGGAGGAAACACAAGGAGTTCAGTTTTTGACAGGTTCAGTTTCAGATAGAGGGAGGACATGATGTTGGAGACAGCGGTAAGAATGTTGTTTTCTAAAATGGCAGGCGTGATGTCAGGAGAGGAGGTGTATAATTGGGTGTCATCAGCATAGAGATGGTTTGCACTATAGGAACAGAAAAGAGCAAATAGGGTCTTATCCAATGATAAGATTATAGAAATATATAAATTCTACTCACCCGTTGTCGGAGAGAAAAGGCACATAGGATTAATGATAAGCTGCTGCACGTCCAAGGGTCAGATAAATGACCGCCGAAGTATAAAATCCAATGGAGCGGTTTTTGGACTTCGTGCGCTGCTTTAAAAACATACAAGATTACAGTTGAGATTAAAGATCAATGTTTTTATTCCCAACACATTTCGAAGTATGAGCTACTTCTTCCTCAGGGGATGACAGACAACTGTCATCCCCTGAGGAAGAAGTAGCTCAAACTTCGAAACGCATTGGCAATAAAAACATTGATCTTTCATCTCAACTGTAATCTTGTATGTTATTAAAGCAGCACACAAAGTCCAAAAACAGCTCCATTTGATTTTAATCAGCATAGAGATGGTACTGGAAACCAAATCTACTGATTGTTTGTCCAATATGGGCAGTATACAAAGAGAAGAGGAGGGGGCCTTGGACTGATCCTTGAGGAATCCCAACAGTAAGGGGAAGGTGAGAGGAGGAGGAGCCAGTAAAAGATATAGTTAAGGAGCAGTCAGAGAGATAGGAGGAAAACCAGGAGGGAACGGTGTTAATAGATCATTAGATACTTTAGTGAGGGCAGTTTCAGTGGAGTGTAAAGAGAGGAAACTGCAATGAAGAGGGTCAAGAGGAGAGATATCTGAGAAACAGAGGATAAGACAGGAGTGGACCAGGCGTTTGAGGAGATTAGAGATGAAGGGAAAATTAGAGACAGGTCTATAGTTAGCAGCACAGTTTTGATCAAGGGATTTTTTTCAAGTAATGGATGTATGATGGCATGCTTAAATGAGGAGGGAAAGATAACGGAAGAGAGAGAGGTTGAATATTTTTGTTAGGTGAGTGGTGACATCAGGGGAAAGGGACTGGAGGAGATGTGAGGGAATAGGGTCACTGGCATAATTACTAGGGCGAGAAGATGCAAGGAACCTGATCACTTCTTCTGTGACTGGTTCAAATTCAGAGAGTGAGCTAGATGCAGTGGGGAAGAGAGGACAGTGCATGGTATGAGGGGATTGGGAGAAAATTTCCTGTCGGATATTGTCAATTTTTTCTTTGAAGTAATTGGCCAGATAGTCAGCTCGGAGATCTGTGGTTGGGGCCTGCACTCTTGGGCTGAGTAGGGAATTAAAATAGTCAAAGAGACGTTTAGGGTTATTGGATAGTGATGTGATGATGGTGTTAAAATAAGTTTGTTTGGAGAGGGGAAGGGCAGTGTATGTTTTAAGCATAAACTTTTAATGAATGAAATCTTCGGGTAGACTGGATTTTCTCCACAGGCATTCGGCACACCTGGAGCACCACTGTAGTAAACGTGTTTGCAGTGTGTGCCTGGGTTGTCGCCATCTGTGTCAAGTTGTTTTATGTATAGGAGGTGCAGATTCATCCGGGGTACTTTGCAGTGTTTCATTATAATGCTTCAGTGCAGAATCAGGACATGAGAGGGAGGAGATAGAGGCCAATGATGACTGCAAGTCCTTCATAAGTTTGTGGGTGTTAATGGCCTGTATATTTCTATACAGTCATGGCCAAAAGTATTGACACCCCTGCAATTCTGTCAGATAATACTCAGTTTCTTCCTGAAAATAATTGCAAACACAAATTCTTTGGTATTATTATCTTCATTTAATTTGTCTTAAATGAAAAAACACAAAAAGAATTGTCCTAAAGCCAAATTGGATATAATTCCACACCAAACATAACAAAGAGGGTGGACAAAAGTATTGGCACTGTTCGAAAAATCATGTGATGCTTCTCTAATTTGTGTAATTAACAGCACCTATAACTTAACTGTGGCACCTAACAGATGTTGGCAATAACTAAATCACACTAGCAGCCAGGTGACATGGATTAAAGTTGACTCAACCTCTGTCTAGTGTCCTTGTGTGTACCACATTGAGCATGGAGAAAAGAAAGAAGACTAAAGAACTGTCTGAGGACTTGAGAAACCAAATTGTGAGGAAGCATGAGCAATCTCAAGGCTACAAGTATATCTCAAAAGACCTGAATGTTCCTGTGTCTACCGTGCGCAGTGTCATCAAGAAGTTTAAAGCCCATGGCACTGTGGCTAACCTCCTTAGATGTGGCCGGAAAAGAAAAATTGACAAGAGATTTCAACGCAAGATTGTGCGGATGTTGGATAAAGAACCTCCACTAACATCCAAACAAGTTCAAGCTGCCCTGCAGTCCGAGGGTACAATGGTGTCAACCCGTACTATCCGTCGGCATCTGAATGAAAAGGGACTATATGGTAGGAGACCCAGGAAGACTCCACTTCTTACCCCGAGACATAAAAAAGCCAGGCTGGAGTATGCCAAAACTTACCTGAAAAAGCCTAAAACATTTTGGAAGAATGTTCTTTGGTCAGATGAGACAAAAGTAGAGCTTTTAGGGCAAAAGCATCAACATAGAGTTTACAGGAGAAAAAAGAGGCATTCAAAGAAAAGTACATGGTCCCTACAGTCAAACATGGCAGAGGTTCCCTGATGTTTTGGGGTTGCTTTGCTGCCTCTGGCACTGGACTGCTTGACCGTGTGCATGGCATTATGAAGTCAGAAGACTACCAACAAATTTTGCAGCATAATTTAGGGCCCAGTGTGAGAAAGCTGGGTCTACCTCAGAGGTCATGGGTCTTCCAGCAGGACAATAACCCAAAACACACTTCAAAAAGCACTAGAAAATGGTTTGAGAGAAAGCACTGGAGACTTCTAAGGTGGCCAGCAATGAGTCCAGACCTGAATCCCATAGAACACCTGTGGAGAGATCTAAAAATGGCAGTTTGGAGAAGGCACCCTTCAAATATCAGGGACCTGGAGTAGTTTGCCAAAGAAGAATGGTCTAAATTCCAGCAGAGCATTGTAAGAAACTCATTGATGGTTACCGGAAGCGGCTGGTCGCAGTTATTTTGGCTAAAGGTTGTGCAACCAAGTATTAGGCTGAGGGTGCCAATACTTTTGTCCGGCCCATTTTTGGAGTTTTGTGTGAAATGATCAATGTTTTGCTTTTTGCTTCATTCTCTTTTGCGTTTTTTCATTTAAGACAAATTAAATGAAGATAATAATACCAAAGAATTTGTGTTTGCAATCATTTTCAGGAAGAAACTGAATATTATCTGACAGAATTGCAGGGGTGTCAATACTTTTGGCCATAACTGTAAGTATGGAAAGTGGGGGTGACATGAGTGGGAAGGCAGTTCCTGATGGAGAATGAAGAATGAAAGAAGTTCGTGGTGAGAGAGCGGGAGAGGAGAGTTTGTGAATTCATTCACTGAGCAAAGTTGGGGGAAGACCAGATCGAGGGATTTTCTGTCTTCATGCGTAGGAGAGTTAGTAAGTTGCAAAAGGACAAAGGAGGAGGTTAGAGATAAAAGGTGAGTAGCAGATGGTGAGAAGGGAAAGGCAATGGGGATGTTAAGGGTTGGGATATCACAAGAGAGAAAATGTGGAAGCCAGGTGGCAAAGTGATCCAGGAACTGATGGGAGGGGCCGGAAGACGATACACCACCGCCACTCTCATCTACACACATATAATATAATGTAGTGAAGAAGAGAAGTCATAACTACATACCACATCAAATAAAGTATTTACACAGACCAACATAATGTATATAAATCTAAAAAAAACAAGTATATGTCCATTTTATATACATAAGTGTGCATAGTCATGTTAAAGAGAAATACAGAGAAAATTTGAAATCATTGCACTACCTTTGTTTGTCCTCCTTGACCCTCTTATATTCACATTTATCCTTTGTTCACAGGCCTATCTCAGTGAATCTTCCAGATATAAAGTTATATATTTTTTATTATGAAAAGAAAAGTAATGAAATATTCTCTAAAAAGAAAAGTAATGATAGCTATACAGTAGTCAAGATGGTGATGAACAGATGAATATATATACTTGGGATAGCAGAATCATATTAACTGTACACAAATGGCAGGCATAAATGTTGCCAAATTGCAGTCTGCATGACTTGTCTTCAGCCACACTAGGTTAGTCAAATAAAGAAAGGTTAAGAGTTGCATGGTTACATAAGGAACATTGGCAATAGTATCATTGAGGGCAATGCAATGCCAAATATATATATTATTTATCATAACCAAGGTTTTCCAAAACCAGATTGGCTATATGGCTTAAACACCTCAATCTACACTCACTGTCTAAATCCCTCCTCCCTCTTACAGACATAAATTTCCTTCACAATGCGGATGCCGCTACCGCTCTATATAACTTCACAATAACTGTAGCTCTAAAGTCAGTTGCCTCTCTCACACATACCAAAGCTCACAAAATCAACAAACAGCACTGGCACATCAGCCTGACCAAAGAACTGAGGCGGGCTTCCAGAGTTACTGAGTGGAGATGGAAAAGATCGCACTCCAACGAACACTTCATCGCATTCAACACTCCCTCACTACTTTCAAGGCCACACTTGCTGCAGCAAAACAAACCTACTTCTCATCTCTCATATACTGCACTCCCTGTCTCACAACCCTAAACAGCTATTCAGCACCTTCATTTCTCTCCTCTGTCCCCCAGCACCTCCTCCCTCTCCACTCATCTCAGCTGAAGAATTTGCTTCATTTTTCAAGCAGAAGATTGATAACATCAGACATTTTTTGTCGACAACCCCCAGAGCCCTTCTCCTAACTGCCCAGCCCTCCTTCTCCAAAACCAACTTCTCCACCACTACAGAAGATTGACTCTCCACTCTACTCTCAAGATGACATCTCACCACCTGTGCTCTTGACCCGATGCCATCCCACTTCATCCCAAACCTAACCCATTTCTTCAATCTATCACTAACAACTAGTGTTTTCCCCTCTTGCGTCAAACATGCCTCAATCACACCTATCCTCAAAAAGTCCTCTCTTGACCCATCCTCTGTATCTAGCTATTGCTCTATATCACTTCTCCTCTATGCCTCAAAACTACTGGAACAACACGTCCATCTTGAAATGTCCTCCCACCACTCTTCTTGCTCCCTCTTCGACCACTTACAATCTGGCTTCCGGCTGCACCACTCCACTGAAACTGACCTAACTAAGCTCACCAATGACCTAATAACTGCCAAGGCCAAGCGACACTACTCTGTCCTCCTCCTCCTGGTCCTGTCCTCTGCCTTTGACTCAGTGGACCAGTCCCTATTACTACAGAATGTCATGATCCCAGTGCAGGTTTTTGACCTGCATGTCAGGGGTTAATGTCATGAGCTCAGTGCAGCCTTTGACCTGCACGCCTGGGGTTAAATATTATGGCCTCTCTTTGGTTCAGGGAGAGCTTTTTATAGCCCTGAGAAACTCCAATCCCTGTCAATAATACTTTTGCCTTTGACTGAGTGTTTTGACCCCTGTGTGCCTGTTCGTTGTCTTATAGCTTGCTTATATGGTTCTGATCTGGTTCTGTCCCCCGTTGTGAGGTTGCCTGTTGATTCTGTACTGTATATCTGCTTATCTAGTTTCTTACTTCTTGGTTATGTCTTGACTATCCGTTCTGTCTAGCCCTTTGGTAATTGTCGTGCTATCTCGTGCTTTGACCCCGGCCTGATCTGGTTTATGAACCTGTTTGTGCCAATTAGTAACTTTGTTCCGTAGTTACCATTCAGGAAGTTTTCCTGCAGCTCCTAGCTCTATGGAGTTTAGGCCCCCAGCAGTCACGTGCTTCAGGTCCTGCGGGTCTAAAGCAAGCATCTTCTCTGCTGCTGCCCACTCCACAGGTATCTCTGAGCACAGTTTGTCTTACTCAGGACACGCGCACTGGCTCAGTGAGCCAGTGCAGTGCGTTGTTCATGACATTATAACTGACCGTGAACTTTTTTTTTTCTCTCACTTCTGCAGCATGGACCCAATGCATGCCATATCTGAGCAGGTGAAATTCTTGACTCAGTCGCTGCAGAAGCTAAGTTTGGAACACCAAACTTTGGCCCAGTCCTAACGGCAGGTTGTGGATTCGGTTCAGGGGGCACTTTCCATATGCTTTCAGCAGGTGGGGAATAGAGATGTCATTTTAGTCCCACCCAAATCCCCGGTTAAGATACCAGATACATTTGCTGGTGACAAAAATGAATTTAGAGCGTTTAAAGAGGGCTGTAAACTCTTTCTTCTTGAGACCCCTTTCCTCTGGGGATGAGAAACAGAGGGTGGGGGTGGTTATGTCCCTATTCCACAAGCCTGGGCATTTTCTCTTTCCTCTTCTGCCCCAGAGAGAATGACTGTGGATGCATTTTTTGAGGCCTTAGGACTTATTTACGATGAGCCAGACAGAGTGCGTTTGGCTGAGGACAAGGTGATGAGTGTCCTGGGCCCTGTATTGTTCAACATCTTTATCAACGATTTAGATGAAGGAATTGAGGGTAAACGAATTAAATTTGCTGATGACACAAAGCTAGGAGGGATAGCTAATACTAGAGAAGAGAGAGAGAGGATTCAAAAAGATTTAAATAAACTGGAGAAGTGGGCAGCAACTAACAGAATGGTTTTTAACAGGGAGAAATGCAAAGTACTACATCTGGGCAATAAAAATGAAAAAAGCATATACAGAATGGGAGGAATAGGGCTAAGTGACAGCACATGTGAAAAAGACTTGGGTATACTAATAGATCACAGACTGAATATGAGTCAACAGTGTGATGCAGCAGCAAAAAAGGCAAATGCAATTCTAGGATGTATTAACAGAAGCATACAGTCTAGATCACGTGAAGTCATTATTTCCCTCTACTCCTCTTTGGTCAGACCTCATCTGGAATATTGTGTCCAGTTTTGGGCACCACATTTTAAAAAAGACATCAACAAACTGGAGCAAGTTCAGAAAAGAGCGACCAGAATGGTGACCGGTCTGCAAACCCGGTATTATAAGGAAAGGTTGCAGGATTTGGGAATGTTTAGTTTGCAAAAGAGAAGACTGAGAGGAGACTTAATAGCTGTCTACAAATATCTAAAGGGCTGTCACATTGTAGAAGGATCAACTTTATTCTCATTTGCACAAGGAAAGACTAGAAGCAATGGGATGAAACTGAATGGGAGGAGACACAGATTAGATATTAGAAAAAACTTTTTGACAGTTAGAGTGATCAATGAGTGGAACAGGCTGCCACGAGAAGTGGTGAGTTCTCCTTCAATGGAAGTCTTCAAGCAGAGGCTGGACAGACATCTGTCTGGGATGATTTAGGGAATCCTGCTTTGAGCAGGGGGTTGGACCAGATGGCCCAGGAGGTCCCTTCCAACTCTACAATTCTATGATTCTATGATTCTATGAGTGTCTGTCAGGGGAAGCACTCGGCCGAGTGGTTTTGTTCTGAATTTAGACGTTGGGCAGCCGAAATTTCTTGGAGTGATGCTGCCCTTTGGGGGCTGTTCCGTAGAGGTCTGTGTGAATGTCTGAAGGATGCCCTAGCACTCCATTATCCACCTGACTCCCTGGAGGATGCCGTGACCCAAGCGGTTCGCATGGATCGCAGACTGCGGGCAAGAGGTGTTATGCAACTTGAAACATTATTATTCTCCAGTGGAGTTGAGACCCGGACTCCTCCAGTGGCTATGGAGGTAAGCGCTGTCACCTGTGATGAGAAGGAAAGAAGACGCCGCCGGGAGAAGCAGTTGTGCTTCTATTGTGGGGAATCTGGACATTGGAAGAAGGTCTGTCCCTCCTGTCCTTCATCCTCCAAGGTGGCGGGAAAAGACTTGGTCTGGGTAGTAGTCGAGGAGGCTACCCAGACCTTCAGGTACCTTTTTCCTCACTTGCAAAAATTGTGCTTCGGGTGGAACTGGAACTTGGTGATGGTCCTGTTAAGACTACCGCCTTTGTTGACTGTGACTCTGCTGTTAACCTGATTGATGCCCAGATTATGACTCTTAATAAGATAGGGACAGTCAGGCTTCAGGATCCTGTTAAACTTGTGGCAATTAACTCGTCCTCTCTTACCCGGGACGGTATCTGTTTCAGGTCTGAACTTTTTTCTCTGAAAATGGGTTCCACTCATGTGGTCTTATAGCTTGCTTATATGGTTCTGATCCGGTTCTGTCCCCCATTGTAAGTTTGTCTGTTGAATCTGTACTGTATATCTGCTTCTCTGGTTTCTGACTTCTTGGCTGCGTCTTGACTATCTGTTCTGTCTAGCCCTTTGGTAATTGTCGTGCTATCTCGTGCTTTGACCCCTGCCTGATCTGGTTTATTCTCTAATCTCTTGGAATCACAGACTTGGCCCTGTCTTGGATCTCATCATACCTAACAGACCAGACATTCAGGGTCTCCCACTCACACACCACCTCCTCACCTCGCCTCCTATCTGTCGGAGTCCTGCAGGGTTCAATCCTAGGGCCCCTGCTTTTCTCCATTTACACCTTCAGCCTCGGATAGCTCATATAATTTCACGGCTTTCAGTATCACCTCTATGCTGATGACACACAGATTTACATTTCTGGACAAGATATCACCTCCCTGCTAACCAGTATCTCACAATGTCTGTCTACTATTTCATCTTTCTTCTCCGCTAGAGTTCTAAAACTTAATATGGACAAAACAGAATTCATCATATTTCCCCCATCTCACTTTACCCTCCCAGAGGACCTATCCATTAAAGTAAATGGCTGCCCACTCTCCCCATTCCCACAAGCTTGCTGCCTTAGGGTAATCCTTGACACTGATCTCTCTATCAAACCACATATCCAGGCCCTTTCCACTTCCTACTGACTTCACTCAAAAATATTTCATGGATCCATACATTTCACAACCAAGAATCTGCAAAAACCCTAGTCCATGCCCTCATCATCTCCCACCTTGACTATTGCAACCTCCTGCTCTGTGGCCTCCCCTCTAACACTTTCGTACCTCTCCAATCTATTCTAAACTCTGCTGCTCAACTAATCCACCTGTTCCCCCACTATTCCCTGGCCTCTCCCCTCTATCAATCCCTGCACTGACTCCCCATTACACAAAGACTCCAGTTCAAAACCCTAACCATGGCATACAAAACCATCCACAACCTGTCCCCTTCATGCATCTCTGACCTTGTCTCCCGGTACTTACCTGCACACAACCTCTGATCCTCACAAGATCTCCTTCTCTACTCCCCTTTTATCTCTTCCGACAATCATATATATAAGATTTCTTCCCCGCATCACCCCTACTCTGGTACTCTCTACCACAACATATCATACTCTCGCCTAATATGGAAATCTTCAAAATAAAACCTGAAGACCTACCTCTTCCAACAAACCTACAACCTGCAGTAACCACGACCAAGCCACTGCATGACCAGCTCTACCCTCGCCTACTGTATCCTCACCCATCCCTGGTAGATTCTGAGCCCTCGCAGGCAGGTTCCTCTCTCCTCCTGTACCAGTCGTGGCTTGTATTGTTTAAGATTACTCTAGTCATTTTTATTATGTATACCCCTTTTCACATGTAAAGCACCATGGAATATACAGCGCTATAATAATAAATAATAATAATAATAATATGGACCTTTGTGTTATTGTGCAAAGACTGGTAGATTCTACACAATAACCAGGCAAATATATCAAAGTAGTGATTAACAAGTTCATGACATTATTTTTTTATAATTTTGTATGAGAGCTGTAAAAATATAACAATTCACCTTTAAAAAAGGTTTGCGTGACCCTGAAAATCATTGTAATTTGTTTAATAAATTAATTAATTCCATCTATTCAAACAATGGTGTCTGCTCCTCTTGGGAAAACAATGCCCAAATCGCCATTAGATTATTCCACTAGCCTCTGCTTTCTAGGTTATTTGTGTGGGAAAGCAGGGTAAAGGCTGTAAATCTATCATGCAGAACTTTTACTCAGAAACTTTCCACCCTACATATTCCAAGTCCCTGACATTCTGGATCGAACCAGACACTTAGACACAGATATCTCTGAGTCCCTCAAAACAGTTTCTTTCTTGTTGGCATAAAGCTCTTTCTAACAGGGGTGTATGTAAACCCCACCCACACTTAATGAAAGCAGAATCTTATGCTGGTCACTATGTGTGAGTACTCTATTGATTCTCCGAGCTCATTCATTACAACACCTCTAATCCGGTCTTGCACATCAACTCTAGTGGACCCGTTGCCCCCACATTTGTGATACTTGAGTTAAAAGGCACAAAACAAGTTTAAAATGTGTGATGCAATTAAAAAGCCATTTTCTATTTTAGCATGTGTTCATTTTCTTAAGCGATGTCACAATTTTATATCATCAAGTTAAAGAATTCTAATGTGTAAAGCTAGAAACTTCAAAACTGTTAGCAATAGATAGCTTGCATTACCTAGGTGCGCAAAAGAAAACCTTCCTGAGGGTGTGTAATTTATATATTTCAAAGCAACAAAAGGGTTTTGGATGAAATATTATCTTTCCAAAGAAATGGTATGCCATGAAAGTCTCCCCTGAGGATGGTAGGATAACAGATGCACCCTATTACCATCTTAGAAGGGGAACAGAAAGAAGAAACCAGTATCATAACAGAATCATAAATGTGGAATAATTAATTCTAACCCTCAAAATATGCTTTATTTTTAGATGTATATATTATTTTTTATATATAGAATAAAGCATACAAGATTTTGAGGATTTATGGTATGTAAGATGTAATACCTCTTAAATATGAAATGAAGTACATTGCCATCGTCTAAATTATTTCTAATAATTTTTTATATTCTCTGAACCCCATTAAACAATGAAAGCTGTTTGAAAATAGATGAATTTTTTTAATGTAATGTTATATTGTAATAAATAATTTGCCTTAAAATGACATTAAATAAAAAATTAACTCAAATTTGAGTTATTCTGGTTAAAAATGAGCTTATCAGGCAAACATTGAATTCACCTGTTTGATTGACTTTTCTCGTGAAATTCGACTCTCTGAGAAATTATTCTCTGCAAATTTAATGCCCCCATTATGCACTTGGGTTGCTAAAGACCAAAGAGCAAAATAAATGTAATATGTAAAAAAAATGCTATATTGACCCTATGCTCACCTCTCCTGTTCATGTTGGAATCTTGGTCCTCTCACATTGTGTCAGACTTCTGGGAGTTATGGCAGCTCGGAGGAAAACAGCACCATGACATCACTATTTCACCGCACATTATGGATCAGAAAATAGTGGCCATTGGTTTTAATCCTTGTGGAAGCGAAAAACAAAAAATCCACATTTTGGCAAATGCATACTTTTGTTATTTTTGGGTAGAATTCAATTCCTCTCAAATTTATTTGCTCATCTCTAATTCTGATTTTTTTTGTTTTTGTCATAAATAGTGTTGAGCATTCCGATACCGCAAGTATCGGGTATCGGCCGATATTAGCGGTATCGGAATTCCGATACTGACTTCCGATACGTTTGTCATATCGGATTCCGGAATCGGAATTGGAAGTTCCCATCATGCTATGAGCCTGTTGCTTTGATTAAGCCAATGGGAATCCTCCGAAGTGTGGGCACATCCTGTTAGGCATGTAGGCATGTTAACTATTGACATGGCTGTGATTGGCTGCCAAAATGATGTCATGATGCACTATAAAAGCCACCGCAGCCGCCATTTCTGGTTCACTCTGCTGTGAATTCAGTTAGGGACAGGCTGCTGTAGAAGACTGTGAGGGACAGTTAGAAATAGCGATTCCACCAAACTTCTAGTGCTTTACCCAGGCTACATAAACCACCACTGTAGCCTTCTTTGCCCTAGCAGCAGTGTTCACAGCTGTCTGCAAGGGCTGTGTGAGTGCAGCTCACGCTGTGGAGTGGGTCCTGCAGCCACGTCAGGCTGTAGGCCACCCAGTGTGATCACTGCTGCCTCATACATCTTTTAATTTTTGAGCTGCATTTTTTACATAATTTCAATCTAGTGTGCGTCCATCCGTATCCATATACGTTGGTTGCAAACACTAGTAGTAGACAGCGGAGCCTTTCTGCAGCCTTTCAGTGCTAGTGTCCACTTTGCTGCACTGTTCACGGCTGTCTGAGAGGTCTCTGACTGTGTGTGAGTGCAGCTCACGCTGAGTAGTGTGTCCTGCAGCTACATCTGGTTGTAGGACGCTCAGCGTGTCACTGCCTCACACATTTTTCTTTTATTGCAGCTCATTTTTTCTTCTATTAGTGTGCATCCATCCGTCTCCATCTACGGTGGTTGCAAACACTATATAGGAGTACACAGCGGAGCCTTTCTGCAGCCTGTCAGTGCCAGTGCCCACTTAGCTGCACTGTTCACGGCTGTCTGAGAGGTCTCTGACTGTGTGTGAGTGCAGCTCACGCAGAGTAGAGTGTCCTGCAGCTACGTCTGGTTGTAGGACGCTCAACGTGCGTCACTGCCTCACACATATTTGTCTTTGAGTGCAGCTCATTTTTTCTTCTCCTATTAGTGTGCATCCATCCGTATCCATCAACATTGGTTGGTTGCAAACACTATATAGGAGTAGATAGAGGAGCCTTTTTTTCTGGCTTGTGCCTTGCCGGCGCAGACAGATTAGTATTACCCAATTTTTTTGGAGCCTCATCTTTTGCATTGTAGGTTACCTGCCTGCATTGTAATAGCTCCAAAAAGTTGGTGATACTATCAGTTTCAATTCTTTGTTCACATACTTTGAGTTTGTTTCCAACAAAGAAACCACAAAAAAAGTTCACCAAACACTACATTTGGAACTTGTGTAGGCCACATCAGCTCCTATTAAAGTGTAGTCCACACACACACACTTCATAAAATTAGTGTTTCTTGTACCTGTAACCAGCTGTTCAGGAATAAGCACACTAAGGCCCCCCTTTGTACTTTTCTGCCTATCTTAAGCAGTCTGACAAGATGAAGAAGGCAGGGAGTAAGGCGCGTGGGCGTGGGCGTGGAGTTTCAGCAGGGAGAGGACGTGGGGATTCTGCAGGGAGAGGACGTGGGGATTCTGCAGGTAGAGGACGTGGGGATTCTGGGCCTGCTGCGGGCACCAGTGGATCAGCATCCCCCAGTTTTAGCAGGCAACAGTCCTTTATGCGCAGCTTTGTAGGACCTCAACGTACCCCACTGCTGCGGGAGGAACAAATTGAAGCCGTTGTCGGATGGATGGCAGCTAACGCATCGACTTCAATTACTTCCACATCCTCTCAGGGCCAGAGCACCGAAGAGCAACCATCTGTCTCTTCACCACCTGCCAAAGTGCCCAGGCCGTCAGAGAGACATGGACAGGAGCCATCACAGTCTCTACTTCTGTTCTCGGAATCTGTTGGCTTGGAAAGAGGGGGCCAGCCAAGCAGCATTCCTGAATGTGAAGAAGAGGGAGTATGCAGTGATGCGCAACTTCTTTGTCCCTCTGAATCTGAAGAGGCGAGTGGGCCAGTGCCTATGGTCAGCACACCTCAGTACGCATCAGATGATGACGTGACTCAGTTGCCACTTTCTGGTGCGTACGGTGCTGTTGAGACAACCCCGGAGAAGCAGCTGTTTGAAGAGGGGAGGGAAGATGATGAGGTCCTTGACCCATCATGGCGTGAGGAACAGGAAGGTGGTGGGAGCAGCTCGGAGGAAGAGATTCCCCTACCGGCCAAAACAGGAGGCAGAGGTAGGGGGAAGACTTGGTTGCCTGTACCCTCCACTTCGGCACCCATTAGGAGCATTCCTCATTCCAAAGGCAAAACGGGCGCTCCCAAGAGTTGCAGTGCGTGGTCCTTTTTTGACACAGTTGCAGATGACATTTGCTTTGTCAAATGCAAGCTGTGTCATCAGATAGTCAAAAGAGGGAGAAATGTCAGCAACCTCAATACCACAAATATGTGGAAACATGTGCGCACCAAGCACGAGTTGGAGTTGCAGAGACACCGTGAAGACGTAGGCCAACGTACAGCACCACCTACCACCTCTTCAGTTCGTGTTGGGGCCTCTTCCTCCAGATCACGCACTGCTGGTTCGGCTTCCTCACAGGATCGCCAAGGAAGACCCTCTGCCACTGTTGTCCGGAGACCCTGTCAGATTCCACCCATAGCAGCACGTTCCCATCCATCACAGCCATCGGTAGCACAGGCATGGGATAAAAGGCGCCCTTACTCGGCAAACCATCCCCGAGCACAGTCTCTGAATGCTGGCATTGCCAAACTTCTGGCAGTTGAAATGCTGTCATTCAGGCTGGTGGACACTGACACCTTCCGGGACTTAATGGCATTGGCAGTCCCCCAATACAACGTGCCCAGCCGCTTTTATTTCAACAGGCGAGCCGTCCCTGCCCTGCAGAAACATGTTGAGGGCAAAATAAAACATGTGCTACTAAACACCGTTAGTAGCAAGGTCCACCTGACCACCGATGCGTGGACCAGTAACCATGGACAGGGACGATACCTTTCCCTCACTGCCCACTGGGTCAATGTTGTGGAGCCGGGTACAGATCTGGAGAGTGGCGCTGTACGTGTTCTTCCAACGCCACGGATTGCAGGACTCCAGTCTGTACACATAGACTCCTCCTCCTACTCAAGTTCCTCAGAAACAGCAGAGCAGGAGCCTGTTACGACCGATATGAGCACAGCCGTGGCCAAACGTCAACAGGCTGTACTCAAATTAATTTCTTTGGGGAATCGAAGCCACACAGCGCAGGAGCTCTGGAATGCTATCAAGCTGGAGAGCGATGTGTGGTTTGGGCCAGCGAATCTCCAGCCGGGCTTGGTAGTGTGTGACAATGGCCGAAATCTGGTGGCAGCTCTTGGCCTAGGCAACCTTACACACATCCCATGTCTGGCACATGTGCTTAACTTGGTCGTGCAGAGCTTTCTGAGGGACTATCCGGATCTTGATGCACTGTTGCACAAGGTCCGCATAGAGTGCGCTCACTTGCGGCGTTCCAGCACGGCAAGATCGCGCCTCGCTGCTCTGCAGCGACGATTTGGCCTTCCGGAACATCGCATCATATGTGACCTACCCACCCGGTGGAATTCAACGTTACATATGTTGGAGCGGTTGTGTGAGCAGCAGGCAGCAGTCATGGAGTACCAGCTGCATCAGGCGCAAACAAGTCGCACTGTGCGCCGTTCACACTTCAGCACCATTGAGTGGGCCTCTATGAAGGACATCTGCCTCGTTTTGCGTGCCTTCGATGAATCCACGCGGATGGCGAGTGCAGATGATGCACTAGTCAGCATGACTGTCCCCCTTATCTGCCTGCTTCAACAAACACTGCAAGCACTAAGGGATGAGGTTTCGGAAGAGGTGGAGGATGAGGAGTCCCAAATGCCATCTGCTTCTGGACAGTCTGCGCTACGTGTTTCCTCACAAAGGCCTAGGCAGGGGACACTTTGTGAGGAGGATGAGGAGGAGTCGATGGAGGAGGAAGACATCTCTCCAGAGGAGGGAGGTACACAAACCTCTTCTCACTATGTACAGCGAGGGTGGGATGATGCAGAGCAGGCCGAGGTCATGCCTCAAACAGGGGACAGCGGTTCTTTGGCAGTTGGGAGTCTGCAGCACATGGTTGATTTCATTCTGCAGTGCCTGAGAAACGACCGCCGCATCGCCCACATTCTCGTCTCGGCTGATTATTGGGTGTACACCCTCCTAGATCCTCGCTACCGGGACAGCGTACAAAGGCTCATACCAACGTTGAACCGGGAGCGTAAACTGCGGGAGTACGAAGAGTCACTGGTGCAGTCCATAATGTTTTCCATTCCACCGGACAGCATTGTTGCTAGTGCTTTACAAAGCAGCTCTGTGCGTCGAGGCAGTGGAGGAAACTGTGCACAAAGAGGGAGCAGAGGCAGCGCCGCAGCACAAGGCAAGACCACTATGGCCCAAATGTGGCAAAGTTTTGTGTGTCCACCACAATTGTCTACGCCATCAGCGACGCCTCGAGTCAGCAGGAGGCAACGCTTCCGTCAGATGGTGTCAGACTACATGTCTTGCCCTGTCACTGTACTCCCAGATGGCTCTTCCCCCTTCAAGTTTTGGGTCTCTAAGCTGGATACATGGCCAGAGCTTAGCCAGTATGCATTGGAGGTGCTGGCTTGCCCTGCTGCCAGTGTATTATCGGAACGTGTCTTTAGTGCCGCAGGTGGTGTACTAACAGACCGTCGCACGCGACTATCTTCCGATAATGTTGACCGGCTGACTTTTCTGAAAATGAACAAGGCCTGGATCTCCAAAGACTTTGCCATTCCTCTTACACACTAAATTAGTGGTTGGCAACTGTATCCAGGTCTGCTGGTGTGTTCATTTTTCTACCACCTGAACTATAATCCCTGTGCTTCAACACAGCCAGTTGTCGCTCAGATGTGTCGTCTGCACAGAGAAACACACTAGCTCCTGTGTTAGTGGGGTTCAGTAACGCCAGCTGATCCCCTGCTGTGTGGACGGCAAAGTCACCAGCTCCATCAACATTCAAACCACTGCTGATTTTTAACCGTGCCCAACTTAGGTCTCTGGCTCCACTGTCTCTACTATTTCCCCTGACCTCCAACCCCGCCATCTACATCTCTGAAGTGGCGTCAGCACAATCTACACTTGTTCCTGTGTTCCTGTGGCTCAGTCCCATCAGTTTATCCCCTGATGTGTGTCCGGCAAGGTCTCCTGCTCTGTCCACATTCCCATAACCAGTAGTGTGAATGAGGACAGAGCTGGCGAACTTGCCGGACAAACATCAGGGGATCAACTGACGGGACTGAGCACCAGTAACACAGGAACAAGTGTAGATTGTGCTGACTCCACTTCAGAGATGTAGCTGGCGGGGTTGGAGGCCAGGGTAAATAGTAGAGACAGTGGAGCCAGAGGCCTAAGTGGAGCATGGTTAGAATCAGTAGTAGTCAACAACCTCCATAAAAACCGCTGCCCATTGGCCTCTGCATGCGGCATGCGTAATCCTGGGCTCCAACAGTGTCAGTTGGTGTTCAGAAGTGTCGTCTCCACAGAGCCAAACACATTCGTTCAAGTGTTAGTGGGGTTCAGCACTGCCAGCTGTTCCCCTGCTGTGGAGATGGCAAGTCTCCTGCTGCCTTCACCTGCCAAAATCCAGTAGGCCCCAGCCTGCTCCACGCCTAATCCTGGGCTCCAACAGCATCAGTTGGTGTTCAGAAGTGTCGTCTCCACAGAGCCAAACACATTCGTTCAAGTGTTAGTGGGGTTCAGCACTGCCAGCTGTTCCCCTGCTGTGGAGATGGCAAGTCTCCTGCTGCCTTCACCTGCCAAAAGCAACAGGCCCCAGCCTGCTCCTCGCCTAATCCTGGGCTCCAACAGCGTCAGTTGGTGTTTAGAAGTGTCGTCTCCACAGAGCCAAACACATTCGTTCAAGTGTTAGTGGGGTTCAGCACTGCCAGCTGTTCCCCTGCTGTGGAGATGGCAAGTCTCCTGCTGCCTTCACCTGCCAAAATCCAGTAGGCCCCAGCCTGCTCCTCGCCTAATCCTGGGCTCCAACAGTGTCAGTTGGTGTTCAGAAGTGTCATCTCCACAGAGCCAAACACATTCGTTAAAGTGTTAGTGGGGTTCAGCACTGCCAGCTGTTCCCCTGCTGTGGAGATGGCAAGTCTCCTGCTGCCTTCACCTGCCAAAATCCAGTAGGCCCCAGCCTGCTCCACGCCTAATCCTGGGCTCCAACAGCGTCAGTTGGTGTTCAGAAGTGTCATCTCCACAGAGCCAAACACATTCGTTCGAGTGTTAGTGGGGTTCAGCACTGCCAGCTGTTCCCCTGCTGTGGAGATGGCAAGTCTCCTGCTGCCTTCACCTGCCAAAATCCAGTAGGCCCCAGCCTGCTCCACGCCTAATCCTGGGCTCCAACAGCGTCAGTTGGTGTTTAGAAGTGTCGTCTCCACAGAGCCAAACACATTCGTGTTATGGGAATGTGGACAGAGCAGGCGACATTGCCGGACACACATCAGGGGATTAACTGACCGGACTGAACACCTGTAACACAGGAACAAGTGTAGATTGTGCAGACGCCACTTCGGAGCTGTAACTGGCAGGGTTGGAGGACAGGGGAAATACGAAAATCAGTGAAGCCACAGGCCTAAGTGGAGCTTGGTTAAAATTAGTAGAAGTCTACAACCGATCTTAAAATTTCTTCAATGCAGCCTCAGCCTGCTCCGTGCTTGTCCCTGGGCTTCAACACAGCCAGTTGTTGCTCGGAAGTGCCGTCTTCACAGAGTAAAACACTAGCTCCTGTGTTTGTGGGGTTCAGTAACGTCAGCTGTTCCCCTGCTGTTTTGATGGCAATCTGTCCTGCTGCCTCCCAATTGACAGCACATCAGGCCTCAGCCTGCTAAGTGCTTGTCCCTGGTCTCCAACATCGCCAGTTGCTGCTCATAACTGACTTTGGCATGGGTACTCCCTCCTGCCCAGCTTGGTTCCAGCCCTGCCTGCTGTTTCCGGGAAGTGTCAATGTCAGTTTGCCACCCCAAGTTGCCATGTCGTGTTGCGGTTGGGTTAGCCGAGGCTAGGGTGCCAGCAGTTTAGGTGCTTCCTATGTGGACTGCGGGTTCTGGTAAGAAAGGCTTGTTCCGTAGTGCCAGTAGGACAAGCACCCCCTGTAGGACTGTGTGATTCGGTAACTGTGGCCAGCTTGCGGCATGCCAACTTTGCTTTTCAGGGGTAACTTCTGCTACCCCTCCGGGTTCCAGTACCGTCAGCTGGTTCTCGTCAGAGCCTTTGGCCTAGGTGCCTCCATCTCGGTATCCGAGTTCCGGCAACGTCTGCTGGTCCTTGGTAGTGCTTTGTAGCACAGGTACCTCCTGCTTAGTAACCGGGTTCCAGCACCGTCAGCTGGTTCTCGGTTGTGCCATTGGCTCTTATTCCTTCTGCTGCCCCTCCGGGTGCCAGCACTGTCAGCTGGTCCTCGCTATTTCCATTTGCTCTTGCAGCTTCTGCTACCCCTCCGGGTTCCAGCACCGTCAGCTGGTTCTCGTCAGAGCCTTTGGCCTAGGTGCCTCCATCTCTGTATCCGAGTTCCGGCAACGTCTGCTGGTCCTTGGTAGTGCTTTGTAGCACAGGTACCTCCTGCTTAGTAACTGGGTTCCAGCACCGTCAGCTGGTCCTCGGTAGTGCCATTGGCTCTTGTTCCTTCTGCTGCCCCTCCGGGTGCCAGTACCGTCAGCTGGTTCAAGAGGACAAAGAACAGGAAGACAACCACCAAGATGCAGAACAACAAGAGAGAGAAGACAAAGAAGCATAAAAAAACAAAGCAGAAGAACATTAAGCATAAGACTAATACTCTGAGCAAATGATATTATCTTATTTATAAGCAGAAGAAGACTAAGCAGTGTATGGGGGTGAGTCCGTTCCTCCTCGTGGTGCCCCTGGAAAAGGCCTGCTGCTGCAGGCCAAACTGAACGCGGACAAATCCTGTTGTAAATCTTTTGTGACAGGCAGAACGGAAGGTGTAAACTTCTAACTTTTCTAGATAACAACTACAGGAATGCCTGACAAACAGAAGCATACAGTCTAGATCACGTGAAGTCATTATTTCCCTCTACTCCTCTTTGGTCAGACCTCATCTGGAATATTGTGTCCAGTTTTGGGCACCACATTTTAAAAAAGACATCAACAAACTGGAGCAAGTTCAGAAAAGAGCGACCAGAATGGTGACCGGTCTGCAAACCCTGTCTTATGAGGAAAGGTTGCAGGATTTGGGAATGTTTAGTTTGCAAAAGAGAAGACTGAGAGGAGACTTAATAGCTGTCTACAAATATCTAAAGGGCTGTCACATTGTAGAAGGATCAACTTTATTCTCATTTGCACAAGGAAAGACTAGAAGCAATGGGATGAAACTGAATGGGAAGAGACACAGATTAGATATTAGAAAAAACTTTTTGACAGAGTGATCAATGAGTGGAACAGGCTGCCACGAGAAGTGGTGAGTTCTCCTTCAATGGAAGTCTTCAAACAGAGGCTGGACAGACATCTGACTGGGATGATTTAGCGAATCCTGCTTTGAGCAGGGGGTTGGACCAGATGGCCCAGGAGGTCCCTTCCAACTCTACGATTCTATGATTCTATGATTCTAAACAAGAATATGACGAAGAAGAATAGGAAGAAGATGAAGAAGTTGAATATGTAAAATAATAATTGTTGAATAAGAAGAATATGAAGAATGTAAAAAAAGGAAGTAGAAGAATGTAAAAAAAGGAAGTAGAAGAATTTAAAAAAAGGAAGAAGAAGAAGAATGTAAAAAAAGGAATAAGAAGAAGAATGTAAAAAAAGGATGTAGAAGAATGTAAAAAAAGGAAGAAGAAGAAGAAGAAGGTAAAAAAAGGAAGAAGAATAAGAAAGAAGAAGAAAGAAGAAAGAAGAAGAAGACATACATGTCTGGAAAAATATAAATGAGGCTAACATAGTCAATATCTTTGTAACTCCTAACGTCTTTAAAAAAAAAGTTTAATTCCTGCTATTCCATTTGATTGGGCTAAACCTCTATGGCTTTAATGTCTCCTCCACCTCCCACAATACATTCTACATTATTCTTAGTTGTTTTTCTTCATGTAGAATTAACCTACAAGGAAAGAAAGGGTTTTTTTTAATTCCGATATTTTGGCCCCATTGACTTGCATTGGTTCCCGGTATCGGAATCGGCGATACCGATACTTTTTTTTAAGATCGGCCGATCCATTCCGATCCGATATTTTCAAGTATCGGCTGGTATCGCTCAACTCTAGTCATAAATGTTTGTGAACCCCTTGAAATTATTTATGTTAGTTAATATTCTATTTCTAAAATATCTTAATAAATAATGTCAGTCGTATATTTGGGTGTTCTAACATGTGAAAAAAACTTTCCAGCATATCCGTGCATTAGTCCATATTTAGATTTCCATTTGTTATCAGTGTGGTGGATACAATTTTCATCATTTTTGATCCATGAGTTTGTTTTTAACACCAGTGTGGTAGCGGTTTTTCTAGCTTTCCTGCATGAAAAAAATCCAGGGTTCTATACATGTGTGTGCTGGGTTGGGCGAGGACTGTGCGAAGACTGTGCCGGGCTGTGCGGGACTGTGCTAGTCTGTGCAAAGACTGTGCGGGACTGTGCTTGCCTGTGAGAAGACTGTTCTGGGCTATGCGGGACTGTGCTGGCCTGTGAGAAGACTGTGCCGGGCTGTGCGGGACTGTGCTGGCCTGTGAGAAGACTGTGCCGGGCTGTGAGGGAATGTGCTGGTCTGTGCGAAGACTGTGTCTGGCTGTGCGGGACTGTCCTGGCCTGTGAGAAGACTGTGCCGGCCTGTGTGGGACTGTGCTGGCCTGTGCGAAGACTGTGCTGGACTTTGCAGATACTGTGCCTGGACTATGTCGGGCTGTATGGGACTATGCTGGGCTTTGCAGGTACTGTGCGGGGACTATGCCGGGCTGTGTGGGACTGTGCTGGCCTGTGCTGGACTGTGCTGGGCTGTACAGGTACTGTGCGGGGACTATGCCAGGCTGTGTGGGACTATGCTGGCCTGTGCAGAACTGTGCTGGGCTGTGCAGGTACTGTGCGGCGACTATACCGGGCTGTGTGGGACTGTGCTGGCCTGTGCAGGTACTGTGCGGGGACTATGCCGAGCTGTGCAGAACTGAGCTGGGCTTTGCAGGTACTGTGCGGGGACTATGCCGGGCTGTGTGGGACTGTGGTGGCCTGTGGTGGCCTGTGCTGGGCTGTGTGGGGACTATATTGGGCTGTGTGGGACTGTGCTGGACTGTGCCGGGCTGTGCGGGGACTGTGCGGGGACTGTGCTGGGCTGTGCGAGGACTGCGTGGGCTGTGCTGAATATTGCGAGGTGAGTAGTGAAATACTCATCAGGATTCGAGTACCTTGACTACCGCATTACTCGCAGAGTACCGAATCCTAACAAATATACTCACTCATCCCTACTTATTTCCCTTCTGGTGGCAATGCATGGCAATTAAATGGGGAGTGGAGTCCTGTTAAGGATGTAGATTAATGTTGGATTTCTGCCCAGATAAAAGTTGATCGCTAGAGATTTCAGCAGTAGGGCAACCTATATGTACCTATATTTTGCCAGATCCTTTCTATAAAATGGCATTATAATGAGCAGAGAATTCATTTTTTTAAGATATTCACAATTTAGTTGCATGATTTACACATTGTGTAAAATTCAAAGGTTTTTACTATTTCATTCCGACCTATGAATCATCAGTACATGTTTTTCCTGTTTTTGTGTGATTTATTTTCAAAGATAATTTTCTGGAAATTTTATGCCAAAAAAACTGAGTTGAAATAATAATACAAAAAGTGCTAAATATATCAGGTCCATTTTACGTTAAACATTTAAATAATCTAGTATAATTATTTTTTTTATTCTGTCTATTTAAATGGTAAAACCAATTTACCAAAGGTAGTTTATTTTGCTTCTTCTTTTGTTTTTGTGCATAATTAGTCTTGGGCTCTGTAATCCTTTAAGCATTTTCCTTTGTTGGTGAAGCTTATTTGCATATTTGAAGTAGGAAATTGTGGCTGGTGTCTTTGTTTAAGGAGGAACAAAAATCTTGAACATGCTAATCAAAGTGAATACTTTTTGTGATATCTCACTTCTGACATTTGAGGATAGCTTTATGCAAATGCAATGTGTCTGACTTTCTACAGAAGAATATCAAACACATATGATTGGAATACAATTGTCTCTCTGTATTGACAGAAGTCCTTCATGTGCCTTTTCTCAAGTGCAAATTCCTCTTAGATAAGTTCACTTTTGAAGTATACCATTCTTTGGCTGTGGATATCAGTAGAGTAGTTCTTGCTGATATCAGTATTCTTGTCAACTAGCATTAGATCACTGCAAAAGTTCAGTTGCTTCTTATGAAGGGAGACATCACTTTAAACTAAGATGTTTGCAAATTTATATGCCTTCTGCCATACAATTAATATACTCGCTTATACAGAGGAAATGTGGAAGAATATCTCTATTCATCTAGAAACTAAAATTGTTTTCTTATATGTCCAGATTTTCGTTATTTCTGCTATATAGGAAAGTTCAGAAAATTGTTACCGTAGAATGCAAGCATTGAAAGAATTCAGATTATGTAGAATTCTAATTTTATTATTTGAGATTTATCTTTTTTAAATCCCCTTCTACCTTTTTATTTTTCCATCAACATAGCAATTTGAGGGTTGCGTATTGTGTTACAAGCTATAATTTTGAATTATACTGATTATAAGTGGTTTTAAAAAATGCACAACCTTGCAAAAAAAATTGGGTTTGTCATCATGAGAGTTTCTGTGGTCCCAATATCATAAAAAAAAACTCTATCAATGAAACTTCTGTATATGAGGGCTTTTTATTGTGTTGTTAGCTGCAGCTTTTATGACTACTAGCACTTGCTGTTTATGGAGCGGTCTCATCTCCTGAGCCTGCGCCATCATTTGCACCAAAAATGTAATGTGCATGTACACTGACGAGTAAAAGGGTAAGAATGTTAGACAATGTTACAACAGATGGTAATTTGTAGTATACAGGAAGAAATTTATTTTTCCACCTCCAGGATCAAAACAGTAACAATGCAGTGACATGACAAGAATCTGCATAACTAAGTATATGTTAAATAGTTGTAAGTAGAGTTGAGCGATACCGTCCGATACTTCAAAGTATCGTATCGGATGGTATCGGCCGATCTTTAAAAAAAGTATCGGTATCGCCGATTCCGATACCGGAAGTCCCATTCAAGTCTATGGGACTTCCGATATCGGAATAAGAAAAACCCTTTCCTGCCCTTGTACAGCCTCTCTGGGGTCTGTACGGGCCTTTCGGGGGGCTGTGCCGGCCTGCCAGGGGGTCTGTGCAGGCTCCGGTGGTCTGTGCCGGCCTGCCGGGGGGCTGTGCCGGCCTGCCGGTGGTCTGTGCAGGCTCCGGTGGTCTGTGCCGGCCTGCCGGGGGGCTGTGCCGGCCTGCCGGGGGGCTGTGCAGGCTCCGGGGGGCTGTACCGGCCTGCCGGTGGTCTGTGCAGGCTCCGGGGGGCTGTGCCGGCCTGCCGGTGGTCTGTGCAGGCTTCGGGGGTCTGTGCAGGCATCGTCCGATGGGACTACAAGTCCCATCGGGCGATGCCTGCTACCATGACAGTGATTGACACATTAGCCAATGATGGGACAGTAATAGTCCTATCATCCGGCTAATGTGTTGAATGTAAAATAAAAAAAAAAATTACATGCTACATACATGCTACATTCATACTACATACTACATACATGCTACATTCATACTACATACTACATACATGCTACATACATGCTACATTCATACTACATAAATACTACATGCAACATACATACTACATATATACTACATGCATCCTACATACATACTGCATGCTACATACATACCACATATATACTACATACATACTACATACATACTACATGCATGCTACATGCTACATACATAACACATATATACTATATGCATGCTACATACATAGTACATGCTACATACATACTACATACATACTACATGCTACATACTACATATATACTACATGCATGCTACATACATACTACATGCTACATACTACATACATGCTACATGCATGCTACATACATACTACATGCTACATACATACTATATATATACTAAATGCATGCTACATACATACTACATGCTACATACATACTACTTATATACTACATGCATGCTACATACATACTACATGCTACATACATACTACATACATACTACATGCATGCTACATACATACTACATGCTACATACATACTACATACATACTACATATATACTACATGCATGCTACATACATACTACATGCTACATACATACTACATATATACTACATGCATGCTACATACATACTACATGCTACATACATACTACATACATACTACATGCATGCTACATACATAATACATGCTACATACATACTACATATATACTACATGCATGCTACATACATACTACATGCTACATACATACTACATGCATGCTACATACATACTACATGCTACATACATACCACATATATACTACATACATACTACATGCATGCTACATACATACTACATGTTACATACATACTACATACATACTACATATATACTACATGCATGCTACATACATACTACATGCTACATACATACTACATATATACTACATGCATGCTACATACATACTACATGCTACATAGATACTACATACATACTACATGCATGCTACATACATACTACATGCTACATACCACATATATACTACATACATACTACATGCATGCTACATACATACTGCATGCTACATACATACTACATGCTACATACATACCACATATATTCTACATACATACTACATGCATGCTACATACATACTACATGCTACATACATACTACATATATACTACACACATGCTACATACATACTACATGCTACATACATACTACAAATATACTACATGCATGCTACATACATACTACATGCTACATACATACCACATATATACTACATACATACTACATGCATGATACATACATACTACATGCTACATACATACTACATATATACTACATGCATGCTACATACATACTACATGCTACATACATACTACATACATACTACATGCATGCTACATACATAGTACATGCTACATACATACTACATACATGCTACATACATACTACATACATACTACATGCATGCTACATACAATACATTCATACAATACATACATAGACATACAGTACATATAACATAGAGTAACATACTTACCAATACTTGTCACATTGTTCCCCGAAGCCATTGTCTTCTACAGAATAAATATTAACATAACAAACCACAAAAATACTCACCCATGATCCGAAGCAGTCCACGAGTGTGTCCCACAACGATCTTGGGTAGAGAACTGCAGCATCAGCTGATGCTGCCGCTCTCAACGGGCTGCAGGAATCCAATGACGGAAGGTAGGTATCCTTCCGCACTGTATTCCTCCGCCACTTAAAAAAAAAAGTCCCTAGTCTCACTTTATGGTAAAAGCTGATGCTGCAGTTCTCTACCCAAGATCGCGTGGGACACACTCGTGGACTGCTTCGGATCATGGGTGAGTATTTTTGTGGTTTGTTATGTTAATATTTATTCCGTAAAAGACAATGGCTTCGGGGAACAATGTGACAAGTATTGGTAAGTATGTTACTCTATGTTATATGTACTGTATGTCTATGTATGTATTGTATGAATGTATTGTATGTAGCATGCATGTAGTATGTATGTAGTATGTATGTAGCATGTATGTAGTATGTATGTAGCATGTAGTATGTATGTAGCATGCATGTAGTATGTATGTAGTATGTATGTAGCATGTAGTTTGTATGTAGCATGCATGTAGTATATATGTAGTATGTATGTAGTATATATGTAGCATGTAGTATGTATGTAGCATGCATGTAGTATGTATGTAGTATGTATGTAGCATGTAGTATGTATGTAGCATGCATGTAGTATGTATGTAGTATGTATGTAGCATGTAGTATGTATGTAGCATGCATGTAGTATATATGTAGTATGTATGTAGTATTTATGTAGCATGTAGTATGCATGTAGCATGCATGTAGTATATATGTAGTATGTATGTAGTATGTATGTAGTATATACAGTGGGGCAAAAAAGTATTTAGTCAGTCAGCAATAGTGCAAGTTCCACCACTTAAAAAGATGAGAGGCGTCTGTAATTTACATTATAGGTAGACCTCAACTATGGGAGTCAAACTGAGAAAAAAAAATCCAGAAAATCACATTGTCTGTTTTTTTCCATTTTATTTGCATATTATGGTGGAAAATAAGTATTTGGTCAGAAACAAAATTTCATCTCAATACTTTGTGATATATCCTTTGTTGGCAATGACAGAGGTCAAACGTTTTCTGTAAGTCTTCACAAGGTTGCCACACACTGTTGTTGGTATGTTGGCCCATTCCTCCATGCAGATCTCCTCTAGAGCAGTGATGTTTTTGGCTTTTCGCTTGGCAACACGGACCTTCAACTCCCTCCAAAGGTTTTCTATAGGGTTGAGATCTGGAGACTGGCTAGGCCATTCCAGGACCTTGAAATGCTTCTTACGAAGCCACTCCTTCATTGCCCTGGCGGTGTGCTTTGGATCATTGTCATGTTGAAAGACCCAGCCACGTTTCATCTTCAATGCCCTTGCTGATGGAAGGAGGCTTGCACTCAAAATCTCACGATACATGGCCCCATTCATTCTTTCATGTACCCGGATCAGTCGTCCTGGCCCCTTTGCAGAGAAACAGCCCCAAAGCATGATGTTTCCACCACCATGCTTTACAGTAGGTATGGTGTTTGATGGATGCAACTCAGTATTCTTTTTCCTCCAAACACGAGTTGTGTTTCTACCAAACAGTTCCAGTTTGGTTTCATCAGACCATAGGACATTCTCCCAAAACTCCTCTGGATCATCCATATGCTCTCTAGCAAACTTCAGACGGGCCCGGACATGTACAGGCTTAAGCAGTGGGACACGTCTGGCACTGCAGGATCTGAGTCCATGGTGGCGTAGTGTGTTACTTATGGTAGGCCTTGTTACATTGGTCCCAGCTCTCTGCAGTTCATTCACTAGGTCCCCCCGCGTGGTTCTGGGATTTTTGCTCACCGTTCTTGTGATCATTCTGACCCCGCGGGGTGGGATTTTGCGTGGAGCACCAGATCGAGGGAGATTATCAGTGGTCTTGTATGTCTTCCATTTTCTAATTATTGCTCCCACAGTTGATTTCTTCACTCCAAGCTGGTTGGCTATTGCAGATTCAGTCTTCCCAGCCTGGTGCAGGGCTACAATTTTGTTTCTGGTGTCCTTTGACAGCTCTTTGGTCTTCACCATAGTGGAGTTTGGAGTCAGACTGTTTGAGGGTGTGCACAGGTGTCTTTTTATACTGATAACAAGTTTAAACAGGTGCCATTACTACAGGTAATGAGTGGAGGAAAGAGGAGACTCTTAAAGAAGAAGTTACAGGTCTGTGAGAGCCAGAAATCTTGTTTGCTTGTTTCTGACCAAATACTTATTTTCCACCATAATAAACAAATAAAATGAAAAAAAAAAAGACAATGTGATTTTCTGGATTTTTTTTTCTCAGTTTGTCTCCCATAGTTGAGGTCTACCTATGATGTAAATTACAGACGCCTCTCATCTTTTTAAGTGGTGGAACTTGCACTATTGCTGACTGACTAAATACTTTTTTGCCCCACTGTATGTAGCATGTAGTATGTATGCAGCATGCATGTAGTATGTATGTAGTATGTATGTAGCATGTAGTATGTATGTAGCATGCATGTAGTATGTATGTAGTATGTATGTAGCATGTAGTATGTATGTAGCATGCATGTAGTATATATGTAGTATGTATGTAGCATGTAGTATGTATGTAGCATGCATGTAGTATGCATGTAGAATGTAGCATGCATGCAGTATGTATGTAGCATGCATGTAGTATATATGTAGTATGTATGTAGTATGTATGTAGCATGTAGTATGTATGTAGCATGCATGTAGTATATGTAGTATGTATGTAGCATGTAGTATGTATGTAGCATGCATGTAGTATGTATGTAGCATGCATGCAGTATGTATGTAGCATGCATGTAGTATATATGTAGTATGTATGTAGTATGTATGTAGCATGTAGTAAGTATGATGCATATATGTAGTATGTATGTAGTATGTATGTAGCATGTAGTATGTATGATGCATATATGTAGTATGTATGTAGCATGCATGTAGTATGTATGTAGTATGTATGTAGCATGTAGCATGTATGTAGCATGCATGTAGTATATATGTAGCATGTAGTATGTATGTAGCATGCATGTAGTATGTATGTTGCATGTAGTATATATGTAGTATGTATGTAGTATGTATGTAGCATGTAGTATGTATGTAGCATGCATGTAGTATATATGTACTATGTATGTAGCATGTAGTATGTATGTAGCATGCATGTAGTATGTATGTATGTAGTATTTTTTTTTTTTTACATTTAACACATTAGCCGGATGATGGGACTACTACTGTCCCATCATTGGCTAATGTGTCAATCACTGTCATGGTAGCAGGCATCGCCCGATGGGACTTGTAGTCCCATCGGACGATGCCTGCACAGACCCCCGGACATCAGCACAGCCCCCCGGCAGGCCGGCACAGCCCCCCGGCAGGCCTGTACAGACCCCCACAGGGTGCACAGACCACCGGCAGGCCGGCACAGCCCCCCGGTAGGCCGGTACAGACCCCCACAGGGTGCACAGACCACCGGCAGGCCGGCACAGCCCCCCGGCAGGCCGGTACAGACCCCGGGCAGTCCGCACAGCCCACCGGCAGGCCGGCACAGACCCCCGGCAGGCCGGCAGAGACCCCCGGAAGGCCCGTACAGACCCCCGAGAGGCTGTACAAGGGCAGGAAAGGGTTTTTCCAATTCCGATACCGGAAGTCTCATAGACTTGAATGGGACTTCCGGTATCGGCATCGGCGATACCGATACTTTTTTTAAAGATCGGCCGATCCATTCCGATCCGATATTTTGAAGTATAGGACGGTATCGCTCAACTCTACTCACGATCAAAGCTGATGGTGAGATATGGAGCCTGAAAGTCAAAAGTTCAAAACATTGTTACCCTTTTGCGCATCAGTGAACTTCACATGCTGCTATGTGGATGTGTACCATTATTGAAGATAAATGCCATAGGTTTTTGTTGCAATGTTAAAAAATGCTATTCACACATTAGATGATTCCCTATGCAGGAGATGCATTGCTTTATAACTAATAAGCAGCATCAGAAAATTACATAGTTTTTAGTAAGGTAGAAGAAAGTCACATGTCTATTATTTTCAACTATGGAAAAAGAGACTAATGTGAATGAAGAGAAGGTGTAAATTTTAGAACTTTGCTTTCCCTATTCATCCAGCAGAAGATAAACTTTGGATACAAATATTATGTAAGAAAAAGTGATTTTGACATATGTTAGAAGTTTCTTTTTAGTTATTAAAATTGCTCTAAGCTTCTGCCTCCATTCTTCATTCCTTAATTAATTTTCACACTCAGTGATAAGTTGGTTCCAATATGATACAAGTAACAGATTTTTTTTATTTTAGGAATGTTGCTTCCAGTAATATGGGCTGGATGTGAGTTCTGTGTGTGTCCAGGTTTATTCTGTTTTCATTAGCTCATATATCAGCACAACTCAAATGTTGTACTTGCTTCCTCTCCACGTGCTTTCCTCTCTATCCATATTCTGTTTTCTCTGTTCCCCTTCAGATGCTTTTTCCTCTCCACTGTAGATATTTGTACAATCTCCTCACTTTCCTTCCTGCAATCTCTAAGGCTAAATTTACACATCTGGGGAACTTATCTGAGTGCCGTCTGATATTTGTGTCAGACAGTGTTCAGACCCATAGAGATAAAATAGATGTTTTCACACTTCCGGTAAAATCATGGATCGTAGCGTAAAGGCCCCTTTACATTTAGTGATGTACCAGCGATCCCAACAACGATACGACCCGGTCAGGATCGCTGGTGCATCGCTAAATGGTTGCTAGTGAGCTGCCACACAGGCAGATCTCACAGCGATGTAGCGACACAGCAGCGGACGTTACTTACCTTTCAGACGTGGCTATCCTGATGTCCTCCCGCCCACGTCCATGCGTCTCTCGTCGGAGCCAGCAGGAAGCCCAGCAGGAAGCGCCCGAGGAGAAATGGAGCTGCACGATCTCGCATGAGCAGCGACAGACAGCGGGGGAGCCGGTCGGAGGTAAGTATCACACATAGCGTCACCGTGTCACAAAATCGGTGACGCTTTAGCGATATCGCTATGTGTAAAGGCCCCTTAAGATCCACAAGATTTAGAGCATGTCCTGTTCTAATCCAATTTATAGGTTAAACTTGCCCATATCCAGTCTATGTGGGTCCATGAGACATGAATGCAAATCAGAAGGCTCCCAATTTTCTCCCATTTTGCCTACTTGTCTCACTAATCTGTTGCTTAATGATAAACTTGAATAAAACATGTGACCTTCAAAGGGTTTTATATAGGCTTGGAGTCATACACATCTTTTCTGTGAAAAAAAAAAACAGAAAAGAAAAACACAGAAGCAACTAGGATGCAACACCTAAAAAAAAAGGCAACTTCTCTTGGATGGAAACACTAACATGGATGTATGAATCTAGCGAGAGAAGGGAGAGTGGGGAGAGCTGTCAGAACCAGGATAAATAGCTTTGATGGATTTGTAGCATTTTTTGAGAAATCACTCAACTAAATAAAAGACTTACAGACACTCTGCAACATCAAAATTGTGAGAAATTTTTAAAGAAGACCATTTCAGAATTTGCTTAGCTTGGTATTTAAGAAGTGCTGTACATTAGCAAAAAAATCTATACAAAGGAACTTTTAAGTAAAAAATCTTGGCATTGGTGTTCTAAGAAATAATTGGAGTTTTTTAGAAGCTATTGAATGCAACAAGTTTTATAGGCTGAAAACTTATCTGTTCGGTTACTTTCCGGTCAATAATGTGTGCATATAAGATACATTAACCTCTTTCCCACCTGAGACATATCCATATGTCTCAATGACCTGGTACTTATTGACCTGGGATGTATGGATACGTCCCGGTGATTTGGCACGCACAAATGCCATGTGTGCATGATCGCCACCAGATGTAAGCTGATGCTGACAGCTGACATCCGGCACACAATTTGATTTCAGCATTTTGGGAGCAGGCAGAGGGAAGACAGCCCCTCTGCCCTTGGATAGGAGACCCTGCAATGTCATTGCGGGGTCCCAATCAATGCCATGATGACCCAATGTCATCATGATGACATCCAGGTCACCAAAGCTAGCAAAGTTGCTTGATCATGCTCAGAGTATGATCAGTGCAGCGCTGACAGTTTGCATAGCATAGGGATTCTCCTGTATCTCTATACTATACAAGAGATCAGCCTACAAAAAATCAAAAGTCTCATAGTGGGACAAAGTAAAAGAGTAAAAAAAGGAAATAAAAACTAAACAAATTGTATAATAAATAAATTAAATTTTTCACCTGCTGTTAATTCTGCCTCCCAAAGATCGCAGTAAGGCTCGCAGCTTACACCAGGGTTTCCGTGTAAATCTCTGAAATACGTCATTTAGATGGAACCCCCATTGGAAGATTTCTTAAAATGAGGCAGATGAAGGAACTGTGGATACCGTTGGACCTGTGAACAGGCGGTGTTGGTCTTTTAAGGATTGCATAAAAGTGCCATCGGCCACAGTTTTGTGCACTTCTGAAAAGAAGACCACCACTGAACAGAGGCCAGAGTCCAGAGTGACTCTACAGCCTCATTAGAGTGAATGGATCCCTCCAGGGTTTCATCTGAATCACATCACTCAGAGGTTTAGATGGAAATCCCGAAGTGCTCAGCGTAGAGTGCCAAATAAATGTGATCCCAAACATTATGTAAAATGTTCCTAACCAAAGATTCAGCTCAATCCACAAAAAGTACCCACTCAGGTCCATCATCTGTTAATGGAAATATAGGGGGCTTTCATGATACCGATAGCTCTGGAAAAACACCTCGGCCTTCAAAAGAAATTCAGCAAATTCTGCTCTCCTAAATCCAAATGCCCCTTTCCCTTCTAAGCCAAACAATGTACCTAAACAACATATAGCGTCCACATGTTTGGAACTTTTGAAATGATGGGAGTCCGCCTTACTTACCGTGCATGTGTCCAGATGCATGAGCTGGGCATAATGTACTGGCCACTGTAAGGTACTGGTCACTACAGCATACCGGTCACTGCAACGGCAGTTTACAATTTTTAATCAGCAACATTCATTGCTTGTTTCTGGAAAACACCCATGGAGTAAAAATAGTCACAACACCTGTAAATAAATTCTAAAAGGGGTATAATTTCCTAAATGAGGTCAACTGAGGGAGTGATTCTGCTCTTCTAGCACTTAGGGGCTATGTACATGGAGTCCGCAAAATATTCTAGTAAAATCTGGGCTGCAGGAGGCAAATAACACTCCATCCCTCCCAAACCTCTCTGTATGGCTAAGCAGTACTGTAGAGCCACATATGGGGTATTGCCACATTCAAAAGAAATTGTAGGACAAATTATGGTGCCATTTTTATCCACTTCTTGTGTGAAAATGTAAAATCTGGGGCTAAAACAAAATTTCGGTGGTAAAAATATAATTATTTTTTCTTCACTGCTCAATGGTATAAAATTATGTGACACTCCTGTGGAGTCAATATGATCACTACATGTCTAGATGAATTTGTTGAGAGGTATAGTTTGTAAAATGGGGTCACTTATGGGAAGTTCTGCTGTACTGGCACCTCATGGGCTTTCCCAGTGGGTCATTCAAAAATATGTACAAGGCACGATAAGGTAAGACAAAGAGGTGCACTAACAGTGGCAAACCATACTGCACTAAGAAGAGAAAAAGAACCACTGTATAATGAGCACACGACCAATATTATCAAAAATGAAAAACTTTATTAACACACATCAAACATTGAAACATAAGTAAAACATGTAGGTCCCCCCATGTAATGCACAATCCCAATTAATAACAACAATACATTGACAAGGAGATAGAATGTCCCCAATGCATCAAAGTAACATTATTCAATTACCATAACCGTCTAGTCAGGTAAACCCAGTCATTTAAGGTCAAATATATGAAACATATTCAATCAGCTGCCACCAGACGCTCAGCAGTGTGGGCTGCAGGGGAAGGGGTGTAAAATATGTCACCCCAAACCAAACTTAAAATAAGATGGCCCTGAGATTATAGTAGATACAATAGCCCTCAATGCATACAATTGCCCTGCACTAGCACATAGATTGCAGTCATTAATAACCTGAGATAGAAATGCTGTGACAGCACATGAGCCTGACCAAATGGGATAACCCCTGGAACCCAATCACCAATACCAGGAACCAATAGCACATCAAAACCAGGGAGCATAAAGAGGGGGGCGTGAGACAAACCCCACGTGAAGCGCAATGTCAGAGACGGCTTTGTCAGGGGAAGTGACGATATGTGGCTAATGCCAAGTTTAAATACCTTAATCATTATTGGTCAGTGGCCACCGGTGTCACCAGAATCCTCGGGCTGGAAGTGGAAGTGACGCCATAGGAGGATGCGTGAAGTATGGGCAGACGTCTCTGCCCATACATGAACCAGTGCGCATGAGCTGGTACATATCGTACAACACATATGAAGCTAATAGTAAGACCAGTGACGCACTAGAGAGAAATACGGATGACTGAGAGGCACTAAAATCATGCGTTGCACACGGACCAATGTTTCTCTATGGGGCAGATCCCATCAGCTGTATATTTCTCGGCTGTATTTTACAGGCTGAGAAAATTGCAGTATGCTGCGATTGTCACTGTATTCCTGCAAAAATACGCCAATGCAAGTCTATGGGAGCGAGAAAAATACAGATTACACACGGACCACACGTGTGACTTGCGAGAAATACACAAGACTTTTCCAGGTGACAGGAAATGGACCAAGCCATAATCAGGAAGCCTAGACATGCTAATTAGCTCAAAAAGCATTGCAGACATCCCGGAAGAACGCCTCCTTGGAGATGCTCATCATTCTGGTCTAGGAAAGGCCAGAACTTTGGGACCAGAGGGATGTAAATTACTCAGATCCGGCCAGAAAAGAGGCAGCATGCAGGCGCATCCGTGGACAAATGTTTCCAGATTTTCTGGTCCATCCACGTGAGGGACAGCAAAAAATTAGTAAGTTCTCTTTTTTTTGCAAAGTCCTATTGACTGCACTAAATACCACATTTTCCCAGTAGCCCCTAAAATCCTATTATGTGTATTTGTGGCTCATTCTGTGTAATCGCAATTATGTTTTGAACTGCCACCTTACTAGGCCACATGACAATGTTAAATGAATATACACTTTTTGCTCAAATTTGCGCAATGTAATAATAAATTATTGTGTCACATTGTAGTGAAAGATGTGATGATATGCTGGCGCAGCATCTGTGACCAGTACAGGTGGGAAAGTAAGCAGCGGGCCAGGAGTGGGGATGCAGCACCGACCAAGCGGAAGTATATATATTATGACCAGCTGGTATTTCTGGCTCCCATTCTGGATCTCAGACCGTAAGAACATACATCACGCTACACTACACATATGGTTTTTAGGGTCATATCGCCAACCTTTTTTTTTCACATTTCCACACAGAACTCAGTCCAACCTCACTGAGAGGGAGACAGGGTCGGATTCTCGGATTCTGAGGCCATTATAGATCCCATCAGGGGAGGTGAAGAGATGGCTGGCCCATCTTCTGAGCCTTCCAGCTGCATCCCCCAAGCTCCACCTGCACCAGCACCTGCACCAGCATCTACACCTGTACCTGTACCAGCACCCGGCAGCCTTGATGACAAGGGCAACAGCAGCAGCCCTACTGTGCATCTTGAGGCCTCCCCCCAGCCTGCTGTCATATCCCGCCATGGGAGACGAAGGCGAGGGTGAGGAGGATGGATGAGGGTGAGGAGGCATATTCGCGCCTCCTGGCCTGGTACCTCTGTCCCCTACCCTGTGAGGTGAGGCTACGTGTGCGAGGATCCATTCAGATCCCCATTGATGCATACACACCCCCCAATACCCCATATGAGGTATTTGAGTACTTGGAGTGGCGGCAGCTGTCACCCCGTAACCTCCTCCGAGTTGCCCCCAATCCAGAAATGCATGCTCAATATGGATCTGAGGCACCTCCTACATGTGTGTCTACACCTCAACACATCCCCCCAAATCAACCTTGGCCACCACATGCCAAAATAGCGGCCTATAACCCACCTGCCCAATATGGCAACTTGTTCAGACCTAGTGTTGGAGGCTGGTCCCAACCTGGCTTTGGATGACATAGCCATATTGGGGGATATGACTCACGTGGCTACTAGAACCCCTCTGGCCACTTTGCAACTCAGCAACATGATCCTGGCCACATAATAAATCATGGCCAAGATTATGCACCCACACAGGGTCAAGGGCAAGTTGGCCACCAAAGTCAGCAACAAACAGAGGCTGGACTCCCGCCATCCCCACCCCCAACCTACCAAAATTTGTAATTTTTCTTTTTGTCTGATTTTGCTGTATCAAATTTCTGTTCATGTTAAAATATTTGGTTTTACAAATCTTGAAAAAAAGATATGCCCAAATTTGTATGGGCACAAAAGCCATATGACTGAAATATGGTTTTCGTTAAAAAAGTTTACTTTTGGCACCATAAAAAGTTCCAAAATGCCAAGTTTCATCTATTATTGACTTCCTAACTTTTAAGTTCAAAAATAGAAAAAATATAAGATAATTTAACTGAAAACGCACAACTTCAAGGAAAAAAGTGATATTTATATACACAAACATTTGACACTTACAACATAGATACAGCATGCTCTTGCCAGAGAGTAGCACCCTGAGGTGTAACAAAATAATTGGCAAAAACATCATGGACTTTGAGTCCAGAGAGAGGACGACGGTGAGGGATCACATGTGGTCTAGGCCTACCCACATTGCCAACACACCTTCAGCACCATCAGATGAATTTGTGTGAAGTTAAGTAGGACCACATATGCCATTTATGTTGGCTTCACTCAGCTGAATTGTTGACTGGAGGACCTGCCATTTGGCACAAAGAGTGCCAAAGGCGCACTCCACCAGTCGCTGTGTGCATGATAGGCGCAAATTAAAAATTCTGCACCGGTGGTCCAGGTTTCGACGAGGATATGGCCTCATTACATGCTGGGTTAATTGAAAGCCCTCATCTGGAACAAGGACATAAGGCACAGAATCTTGATTGGAGCCTGGAAGTTGACGTGGTGGTGGTAGGTCTAACTGGTTACTGTGCAGCCGCCGACCCATAATGGAAGAATTGAAGACTCTAGAGTCTCCAGTTCTTCCATAGGCCCCAATGTCAACAATTATAAACCTGAAGTGACTGTTAACCAGAGCCAACAATACTACAGAAAAATATTGCTTAGAATTATAGAACTGGGACCCAGAGTTAAGCAGCTTACACACACAGATGTGCTTCCCATCCAGGGCTCCAATACAATTGGGAAATTGGCAGTGCTCCTCAAATCCCCAGGCAATCCGCAACCAGTCTTCCATCTTGGGCTCAGGCATGACCACTTGATGAAGTCGTGACCAGATTTCGGAACAGGTTGACCGGAATATGCCTGATATTGTAGATTTTCCAATCAAAAATTCATGATAGAGTGCTGCATAAGACAGACCAGTTGTGAGGATGCTAAAAGAAAAGGAGGAGCCTTCACACAACCCATATATATAGGAACACTTCCCATACACATATGAATAAAAAAACACCACATACTCACCTTACTCCTGTTCCCCTGGTGCTTTGCTCTAGCACCCTAAGCTAAACTTGTATTTGTGGCACGTATATGCAGGCACATGCCAGTTGACGGCGTTACAGCAGAGGTGATGGGAGCTTCACTGGAGCTTTGCTGCTATTCTTTACCTTTGGCAGTGGAGCTCCAGGAAAGATCCAAAACAAGAGGGCTCCAATACATTATTAAGAGGGCGATCAGGCCATTGACCCACCTGAGCCTCAGGCCCAAGGTGGCCGCCCAGATTACCCTCATTATAATCCACCTATGACTGTATGCCTTTTGTTTACCAATCTTTCAAACTGTAAAACCACTTGATATCGCTTTACATTGCATAAGTAGAAAGAATGAGGAAGGCTTGTAGATTCAATGCTGTTCCCTGTGGTTCATAAGGTTGGGGTCAAGTCTATTGAGTATGATAAACTGCCTTTTGGTTGTGCAATCAGTCATAACTCACTTTCATGGAGGCTTTATGAACTTTTCTCCTTTGCTGTAATTTTTGCTGCCACTATAAACATTCATATAGTGGAGCATGAAACTTATCTGGTTTCTCTGCCTATAGTTCTTGCCCAATGTGTTTACTGTGCAGTACCCTGTTAATTTCATAGACAAGTTGAAAGCGTGGCTTACGTTCTACATCATATATGAGCACAGAGATGGCACCCCTTTCTGTGAGAAATAATGGCAGCTTTGTGTCTTTTAGTAAGACTGAGCATACGTCATTATTTCTCAAAGGCGGACGACGCTACAAGGTAGATCGGCAGTATCTCCACCATCAACAATTTGACCAAGTGAGAGTTTAGTTGACAAACCAGAAAGAGACTGAAAGCAAACTCCTGTTTCCTCGATGTAAAATGAGGGATGGACATTTGCCGGTGTTTATCTCTTAAAATATATCAACTTGACAAACTGTTTCTGTATCTTATTTATCCATCAAGGTGCTGTGGGATTGGGAACTGTGGGGTAGATTTGAAATAGGTCTTATTGATGAAGTGGAAATGACAACATTAATTGTTATGGTGATGGAGAAAGTGGACTGAGAAGAGCATTGACTCAGACTAATGGTGTTACTTACTGTCAGAGACAACCTCACTCCGCTGTGATTGAGACCAGTGATGTGTCCTGCATTTGGTAGGGACAATTGCTGTCATCAATGCAATTTGTGTTATTGCTAGATGCTCAACTTGTTTTTTTCATGGTATGTTTTTTTCTAAAATGCTGCTTTCATTTCCATTGCCAGTTCCATGTTTTTATTTAATGTACGGTGCATTATTTTCTTACATGATGCCAGAAAAGTAATAACATTACAGCTCTCAGAATAGGTCTGCAAAAGCAAATTATGTTGTGTAAAATAATGTACCTCATGTACAAAAGTATTCTGGTATCACTATAATCATACTGCTAAAAAAGCTGCGTAATCACTTTTACTGCACAGTGAATGTTGGAACATAAAAAATGAAAAAAATATTCTTGAATTGCAGGGGTTTGTTCATTTTGAATCCAAAAAGTCTGAATAAAAAGTGATTATAAAATATTATGTTACCCAATATGGTACCAATATAGATTTTAGATTAGATTAGATTAGATTAGATTAGATAAACTTTATTGATCCCGGAGGAAATTACAGTATTACAGCAGCAGAACAAAGATCAAAGATCAAGAACATTACAAGAACAATACACACTTTACAAAATAAGTCTATATGGACAGCAGATGCGGATAGACTGGTACTTGTAACTCACCAATTCCCCCCCATACACTTTGAACTTCATTTAGTCTTGGGATGCTTTACACTTATACATTTGTTAAACATCCCCACAGCTGTCGGAACAAACGATTTTCTATATCTTTCCTTTTTACACATTAGTTGGAGTAGACGCTTGCTGAATGTGCTCTTTTGCTTCGCAAACAGTTCATAGAGCGGGTGTGTATTGTTGCTCATTATAGCCTTGCATTTCTTAGTAATTCTATCCTCTAATACCTCCTCGAAAGTCCTGAGTTGTAGACCCACCGCCGCACTAGCCTTCTTGATAAGTTTATTCAGCTTATTCGCGTCAGCTGTGCGCACACTACTACCCCAGCATATAATTGCATCAAAGATTGCACTCGCCACAATGGATTGGTAGAACATTTCAAGCATTTTGCTACACACATTAAACGACCTTAACTTCCTTAGGAAGTAAAGTCTACTCATCCCTTTCTTGCAAACCTTCTCCATATGGCACCTCCAATCAAGCTTGCTGTCCAGGTGAACCCCCAAATATTTGAAATTCTCCACCATCTCCACATCCTGACCATCAATAGTGATAGGTAAGCAATCCTTCATGCACCTTCCATAACTCAACACCAGCTCCCTGGTTTTCTTTACGTTGAGTTCTAAATGGTTAGCCTGGCACCAGTCAACAAAGTCCAAAACCACCCTTCTGTATTCCTCCTCCCCCCGGTCTCTCTCAATACCTCCGACTATCACTGAGTCATCAGAGTACTTCTGAAGGTGACAAAGGTCTGATTTATACTGAAAATCAGCTGTGTATAACGTAAAAAGGAATGGCGACAGCACCGTTCCCTGAGGGGCTCCAACACTACTCCGCACACTATCCGATACGGCCGCCCCCAACCTCACAAACTGTGGCCTGTCCGACAGATAATCAATGATCCAATTCACTAGTCCCTCATCAACCGCCATTTCAACCAGCTTTTTACGTAATAATAGTGGCTGTAAGGTGTTGAATGCACTGGAGAAATCGAAGAACATGGCACGCACAGTGGTTCTATCATTGTCCAAAAAGGAATGTACTGTTTGTAGTAGATACGCTACAGCATCGTCCACCCCCAGACTCTGCCGATACGCAAACTGAAGGGGGTCCGTAAAAGCAGACACCCTCGGACACAAGTAGGCAAGTACAATTCTCTCCAAGGACTTCATCACATGCGATGTTAAGGCCACCGGTCTATAGTCATTATGGGAGCTCGGGAAGGTAGTCTTGGGAACCGGCACCAGGCAAGAAGTCTTCCATAGAACTGGTACTCTCTGTGATTGTAAGCTCCAGTTAAACAGGTGCTGGAAGACAGTGCACAACTGATTCGCACACACTCTGAGGACACGTGGACAGATACCATCAGGCCCTGCTGCTTTACCCATGACCAGCTTACTAAACTGTTCCCTCACATCATTTTCGGAGATCAAGAAAGACTCCGACTTCCTCCCCCCAGTTGATATTGCTCGTCTCTCCCCGGCCCTCTCCTCTGTTGACATGGCACATTTATTGTTGAATCTGTTGAAAAAAACATTCATTTCATTAGCCATGATCAGCCCCCCACCCCCCTGATCTGACCTTGCCTTAAACCCAGTCAAAAGCTTCATTCCAGCCCACACTTCTCTGGAGTTGTTATGTGACAATTTATTTTCCAATTTAATTCTGAATGCTTCACGGGCAATCCTAATTTTCCCCTTTAAGTCTCTCTGAACAATTTTCATTTCCTCCTTGTCCTTCCTTTCAAAAGCTTTTTTTTTCCTGTTTAGTAGATGTTTCAATTCTTTTGTAATCCAAGGCTTATTGTTTGCAAAACACCGAACCTCATGAATAGGTACAATATTGTCAGTACAAAAGTTGATGTAATCAGTAACTCTCCTGGTAACCTCATTAACATCATCATTAGGTTCCCTGGCACATAACACCTCCCAGTCTGTGCATTCAAAGCAGTCTTGTAAAGTCTTTTCAGCTGCCGGAGACCATTTCCTTATCCGTTTAATTGTCGCTGGTTGTTTGCAGACAACTGGTTGATAAGCTGGAGACAATAGTATGAGATTGTGGTCAGATTTCCCCAGGGGGGGCAATGCAGATGATGAGTAAGCATCCTTAACACTGGCATAGAGGAGATCCAATATATAATTGTCCCTTGTAGAACATTTGACATATTGATAGAATTTTGGTAATGAGATCTTGGCTCTATTAAAATCCCCAGAAATGACAGTTAGAGAGTTAGGGTGTTTCGTCTGAAGCCGGGCAATCACCCCAGACAGTACATCCCCAGCTGCCTCTGGATTTGCAGATGGTGGTATATACGACACCACTGCAATAACAAGAGAGAATTCTCTAGGCAGATAGTAAGGCCTGAGGCCCACTGCTAATAGTTCAATGTTTGGGCAACAATGTCTCTCCTTTACTGTTACATGCCCCTGATTACACCATCTGTTGTTAATGTACAGTATCACTCCTCCACCCTTCTTCTTACCGCACTTCACTCTGTCCCTGTCAGCCCGAACCATTTGAAACCCCGGTACCGATATACTTGAATCCGGGACGTCCTCATGCAACCAGGTTTCTGTAAAGCACATGAGACTGCATTCCCTGAACTCCTTCCGGGTCTTACTCAGAGCCAGCAGTTCATCCGACTTGTTACCAAGCGATCGTACATTACCCATGATGATGGATGGGACTGCAGGTTTAAACCTTCTCCTCCAGGACTTGGTCTTCTTGCCTGCTCTGCAACCTCTGAAAGGTCTCCTCATTTCCCGTGGAACATGTGGTATTGCAACTGCTGGAGAAGACTTTGTCCTGCGCATTTCCAGAAGACGACTCCTTGAATACACTACTCGATTAGCGACAGACCTAGGGACAACCATCCGATCAGTGATTCCATCCATCCCGGGAGACCTCTCCGTGGCATACTGTATACGGTGCTCTCCGCTAAGCACATATGGCTGTATCACTGACACAGGCTGTGGGCAGCAGCATACATCCGTCGGTAGTATTAGCTGAGATGGACCATATTGCGTACCCCAAAGTGGCCATGCCAGCAGGGGACTTGTGGGTGGTAGTGGAGGATCCGGGTAAAAACCATATGCAGTGTGCCCGGCAGCAGTAGAAAGTGTGGGGGTGTGCTGCATTTTCCATCCCACAGCAGACCAGCGTGCAGGAACGTCGCAATCCACGAGATGAAAACGTTGCATAGATCCAAGGTTGAAATTAGAGGTCCAAAAAGACATCAGGAAAGGTATAAAACACTGTAACAAACAAAATAAAATAAAATAATAGCTGCTGCAATGGGCTGCCACTAGCAAGGCACCCTATTGTCTCCACAGTCTGGCAGAGAGCAGACAGGCACGTCTGCACACCTCTGAGTCCAGGAGAATTTTAACTCTTCTGACAACAAACAAATCTAATATAGCTCTGTCAATAATAAAGGAAATTTCTCCAGGAACGGGAAGCTGTATTTCTTCTATTCATTTGGACATTCATCCTGCTGCACTGCAGGTTTCCGTGCTTGACCTCCTAGATTACCAGAGGGGTGAGCTGGCTTTTTTTTTCCTTTTTCATAGTCCCTTTTGAGTGTTGTCTTGTTCCCCTATTGGTTTTTGAGCTATTGAGATTATTTGTCTGATAAGATACGATAATTCTAACTTCATTTGAGAAAAATTTGTTGGAAGATTCTCCAATTGTTATATTGTTCAGCATGTCACAACCACCTGATGTGGGAGTTTCAGACTCTGAAACATCTGAGTTGCTTAATCAAGGTTTGAACTCACAAAGACACGGCTGCTAGAATTTTTTCTTTGAATGATGATGATCAACCCTCTAATAATGGCAATTTGGTGTTGCAAATGTCTAGACTGGAAAGTCTTTTAATTAAGGAAATGAAAACATGGTGGGACCGCACTACTCTCCAATCTTATTTGGAGAAAAAAATGTTACCAAGTGGTTTGAGAATTAAAAAAATAGCGACCACTTGATTTTCTGATGACTTCAAAAATAGATGTCAAAATATACTAACAGATTGCTCCTTTCAGCTGATGAAACTCATTATTGAGCAAGAAGAATTGACTTTGAAGGATGTTAATGATAAAATTGAGCATTTGAAATCTGAGATGAAGGATTTGGTATCTACACAGCAATATATTTTATCTTAGAAATCTATTATGGACAAAATGGCACGCTTGGAAGAGAAAATTATGGCTTTGAAAAAACCTAAATTTGAAAGAGATCGAGATGATTATGCCAGAAATGTAGTCTATGTTTGGAAAGGACATTCATCTTTAAGACTCTTTTATAAAAAAAAGCCACAATAGACACACTCATAGGAATAAGAAATCCAATAAAAAGTGAGTTTTTTGGCTGCAGACACTTCCTTGGAGAATATTGATTTTTTTACCTCTGAGGAAGGATCTGATTCGTCTGTGGAAATACCCCTCCTCAGTTCTACTAGACGCAATACAATCTATAATAGGGGCTCTGCTCAGGAACATGTTTCAAAAAATGCAGGTGGAGGAGGAAAGGGGTCAAGAAACATAAAAGATGGAAGAGGACGTAATCCCTCCGATTTGTGAATCTCTCCAGTTATGTTCTTAGTGACTATCAAATAAAGTTATTATCTAAGGCAGAGGTCTCAATCTGCATTCCCCAAGGGCAGCAAACAGGTCATGTTTTCAGGATTTCCTTGTATTGCACAGGGGATAATTTAATCACCTGCACAGATAATAATTCCAGCACCTTGTGCAATGCTAAGGAAATCTTGAAAACATGCATGGTTTGCGGCCCTCAAGGAATGCAGTTTGAGACCTCTAATCTAAGGGTTTATCTTTTAGCCCAACTAATGAATTTGACGTTTGCAATACAATATTAGACGTGAACAAATTTGCAAGGAATCTCACCTTGCGTTACCATTTTTATAGATTTGGATGACTCATTTGATTCTGATGTTGGCACTGTAGCTAAATCAGTTTCTAATATTAATAGTTTTGAGGAGCAACGTTCTATTTTGCTTTTGCAACAATTGGCAATGGAATCATTGGAAAAAGATATAAATTTGAATTTTTGCTTTAAAATTAAAAACCCATATTTCTATCCTATCCAATCCCGCACGGCGTTACTTGATGATTTTCAGAATTTAATAGAGAAGGAACTTCATTCTTTAAAAGATAAAATTAGGGATAAGAGAATTTTCCAACATTTAACTTGGGAGGAAAGACAGGCTAATTGTAGCAGTGATAGGAAGTTTGGGTGAGAATTTAAGTATAATGAACACTGTTGCAGACTTTAAACAGAAGTCTGCAAACATGTTCCAGGGAAACCAGAAGGTCTTAAAGTGTGTGGGGAGAGAGGCAATGAGAGTACCTGTCAGTGTGAAGGACCTGAAGCACGGGAACACTGGGGGAGTGGCCGGGGCCAGACACCTAGTAGCGACTGTGACCAGCGAAGCTAAGCTAGAGAGTAGTCAGGATGTGCCGAAGTCAAGCCAGGAGGTCAGAGTAGTGCCAAAGGATGAGACACAGAGCTGTCAGGACGTAGCCAGATGTCAGGAAACCGAAGATATCAGAGAAGTACCAATGGGTCAGACAGGAGGGAGGTCAGAATATAAAGTCAGGGTCAGAACCAGAAACAGACAATCAGCACAGAATCACAAGGCAATAGTCAGAACGAGAGGATGGATCAGGTGAAACACTTGAAGGCAGAAACAGACAAAGCAGTATGCAAACACACCAGGGGTCAGCTACTCAGCCAGGATTGAATGTATCACTGACAAAAAACCCCTGGGAGGGGTGGTTTCTTAGGGTACCGTTACACCTAGCGATGCATCAGCGATCCCGACTAGCGATATGATGCGGTCAGGATCGCTGGTGCATCGCTAGGTAGTCGCTAGTAAGCTGCCACACAGGCAGATCTCACCAGCGACATCGCTGGGGACGGGGATCGCTACTTACCTGTCAGACGCGGCGATCCTGCGTCCTCCCGCCCGGCTCCACGCGTCGCTCGTCGGCGCCGCAGGAAGTGACCGGCGAAGAATGGTCCAGGAGCGCGATCAGCGATAACCAACGGGGGAGCCGGTCGGAGGTAAGTATCACACACAGCGATATCGCTAGCAATATCGCTGCAACGTCACAAAATCGATGACTTTACAGCGATATTGCTAGTGATATCGCAGTGTGTAACGGGGGCTTTATAGTCCTTCCGAAATCAAAGGGAGGCCACAGAAAATTAACCCTGCTAGGATGGAAAAGGAGATCCCGTCCACAATCATGACAGTATGTTCCTGAATTGACATGTATTTACAGCCATAGTGCGGGAAACCACTGGTTTTCTGAGAGATGTCAAGCGCATTATTTCTTCTCTTAAAGGTACAAAATGGCCAAAAGAATGTTGTTTGTTGTCATGCGATGTTATTGAGTTATACCCTTCATCAGCAATTGTAGCTTTGACATCCTTTTTAAAGGTTCACAGTAATTATACTCCTGCCATAAACGAATTTATTTTGATGTCAACAGACTATCTTTTGTCTCATAACTATTTTTCTTTCAATAAAAAATTCTTCCTACAAAAACAGGGAGCCCCGATGGGGGCAGGTTTCTCACCTGCTATTATTAACATTTATATAGCTGTTTGGGAAGAAAAATTCATTTTTCAAACAGGTTCAGTTTTTCATCCCATATCAGGTGCTATGGTCGCTATTTTGACGACCTGTTACTGATATGAGATGGATCTGAGGAGGAAGCAAATGATTTTCTGGGGTTCCTTAATGACAATGGAATGAATTTAAAATTTACTTGGAGCACACAAAAAAAATTCCATTGATTTTTTGGATATTGCCCTTAGGTTTTCAGATGATGGTATTTTGATTATTCCTTTTAGGAAAGAAATGGATACTAATTCCACCTTATATGCAACATCATGTCATTAAAAAAAAAACAATTAAAAACATCCCTGTAGGTGAATTTTTTTCACACAAAAAGAAACACTTCTTGTGAAAAAACTTTTAAAAAGGAAGTTAAAAAAATCAGCAATAGATTATCAGCAAGAGGATATTCCTCATCGATGATCAATAGGGCTATTTCTGCTGAAGAAATGAAAAATAGGAAAGAGATGTTTGAAGAAAAAATTATTTTGAAAGATAAAAATATTAATCCTATAACATTTGTTACCCATTATAGTATAACCCCCAGTTTCGGGATATTAAAAATCTTATCCTTAAATATATACCGGTTTTATACCAAGATGAAAAATTGAGAGATATCCTACAAGGAAATTTGAGGTTTACAGCAAGAAATGCCCCTACCTTAGGGGATTTTTTATTGTCTAGTTTATATGTTAATCAAACAGGAATTGCTAATACGTGGCTACATTTTAAAGGCAATCATAAATATGGTCATGATGTTTGCACATGTTGTGATTATATGCAGACCTCTAGTGATTTTTGTTCTAGCGTTACAAATAAAAGCTATAAAATAAATTCCTTTATTAATTGCAACACTATATATGTAGTTTATTTGACAACATGTACTGTACAGGTTGTAATGTACAATATGTAGGTTGCATTTCTAATGCTTTAAAAGTTGGAGCTAGACGTCATTTGTCGGATAATAAAGTGACTAAGTGCTCTGCAGCATCTAGACATTTTTCAATGCAACATAGTGGTGGTTTGTCCATGTTTAAAATTATGGGGATTGAAAGAGTAATTAAATCTTGGAAGGGGGGAAATCATCATAGAAAAATGATGAACAGAGAATTCTGGTAGATCTACAACTTAAAAACGAGATTCCCTAGAGGTATGAATATAAGACAGGATTTAACTTATCATACTTGATAAACCAAAAAAATTTTTCAAAACAATTTTTTATGCTTTTTTGTTGCGTTTTTTGAGTTACTTGATTATTTTATATATTGTTTTATATATTAATTTCATTTATTTTATTTATTTTTGAATGTTTTGGGGCTATTTTGCTAAGGAGATTGTATTATTATTTTTCTTCTATATGTGGTTTGCTATGCACATCCTTGAACGTATATCAGGCTTTGGTTAATTAATGTGTATTGGTTTAATGATACTCTGTACCTGATTTAGCAACCACTTGTATATAACACTAGCGAAATGGAGTATGTGTAGAGCAATGATTAAGAGCTGCTAAGCTCGAAATGCGTCTATTCTGTCCCACCTTTGGTGGTGATAATATGCTGATATGAAGTTGGATTTTATATACTTTGTCCAATAAAGGAAATTTCTCTATGAACAGAAAGCTGGATTTCTTCTATTTATTTGTCAGAAAATTTGTTTTAAAAGTTATTTAACTATTTTTCAATAAAAACTTTTCAGTGCGCAAAAGTTACAAAAAAAAGTTATAAATCTAGTATCACTGTAATTTTACTGACCTGAAGAATAAAGCTGACTTATAACTTACACCTCATGATGAACATTGCAAAAAAAAAATAAAATAAAAGCTATTGAAATGCTGTGTATTTGTTCATTCTGCCTCAAAAATAAGTTTAATGCTCGGTTTACATTTCTACTGAGCTATACACTGAGCATTTGCATAGGAGTTTCTATCCAAGTACCTAAAAATGCCTTCAGATTCACCAAGAGGGACATATCCTTACAATGGCAGAAGATGCAAAACCTGAATTCATATAGAGACCAACGACAAGATCCAAATCCCCAACACACAGCAGGACTACTGTATAAGATCCCCGGGACATTCACATGTTCCTCTTCCAATGTGGTGTATTTAATTCTATGCAATATATGTCCTGTGGGTGGCCTCTATGTTGGACAAACAAGACAGAGACTGAAGCAAGGATGAGGTCTCACTGTCATACAATTACAGACAAAAAAAAAAACATTTTTACCTGTGGCCAAACATTTCTGTGGTCCAGGACACAACATAGACAATATGAAAGTTGTAATTTTGAAAGGCAATTTCACATCACAGAAGCATCCCAGAGTTTGGGAATGCAAATTCATTACAATCTTTGATTCTGTTCACACAGGACTCAATTTGTCAGAAGGATTTATGGCCCAATACCAAATCTGAGCTATTTCCTCCAAAAACAATGAAGGCACCATCAGCCCTTTGATCCCACATGCATATGGGGAACTTTCACACCACTTATCTAATCTTACCTAATTAAGGATTCTCTCTTAAGGCTGGGTTCACACGTGGCTTTTTTTTGCGTTTCCGCGGCTGTTTTAACCGCGCGATTTTGCCGCGAAAATGCGAAAAATAAGCATCCCATGCATTCCTATGGGATTCCGCAATGCTGTGCTAATGCTGCGGTTTTTACCGCGGCGGAATCGCTTCGCGGTAAAAACCGCAGCATGCTCATTAATTTGCGGAATCGCGGCGATCCCGCACCCATAGGAATGCATTGTTCCGCTTATTTCCCGCATGTGGCTGTGCACAACATGCGGAAAGTAAGCAGAACAATTGCGGATGGTACCCATGGTCCGGAGGAGAGGAGACTGTCCTCCGGGCTTTGGGTACCATATCCCTGTAAAAAAAAGAATTTAAAAATAAAAAATATTGTTATTCTCACCCTCCGACGTCCCGCGCAGCCTTCCCGCCTCTTTCCACGCTCCTGGTCCCAGTAGTCCTTTGCGAAAATGCCCGCGATGGCGTCCGTTCTCGCGGGATCGCGAAGTCTCGTAGTCATTCGCGCGACGTCATCGCGAATTACCGCGAGACGTCGCGATCCCGCGAGAACTGACGTCATCGCGGGCATTTTCGCAAAGGATTACTGGGAACGGATGCGCGGGACGTCGGAGGGTAAGAATAACACCGTTTTTTATTTTTTTTTACATTTTATCTTTTACTACTGATGCCGCATAGGCGGCCTCAGTAGTAAAAAGTTGGTCACACTCGTCAAACACTATGTTTGACGAGTGTGACCAACCTGTCAATCAGTTCTCCAAGCGATGCTACAGATCGCTTGGAGAACGCTAGCATTTTGCAAGCTAAATACGCTTGCAAAATGCTAGTTTTTCCGCGGGAAAATCGCGGGAATTTAAAATGCGATTTTCCCGCGGACTGGAATTCCGGAATTCTCGCCGTAATTTCCGCGAGAGTTCCGGTACGTGTGCACTTAGCCTTAAGCTCAGTGTTTGTTTATTGAAATGTCCATGTATCACACACCATGCCTGTACTCTTTACTGTATATAATTAGGTTTCTTCAAATATTTTGTTATATCACAACTAAACTGAACTAAAAGTGGCCGCGCTTAAACACTGTGTAGTAAATTTGCAAGCATACTGAAAATCACAGTAAAACTAAAGACAGACATTACTCACTGTTGCGGAGACTGGCTGTTGGTGATCATAGTACCTTTGAGGAAGGGGGACGGATCCCCCCCGAAACGCGTCAGGATTGGCCCTTGCACATGTTCGTCTTGCACGGACCGGTGACGTCACCACCCACAACTCACGCCCCCTCCAATCACGCCCCTTGCTCACCACGCTACTGTCCGGCGGCGCCATCGGCCGTGGCTGCCTGCCGCCCAGGGGGATGCGCTCCTTTGCGGGGAGCTGTTACTTTTGCAAACGGGAGGACGCTCCCTGGTTTTTCTTTAGTTTTGAGACTTTTCTTTTTAACATTTATGATTCAAAGAGTACTATGATCACCAACAGCCAGTCTCCGCAACAGTGAGTAATGTCTGTCTTTAGTTTTACTGTGATTTTCAGTATGCTTGCAAATTTACTACACAGTGTTTAAGCGCGGCCACTTTTAGTTCAGTTTAGTTGTGTTTTTTCAGTGGCAGACAGCACACTTAATCTGCCAGGTGTGCCAGCAGCTTTTCTATTGACTGTGTATTTGTAGCGCCGGTGTGTGTTTGTTTCTTTCTTTTTATTTTGTTATATCAGCCTGATGAAGGGACGTGAGCTTGCGTTGTAACATCATTCATTATATTTTGCTAGCCATTAAAAGGTAACATACCCACAATATGCAATCAGAGTGACAGTGTGCTCTGTCAGACGTCAGAAAATATTTACGGCCATATAGGCCATGTGGAAGTGAGCAGGAAGACGGTATCAGACATATGGCAAACTTATCTAGCTAGTTTGTGTAGTATGGCTATCAATTTTAACTGTTTCTGGACTGCCAATAGATTATAAACCTGAGTGCAGTCCACACATTACTCTGCACTGATGTGCTAAAATGGCACTCTAGGCAGCTTGCATGAGATTGTACAGCTGTGTGTGAGACACAGCTAGACTTCCCACTGAAAGACAAACATGATTTATTATCATGTCTGCCTTAAGCTCCCGTTACACATAGCGATATCGCTAGCAATATCGCTGTAACGTCACCTATTTTGTGACATAGCAGCGATATTGCTAGCGATATCGCTACATGTGATACTTACCTCCGACCGGCTCCCCGCTGGTTATCGCTGATTGCGCGCGAAGATCCTGGACCATTTCTCGTCGGGCGCTTCCTGCTGGGCTTCCTGTGGCGCCGACGAGCGACGCGTGGATGCGGGCGGGAGGACATCACGATCGCCGCGTCTGACAAGTAAGTAGCGACCACCGACCCCTGCTATGTTACTGGTGAGATCTGCCTGTGTGGCAGCTCACTAGCGACCACTTAGTGATGCACCAGCGATCCATATCGTTGTTGGGATCGCTGCTGCATCGCTAAATGGAACGGTACCCTTACTGATCACTGTCTACATAATCTGAACAACAGTGCTTCTTCTTCCAGACCAATCATCATATGACTGCTGTGTTTAAAGAGGAAGCAAGAGTTACATAGGTCCTAACAGAGCCAGGAAGGTCTGCAATGCAGCCTGGAAACAGATTTTCTTCTGTAACTGTGGCTTTTATGAGTCCCAGTAACAGGGAAAATTAGCAATAAAAACAATGTTGTGTTATGCTCAAATGTCCCCCAAATTTATTTTAGGATCTCCTAGGCACCATGGTGTGAAAAATGGAATAAATAAATACATGAATAAAAAAGCTATAAACTTAAAAAAGCAAAACTAAAAAAAGTTTCATTGTTTCCAACATAGAAAATATTTTGTGTGTAAAGGGGTTTTCTTTTGGTCCATTTTGATTAAAAAAAGGTAAAGCAGAGACCCATATTTCCTTTTATTTTTTAAAATTTAATATTGAGAACAATTTTTTTTAGAGCTGTTAATAGCTTATATACAATAAAACATGATCATTTGCATAGTAAGGTGACAGGGAATTCTATATGTCCTTTTAATATCAATGTATTTCTGGGGTCTTACATGCATACTCTGTATATGAAAATGCTGTTTCATGATAATGATTACACGTCTCTGGCGGCATACGCATAAAGAAGGCTGCGTACGTCCTCTTGGAGAGTGCTAGAGGTACTATTATGGTGTTAAAACGCCGGTTACAGACAGGATAGGTCTATCCACCTTCTATTCTGTCTGATACGCACAAACTGCCCTCTAATGGTGCTAAAGAACTTTGAGGTAGTAGGGATTACATTAGCCTGCATACTAATGATAGCTCTAGTCTTCTGGTTGATAAATAAGATCTCTGAGTATACAAGGCTCAGCAGGTTTAGCTGAGGGAAAAGATTTTTACTGGGCTAATAAGAAAATTTGGGTCATATTAGTCTGCCTACAGTTAATTGGATTTGCTCTCTGGTATATATAGGTTTATTATAACTGTAGAGAAGTGCCATCTCATACTGAGTACGTAGAGATTTAGTGTTAGGTGACCAGGTGGGTCACGAGGTCTGGCCAGACCACTAAATAGTTAACCTTCTTATCAAGGTTCCCATGGGTTTGATGCCTATCAACTGATCAGTTTCAGCTTAGGACACGCAAGTTCAAACAGTGAGCGGGGACCTCTTATAACAACGGGACGCAGTCTATGTATCGAATTCGCGTAGTGCAGTCGGCATGGATATTGCTAAGCAGGAGTGATAATGAAGTACACTTGTTGAGATGTGGGCACACAGTAACAGCGTATATTAAGAGAATAAGTGAATAGCAACCAGAGAAAGAGGCAGATAGAGAGATATGGTCTAGGTGCGGCCTGTACATTGAGTTAGTGAAGTGCAGTCAGTACGGGTCCGCAAGCCATAGGTATTTTACATTTCAGGACAAGCCAGGAGAATTTTTAGCCCCCAATACAGTCAAGTATCAACCAGAAAACATAGATAGGATTTTTAGCAGGAGCACCAGGAGGTAATAAGCTTAAGGAGTTAACAGTTTACTGAATCTGTGTGAAGGAATGTGAATGACCTTTGAGACTCTCGGCTGATAAGTGGAAGCGCATGATCTCATGTGTGAAATTCTGTGTGAATGAGAGCTCACTGTAGGTTCTGTCTGCAGACTGCGATTTTCAAAAGAAAATCTGATGCAAATCATGTCTTGTATGGCAGATGGATATTTGCTGGGACAGTCCCAGGTACGAATGTGAAGAAATTCCATTACATACAGCGAACTGGTGGAGGGTGCTGTTAGCATTAAACATGCATATCCCTTTAAGTAATGCGTTGAAAGGTCACACGTTACGAGACCTGAGGCTTGGTGAACAGTTTATATTGCAAAGCCCAGACGGACAAGTTTTCCACAATAGACGGTTCCGTGTTAGGAATCGAGGAGGCACCTGTTGAGTGGTTTAAACTGTGGGTTGTATTGCTTGCCGTGTGTGTGTGTGCCAGATATTCCATGAGAAAATGTCGTGCCCTAATTGCACATTTGGATTAATGTTGATTATATCTCCTGAAGGTTGGAAAATTGTCAAAATTATACCAGGAGGGTATATCCAACAGCTCACTGGTTTTGGATTTCTGTCAGACAGATTTCCAGAGTATAAAGTGTTTAGGCTCAATGTGCATGGTATTCCTGCAACTCCCTGGGTCGACGGAATTTCATTAAGTGACATAGAAAATTATAATCTTGTCAGATGTCCATTAAATAATGGGCAGCCAGAGACGTACCTGGTTGAAGCGCAGCTTGCAGCCTTGCTCACTGGATTCACATTATAGCATAATACGTATTTGTAGAAGGTGTACAGCTAGTTTTTCATAATGTCAAGTTTTTTTTTTAGAATGCATGTTGATAAGAAGAAAAAGGAGAGGCAGATGGTTCAAGGTACAACGTTGCCTTTGACTTGAAGCAGTGTTAGATATCTGTGGAAGGCAATTGTCAGGTAGTAAAGATAAGGAATGCTTTTAGTATGTGTTAGAAAAAAAAAAAAAAAAGAGGAACTCCCGTTATATGTGTAATGGAAATCCACCACTCTGCCCCCTATTCAGTATTAGTATGGTGATTTCCAAAGGGGGGGAGAAGAGAGGAGAGTCAGCTATTTTTAAATATTTTTAATCCATAAAGGTATCTCTCATTAATCTGGATTTTGAGTTTTTTCTTTCCGGAAGGTCCAAGAACCTGGTTGTATGGCGATCACACAGCATGAGATAGTAGAAAGCAGAACCACTCCTCCCTCATAACTCTACAGGGGAGGTGGAGTTGACGGCACTCATTGAGGCGTTTAGGGGGCTTTAAGGTAAGCAAGACACCACATATACAAGTCATTGTTTTCAGGTGAACCCACAACTGTAGCCCCATATGGGGAGGAAAGGTCTTTTCTTACACCAACAGGCCCTGGAAGAGGTTGCCATAGTGGAAGTGAGGAGGGTACATATGAGAAGGAACCCGTGGAGCACGAAGCAAACAAAGTGGCTGGGAATCAGCCAGAAGACCAAGGTACTGGGAGACCCCTGAGACGCCTCCACTGGTCATGGTGAGCATTAAAGATAACCAGTTAGACTTAAGTATCTTACAGGCTCTGACTCGGTCACCAACCGGGGAAGAGACTGAAGTCTGGTCGGAAGCTGGAGCTCAGAACCGTGGATGGTGGGACAGTGGGTATGTTTGCCAAAATCCTTGCACCATGTGATGGCTCATGACTCAACGCACGTGAGTGAAGACAAAAACTATGTGCTCTGAAGAAAGATGCTGGGTCCACCTGTTTAGCTTTACATTAACATAGATTATATGCGCTCAACACAGATAGACTAGAAAGATGCCATAGACATACACATGCGCCTGGGCCCTCCTATCCGTTTCAATGACTGCAGATTGACTTCATACAGGCTGCCCAAGGTAAGATGTATGAAGCATGTGCTCGTGTGTGTTGATCTCTTTTCAGGGGACTGGAAGCCTTCCTGATGTCAGAAGCTACCACAACTGAGGTACTCTTTTGTCCACATAGATGTTGTGACTATTTGACAACCCACCCCTGCAGCAGGTCCGGAGTCCAAAAGGGACTCCCATTTGTGTACAAATAAGTTTTTGATTCTATTTTAGTTAATCCAGACATTGGTTGCTGACCAAAAGACACGAAGACCACTGGAGCCACTGGTTGATGGTCCCCGCTAAGCCACATCCGTAGAGTTAAACGGAAGACCGGTCTACACAAGCTACTATGAGGTCCTGGAGTGGAAGAATATGGGTCCTGTCCCTGATGATGTTGGCAGCTTTACTGCAAGAAGGACAAATGGACGAGACACTTCAGAATAGCACATCAGTAACCTTGTGGTTTGACACCAAGGCAGCAACGGCTACATTTAGGGTGGACTTGTGTCAGATAGTGAAGTGTCAATGGAATCTTAAATTTGGGAAGAAGAGTAGCAACCCCAATTATAAATATCTAACAGGAGTTGAAGGGGCGGTGGTATATATCTGTGTAACTAGACCTGGAAATGAGAACTGTAATTCTTGGTCAGATGCAGCTTGGAACACGGGAACTTCATGGGGGTATAAGCCAGAGGAAGCCATGACTCGTGTTAGTTCATCAGGAAAGCCTCTCGTCAAGAGGATGAATATTGCTGTACCCATTCCAAAATGGGGTTGTGATCCAGAGGTTTTGGACTGGAGATTCTCTTGCAATCCTCTCCTTATAACACTGGATGAACCCTCTCTTGGAGATGAAGGTCTCTATGTATTGGGACTGTATACCCCAGGTAGACAGGTTCAGCAGGGAACATTTTGGTTAAAAGCTGTTCCTGCACAGGACAAGGAACAAGAGGAGGACAAACCCCAAAGGTCAGGAGAAATGTTGGATGTTGATGGAATTGGGGAATTAGGCTATGAGGAGAAGTTAGCCGTAGAAACAGGCTACACAGAGAGGAATGAATGGTTGCTATGGATGAAGTATACTACAGAGCAAAATAACAAAACTGATTGTATTGCATGTGCAACCGCTAGGCCCCATTTAGGGACTATTCCCCTCAGATATTCAGAACAGGATCAAGTAGACTTACAGTGTATTCTAGCTTTGTATAATGCCACATATGACCCTAGTGATAATGTTCTGTGTCAATCTCTATCAGTCCGGTATCCAATAGCAAAAATTGATCAGGTACCACCTAGAGTTTATGCATATCCAGGTGACTACACTTGCTTCCTGAGAACAGGACCAGGAAGATGGGTAGGAAATCTAACTTCAGAGTTTTGTCACAACACCATCCCAATAAATACAGATACAGGAGGGTTTAAAGTCAGTTGGTTTCAAAACCAAACTATAGCAAGGAGTGACATATGGTGGTTATGTGGAGATATGAAATTAAGGCCTAGGTTGCCACCAGGTTGGGTTGGCAGCTGTGCTCTAGTTCAAGTGCTCATGCCATTTAAAATAATTTCATCAGAAGAGATTAAAGGAGGTGGAATGAATGTTGAAACCCTACACAGAAATAGGAGGTCAGTACCTGCTGGGTCCTTTGATCCTAGAGTTTATATAGACAATATAGGGGTACCCAGAGGGGTACCTGATGAGTACAAGGCCAGGAACCAGATAGCAGCAGGTTTTGAATCAATTTTCTTTTGGTGGGTGACAATTAATAAAAATGTGGATTGGATAAATTATATTTATTATAATCAGCAAAGGTTTATAAATTACACAAGGGATGCAGTAAAAGGGATAGCTGAACAATTAGGCCCAACTCCAGATGGGAGTATCATCAAGGCGTTGGAGGGTCTTACATCCCTGTCCGAAGAATTGGCAGAAAATTCAGGTATCAACAATCCCTTCATGGACTGGTTGGAATCCTGGTTCTGTAGATGGAGTCATCTTGTGTCCAGCCTCCTCATCTCTCTGGCAGTAGTAGCAGCAGTACTTGTGACCTGTGGATGCTGCTGCATACCATGTATCAGAGGACTACTTCTAAGATTGATTGATGCGTCTATTACTAAAACTATGTATATTACAATGAAACCTTACAATAATGATTATGAGCAAATGGTTTGAGGTTGAGAATTAGATATGATCTCCCTTTCCCTATGGGGAATTCGGCAGAAGAAGGGTTAGGAAGTCCGACACTGGCATTAGGCCTTTGAATGTACCTATATGTGAATGGTAGAGTCATATCTGTGCTCAAAAGGGGGGACTGACAGGGAATTCTATATGTCCTTTTAATATCAATGTATTTCTGGGGTCTTACATGCATACTCTGTATATGAAAATGCTGTCTCATGATAATGATTACCTATAACCTTATTCTTCATAAGAAATTGTACGTGATGGATAAACTGTTTACTGCACCCAGTTGGACATTGAAACTACACGTCCACATGTTAGGTAGATACTGGGGCCATGAATACTTAGTAAGACAGGTTAATGAGGCTAATGGAGCTATAACTGTCATGAGGATAGATTAATGAGAATAATATTGGGGTCTTGTGTAATTTACCCAAGACCTATTAAAGCTTTCAGCACTTCTACACAAATACTAATAATTAACAGCCGAGTACAATCTGATTGGTTAACGAATATGAATATGATTGGTTGGAACCATTTATGCTTACTGTTGAATGATCAATTGTCCAATGAAATGTGATGATGTAATGTTACCGCCTACTCAAATGAGCATATAAGCTACCTAATTAAATCAGGAAATGGGGGAACATCCTGCAGATACATATCCTGTCTCTGTGTGTGTTTGTTCTCCACTACTCGAGTAGGCCTCAGACCAAAATCTGGCAACCTTCCAGCATATCGATCTCCCATTGAGAGATAAACATCAAATCACAAACCCATCAAAGGCAAGGGGCAACTGGTCCTACCCTGAACTGGTTAAGGGTGTTAACATTAAAAGTTTGAAAATTACTAATTTTTCAAAATGTTTGTTAATTTTCTTTTTTTTCTCGTAAAAACACAAGACATATTGACTTAATTTATGAGTAATATGCAGTAAAATTTGTGATAAAAACAATCTCAGAGTCACCTGGATATGTTGAAGAATTCCCAAAAATATTACGCTAGATCAGTGTTCCCCAAGTCCAGTCCTCAAGAGCCACCAACAGGTCATGTTTTCAGGATTTCCTTAGTATTGCACATGTGATAATTGCATCACCTGGACAGACAATAATTCAAACACCTGAGCAATACTAAGGAAATCCTGAAAACATGACCTGTTGGCAGCTCTTGAGGACTGGAGTTGGGGAACACTGCCCTAGATAATGACACTTCTCAGGTTTCAAAAATGAGGCTTGGTTTAATTTGGCTCTGTTATTAAGAGATTAAGTATTTCTTAGATGGGAGCAGGGCTGTAATACCTATGATCTGCCACTGCACATGGTATAGAGCTACGCTGTTCTGGCTCTTTACAGTGTTTACTTCTTGTTATTGTGGTTAACAGCTGATCGATGGAGGTGTTGAGTGTCTGACTCACCAAAGATCTGATATTGATTACATATCCTGAAAACAGGCTATCAATGTCATAGTCCTTAATCTAGCAAAAAAGATCAAATAACCCACAAAATAATGTCCCATTTTCTATAAAAGTATGAATTTTTAGTATCTACATGAATTTAAAAAGCAATTAAAATAAACCACACAAAGTTGGAGTGGCACTATAGGAGGACAAACATGAAATGGTTCAGGGCATTTGAAAAAAGACAGACAGCAAATAGTAAAAACAAAAATAATAATAATAACCATGTATCAGGGTCCTATTAAGCTCCTGGCACACAGTTTTTGTGCTTATATTGAAAGCAGAGGAGCAAAGGACAGTTGGACATATTATTCATTCTCACTCTATTAATTTAGGTGGTCTGCCCCTTCATGACTAAGTTGCTGAAGTTCCTAAATTCTTCCATGTTTCAAGAATTCCACTCACAATTAATTGTAAAATTTTGGGGAAGAAAGAAATTTAATGCATTGATGTGTTGTAGTGCTGATATCCTATTTCAGTACCTCACTCGAATTTAGTGAGCTCTATATAATGATCCATTCTTTCACAAATGTTTGTAAGATATACTGAATGGTCAAGAGTTCAATTTTATTTATGTGTAGCATTGACCTAGAATGAAAAAACTGAATTCGATGACTATCAAGTGTGGTTCAGTATTCATGTACAAAATGTAAATGAATGTAAAGATATGTAATGAAGTCACCACATTTAAAAATATATGCTTCTCAGATCTAAAAATATGACATAGTGGTCATGGGAGATTTCAACTATCCAGACATTTGTTGGAAATCTCTCTCAGGCAAAACTAACAGGTCAAGCAAATTCTTATCCTGTCTTGCTGACAACTTTATCTTCCAAAAGGTAGGAGAGAAAACAAGAGGAACTGCTACCTTGGATCTAGTCCTTATAAACAGGGAGGAAATAGTTGAGGAGGTAAGAGTGGCTGGATCCCTAAGAGGTAGCGACGATGCTATTTTACAATTTTGGATAACTAGAGGAAGACCTGTGAAGACTCATACGTCAAGGTTAGATTTCAGAAAGGCAGATTTTAAGGGACTCAGAAAGATAATCAGATTGAACCAATGGCTGGATATCCTTAAGATCAAAAATGTTCTGGAACAATGGTAAATCTTGACAAATTAGATTCTCAAAGCACAATCGTTAACAATTCCAAAAAGATGGAAGAATACGAAGCATTTAAGGAAACCAGGATGGATGAACACAGAACTTAAACACATGCTAAAAGGGATGAAAGAAATGTCTATCAAATGGAAAGAGGGTGGCATATCTAAAGAAGAATATAATGCTGTCTGCAGAACCTGCAGGGCACAAATCAGATTATCTAATGCTCACAATGAATGAAGGCTTGCAAGAGACGTCAAAAGCAATAAAAAAGATTTTGGGGATATGTCAAAAGTAAAAAAAAGTCAAAGATGCTATAGGATTTTTACAGTATGAAAATGATGAAATGGTAAGAAAGGATGTTGAGAAGACTGAACTTTTAAATTCCTATTTTGCATCTGTTTTCTCTCAGAAAGGAAATGCAACATCAACTGATCCTCACTGTCTTAGAGGAATAGAAGAAAGATAGTGTGGTAACACTTAGCTAACATAAATGAATTCAAGTCTCCAGATCCAGATGAACTACACTCCATAGTACTGAAGGAGATAGCAGAAGAAATTGTTGAACCAAGGCTCGTTAAAGGGTCAACATTGACTTCTAGCATTGCTACTTCCAATAGGTATTGCAAATGAATGGGGAGACAAAAAAGCGCAATAGGGTCTTATCCACGTTACAAAGGAAGGAATATAATAAGAAACTTGCTCACCTGGTTAGATTGAGATAAGAGCATATAGTCTGGCAGCTGCTGCAGATCCACATGTCCTCAGTGACCAGAAGAAGCCATGTATTCAATGGGAATTTGCAGTTAAAACTCCGCGCTGCCACAGGGATAAATTCCAGGAGAGATATGTCTTAAATTCACAGTGGCTTTATTCTATGTGTTTCAGGGGTCTCATGCCCCCTTCATCAGGAAATACCACACCTGTATTTCCTGATGAAGGGGGCATGAGACCCCTGAAACGCGTTGAATAAAGCCACTGTGAATTTAAGACATCTCTCATTTCTTCACAAGGAGAAATGATACTCCTTCGATATCGGTCAGACTCCTCTCACACAGCCAAACCAGATCTCAAACTTTGCACTGATGAGGGGCAGTACCCCAATACACAGTGTCTGCAATTTGAGATTCTGACTTGGCTTTTATCCTAAGTCATGTATCAAGGCTTGTTAAAGGGTCAACTTTGACTTCTATTATTGCTACTTCCAATAGGAGGCACTAGAGTTCTAGTCCTCTTCCTCTCTGAAGACAATTTGCATAATGAAACACTCTCTGTAATCTTTGAAATTCTTGTAAAACAGAAGAAGTGCCAGAAGACTATCTTCAAAAAGGGCAAGAAGGTGGATCCAGGGAACAATAGGCCGGTGAGTCTGACTTCTATATCAGGAAAGATCTTTGAAAAAATTATTAAACAACGTGTATGTAAGAACCAGAATTAGAATGAAGTGATTAACCAGAGTCTGCATGGGTTCGTAACTAGTAAGTCATGTTAGACTAACTTAATTTCCTTCTATGACAGAATCACTGACTGGGTGGATCAGGGAAATGCTGTAGATATACTGTAGTATATCTTGACTTCAGCAAAGCATTTGACAAAGTATATCACACCATCCTTATTGAAAAAATGACTAAGTATGGAATGGACAAGGCAACTGTTAGGTGGATTCATAACTGGCTTAGTGATCGTACCCAAAGAGTGGTCATAAATGGCTGCATATCCAGTTGGAAGAAAGTCTCAAGTGGGGTACCACAGGGTTCTGTCCTGGACCTTGTATTGTTCAACATCTTTATCAATGATTTAGATGAAGGAATTGAGGGTACACTCATTAAATTTGCTGATGACACAAAGCTAGGAGGGATAGCAAATACTAGAGAGGAGAGGATTAAAAAAAATGGGATGAAACTGAATGGGAGAAGACACAGATTAGATGTTAGAAAAAAAACTTTGACAGTTAAGGTGATCAATGAGTGGCACTTATCTCAATCCAATATATGAGGAAATTCGAATTAACATGTGGACATATACAGTATTTCCCCATAAAAACAACTTTAATTAATCAGTATTAAAAAAACACCTACCCAGTGAAAAAGGTTAGGTACCCAAGTAGTAAACTGACCAAAGTTTTGCCTATAGATTCCCTGCAGTAGGCCTAAAATTTCCCTTGCCTGGCTGTAGAGGTTCGCACCCTAAAAGTATGATTTTTTGGTGCCCCCACTTAACGTGGACAATCCCTCACTTCCCTATCACAGCCCTATCAGTATAGGCTAGAAAACAATGTCATATAGGATAGAAATGAAGAGAGCCTTTTCTCAAATCCAGACACACTTCATATAAATTTACTGTGGGTATCTTACTGGCTACACAATAAAATATCAAAAATCATCACAATTCATGACTGGTGCTCCACAATAATGTGGAGGCCAACATCTTGGTGGCTTCAATCAACATGGAGGCACTCTACAGTAGTATCCCCCATGATTGGAGCTGATAAGACCAGAACAGAGCTTGGAGTACCATGGGGAACGAGGAGGGAAGGTGAGTATTGTATAGTATATGTGTACTGTGTGTGTATATATGTGTATGTGTGTACTGTGTGGGCTGCATTATACTGTGTGGGGGGCTGCATTATACTGTGTGTGAGGGCTGCATTATACTGCATGTGTATGTGTGGGGGGCTGCTTTATACTGTGTGTCTGCACTATACTGTGTGTGTCTGCATTATAGTGTGTGTAAGGGGGCTGCATTACACTCTGAAGGGGCTGCACTATATTTTAAAGGAGCTGTACTATACTCTGAGGGGTCTGCATTATACTGTGTGTGTCGAGTTGCAGTATACTCTTTGAGGGGGGCTGCATTATATTCTATATGAATATGAGTCAACAGTGTGATGCCGCAGCAAAAAAGGCAAATGCAATTCTAGGATGTATTAACAGAAGCATACAGTCTATATCATGTGAAGTCATTATTTCCCTCTACTCCTCTTTGGTCAGACCTCATCTGGAATATTGTGTACAGCTTTGGGCACCGCATTTTAAAAAAGACATCAACAAACTGGAGCAAGTTCAGAAAAGAGCGACCAGAATGGTGACCGGTCTGCAAACCCTGTCTTATGAGGAAAGGTTGCAGGATTTGGGAATGTTTAGTTTGCAAAAGAGAAGACTGAGAGGAGACTTAATAGCTGTCTACAAATATCTAAAGGGCTGTCACATTGTAGAAGGATCAATTTTATTCTCATTTGCACAAGGAAAGACTAGAAGCAACGGGATGAAACTGAATGGGAGGAGACACAAATTAGATATTAGAAAAAACTTTTTGACAGTTGGAGTGATCAATGAGTGGAACAAGCTGCCACGAGAAGTGGTGAGTTCTCCTTCAATGGAAGTCTTCAAACAGAGGCTGGACAGATATCTGACTGGGATGATTTAGCGAATCCTGCTTTGAGCAGGGGGTTGGACCAGATGGCCCAGGAGGTCCCTTTCAACTCTACGATTCTATGATTCTGTGATTCTATCAAGGACCATGTGGAGTGCATTATACTGTATGCAAGCTGCATTATAGTGTATCAAGGACTATCTGTCTCCATCATTCCTCCTCAGCCGGTGTAAAGAAACTCAGTAACAAGCGTTGAACGACTTCAATATTGTCCAACATGCTCATTTAATGGCCTGCATTCAGTGCTGTTAAATACAACTGAAATGATTCTGTGAGATGGTGGAGAATGTGAACATTTGGGGCCTCCACTTTCAACTTTTGCCCAGGGCCCCAATTGTCTAAAACCGGCCCTGGTTGGACCAGATGACCCAGGAGGTCCCTTCTAACTCTACAATTCTATGACTCTAATATTCAGGGAATATTTTAAAACATCTGAATACTTTTTCTGTAGAGGGATAAATGAGGAGGTAAGAGTTTATTTGCAATTTCTGTGTATAAATACATACAGTGGGTACGGAAATTAATCAGAAGCCTTTAAATTTTTCACTCTTTGTTTCATTGCAGCCATTTGGAAAATTCAAAAAAGTTCATTTTTTTCTCACTAATGTACACTCTGCAAGCCATCTTGACTGAAAAAGAACAGAAATGTAGAAATTTTTGCAAATTTATTAAAAAAGAAACACTGAAATATCACATGGTCATAAGTAGAGTTGAGCGAAACGGGTCGAAAAAATTCAAAAGTCGCCGACTTTTGGCAAAGTCGGGTTTACCCTAGGATGAGGTCGGCCACGAGGTCGGCGACTTACGCGCCAAAGTCGCGTTTCAAAAGTTTGTTTTGCGCTCTTTTTCAGCCAATCAGGATCCACGGACACTGTGGGCAACGTGATGACATAGGCACGGGTCACCACCATCTTTCAGAAGGGCATGCAAGTGATTGGCTTGCTTTGGTGGGCGTCACAGGGGGTATAAAAGGGCGTGCACGCCGACCGCCATCTTACTTCTGCCGATCTCAGTATAGGGAGAGGTTGCTGCTGATTCTGTAGGGAGAGCGTTAGGCAGGGAAGAAGACCAAAAAACTGCTTCTGCTGCTAGCGATTTGGCCTGCACAACACACCAGTCACTGTGTGTGCAGTGCAAGGGGAGGCTATATAGTGGTGTATCAGTGGTGTTGGTTGTTGGGCTGCCTTCTAAGGCTTCCTGACAGGCTGGCATTGCTGTCTACCCACTGCTCCGCAAACTGCTTTTTTAAAAGCAATCCAATCTCCCTTATCCTCTAGTCACTTTGGTCACAGCTGTGCCATCGAGCCTGTCACATAGCGCTCAGATATTCATTGGGCCTCAAACTGCTTTTTTAAAAGCAATCCCAATTTTTTTTTTTGGTCCTGCTGAGAAGAAAAAAAAACTGCTTCTGCTGCTGATAGAAATTTGGCCTGCACAACACACCAGTCACTGTGTGCAGTGCAAGGGGAGGCTATATAGTGGTGTATCAGTGGTGTTGGTTGTTGGGCTGCCTTTTAAGGCTTCCTGACAGGCTGGCATTGCTGTCTACCCACTGCTCCGCAAACTGCTTTTTTAAAAGCAATCCAATCTCCCTTATCCTCTAGTCACTTAGGTCACAGCTGTGCCATCGAGCTTGTCACATAGCGCTCAGATATTCATTGGGCCTCACACAATCCAAAAGTGTCCAGTGTCCAAAAGTGTGTGCAGAGATTCAAACTCTCACTTATCCTCTAGTCACTTAGGTCACAGCTGTGCCATCAAGCTTGTCACATAGCGCTCAGATATTCATTGGGCCTCACACAATCCAAAAGTGTCCAGTGTCCAAAAGTGTGTGCAGAGATTCAAACTCTCACTTATCCTCTAGTCACTTAGGTCACAGCTGTGCCATCGAGCTTGTCACATAGCGCTCAGATATTCATTGGGCCTCACACAATCCAAAAGTGTCCAGTGTCCAAAAGTGTGTGCAGAGATTCAAACTCTCACTTATCCTCTAGTCACTTAGGTCACAGCTGTGCCATCGAGCTTGTCACATAGCGCTCAGATATTCATTGGGCCTCACACAATCCAAAAGTGTCCAGTGTCCAAAAGTGTGTGCAGAGATTCAAACTCTCACTTATCCTCTAGTCACTTAGGTCACAGCTGTGCCATCGAGCTTGTCACATAGCGCTCAGATATTCATTGGGCCTCACACAATCCAAAAGTGTCCAGTGTCCAAAAGTGTGTGCAGAGATTCAAAATCTCACTTATTCTCTAGTCACTTAGGTCACAGCTGTGCCATCGAGCCTGTCACATAGCGCTCAGATATTCATTGGGCCTCACACAATCCAAAAGTGTCCAGTGTCCAAAAGTGTGTGCAGAGATTCAAAATCTCACTTATTCTCTAGTCACTTAGGTCACAGCTGTGCCATCGAGCTTTTCACATAGTGCTCAGATATTCATTGGGCCTCACACAATCCAAAAGTGTCCAGTGTCCAAAAGTGTGTGCAGAGATTCAAACTCTCACTTATCCTCTAGTCACTTAGGTCACAGCTGTGCCATCGAGCTTGTCACATAGCGCTCAGATATTCATTGGGCCTCACACAATCCAAAAGTGTCCAGTGTCCAAAAGTGTGTGCAGAGATTCAAACTCTCACTTATCCTCTAGTCACTTAGGTCACAGCTGTGCCATCGAGCCTGTCACATAGCGCTCAGATATTCATTGGGCCTCACACAATCCAAAAGTGTCCAGTGTCCAAAAGTGTGTTCAGAGATTCAAACTCTCACTTATCCTCTAGTCCCTTAGGTCACAGCTGTGCCATCGAGCTTGTCACATAGCGCTCAGATATTCATTGGGCCTCACACAATGCAAAAGTGTCCAGTGTCCAAAAGTGTGTGCAGAGATTCAAAATCTCACTTATTCTCTAGTCACTTAGGTCACAGCTGTGCCATCGAGCCTGTTACATAGCGCTCAGATATTCATTGGGCCTCACACAATCCAAAAGTGTCCAGTGTCCAAAAGTGTGTGCAGAGATTCAAAATCTCACTTATTCTCTAGTCACTTAGGTCACAGCTGTGCCATCAAGCTTGTCACATAGCGCTCAGATATTCATTGGGCCTCACACAATCCAAAAGTGTCCAGTGTCCAAAAGTGTGTGCAGAGATTCAAACTCTCACTTATCCTCTAGTCACTTAGGTCACAGCTGTGCCATCGAGCTTGTCACATAGCGCTCAGATATTCATTGGGCCTCACACAATCCAAAAGTGTCCAGTGTCCAAAAGTGTGTGCAGAGATTCAAACTCTCACTTATCCTCTAGTCACTTAGGTCACAGCTGTGCCATCGAGCTTGTCACATAGCGCTCAGATATTCATTGGGCCTCACACAATCCAAAAGTGTCCAGTGTCCAAAAGTGTGTTCAGAGATTCAAACTCTCACTTATCCTCTAGTCACTTAGGTCACAGCTGTGCCATCGAGCTTGTCACATAGCGCTCAGATATTCATTGGGCCTCACACAATCCAAAAGTGTCCAGTGTCCAAAAGTGTGTGCAGAGATTCAAAATCTCACTTATTCTCTAGTCACTTAGGTCACAGCTGTGCCATCGAGCCTGTCACATAGCACTCAGATATTCATTGGGCCTCACACAATCCAAAAGTGTCCAGTGTCCAAAAGTGTGTGCAGAGATTCAAAATCTCACTTATTCTCTAGTCACTTAGGTCACAGCTGTGCCATCGAGCTTGTCACATAGCGCTCAGATATTCATTGGGCCTCACACAATCCAAAAGTGTCCAGTGTCCAAAAGAGTGTGCAGAGATTCAAACTCTCACTTATCCTCTAGTCACTTAGGTCACAGCTGTGCCATCGAGCTTGTCACATAGCGCTCAGATATTCATTGGGCCTCACACAATCCAAAAGTGTCCAGTGTCCAAAAGTGTGTGCAGAGATTCAAACTCTCACTTATCCTCTAGTCACTTAGGTCACAGCTGTGCCATCGAGCTTGTCACATAGCGCTCAGATATTCATTGGGCCTCACACAATCCAAAAGTGTCCAGTGTCCAAAAGTGTGTGCAGAGATTCAAAATCTCACTTATTCTCTAGTCACTTAGGTCACAGCTGTGCCATCGAGCTTGTCACATAGCGCTCAGATATTCATTGGGCCTCACACAATCCAAAAGTGTCCAGTGTCCAAAAGTGTGTGCAGAGATTCAAACTCTCACTTATCCTCTAGTCACTTAGGTCACAGCTGTGCCATCGAGCTTGTCACATAGCGCTCAGATATTCATTGGGCCTCACACAATCCAAAAGTGTCCATTGTCCAAAAGTGTGTTCAGAGATTCAAACTCTCACTTATCCTCTAGTCACTTAGGTCACAGCTGTGCCATCGAGCTTGTCACATAGCGCTCAGATATTCATTGGGCCTCACACAATCCAAAAGTGTCCAGTGTCCAAAAGTGTGTGCAGAGATTCAAACTCTCACTTATCCTCTAGTCACTTAGGTCACAGCTGTGCCATCGAGCTTGTCACATAGCGCTCAGATATTCATTGGGCCTCACACAATCCAAAAGTGTCCAGTGTCCAAAAGTGTGTGCAGAGATTCAAACTCTCACTTATCCTCTAGTCACTTAGGTCACAGCTGTGCCATTGAGCTTGTCACATAGCGCTCAGATATTCATTGGGCCTCACACAATCCAAAAGTGTCCAGTGTCCAAAAGTGTGTGCAGAGATTCAAACTCTCACTTATCCTCTAGTCACTTAGGTCACAGCTGTGCCATCGAGCTTGTCACATAGCGCTCAGATATTCATTGGGCCTCACACAATCCAAAAGTGTCCAGTGTCCAAAAGTGTGTGCAGAGATTCAAACTCTCACTTATCCTCTAGTCACTTAGGTCACAGCTGTGCCATCGAGCTTGTCACATAGCGCTCAGATATTCATTGGGCCTCACACAATCCAAAAGTGTCCAGTGTCCAAAAGTGTGTGCAGAGATTCAAAATCTCACTTATTCTCTAGTCACTTAGGTCACAGCTGTGCCATCGAGCTTGTCACATAGCGCTCAGATATTCATTGGGCCTCACACAATCCAAAAGTGTCCAGTGTGCAAAAGTGTGTGTAGAGATTCAAACTCTCACTTATCCTCTAGTCACTTAGGTCACAGCTGTGCCATCGAGCTTGTCACATAGCGCTCAGATATTCATTGGGCCTCACACAATCCAAAAGTGTCCAGTGTCCAAAAGTGTGTGAAGAGATTCAAACTCTCACTTATCCTCTAGTCACTTAGGTCACAGCTGTGCCATCGAGCTTGTCACATAGCGCTCAGATATTCATTGGGCCTCACACAATCCAAAAGTGTCCAGTGTCCAAAAGTGTGTGCAGAGATTCAAAATCTCACTTATTCTCTAGTCACTTAGGTCACAGCTGTGCCATCGAGCCTGTCACATAGCGCTCAGATATTCATTGGGCCTCACACAATCCAAAAGTGTCCAGTGTCCAAAAGTGTGTGCAGAGATTCAAACTCTCACTTATTCTCTAGTCACTTAGGTCACAGCTGTGCCATCGAGCTTGTCACATAGCGCTCAGATATTCATTGGGCCTCACACAATCCAAAAGTGTCCAGTGTCCAAAAGTGTGTGCAGAAATTCAAACTCTCACTTATCCTCTAGTCACTTAGGTCACAGCTGTGCCATCGAGCTTGTCACATAGCGCTCAGATATTCATTGGGCCTCACACAATCCAAAAGTGTCCAGTGTCCAAAAGTGTGTGCAGAGATTCAAAATCTCCCCTGTCCTATAGACACCTTGTTTTACATACTATATAGTTTGTTGGATTTTGTCTACATTTCTACCAAAAATGAGGAAGGCTGGTGGAAGAGGCCGTGGAATTGAGCGGGGGTTGGCAGCTGGTAATGATGGTGTTGGTGGTGGATCTGATGGTAGTGGCAAGAGCAAAATAGGACCGAATGCAGGAGGTGTTGAGCCTGCATCATCGTCTGGCTACATAAGGCCTCGAACGCTTAGTTTTCTAGGAGTTGGCAAACCGCTTTTAAAGCCAGAGCATCAGGAAAAAGTTTTGTCTTACATTGCTGACTCAGCCTCCAGCTCTATCGCCTCCTCTTCTTCAGTTGTAAAAAGTAAAAGCACTGAGTCATCATTGGAGGCTCATGTTCATGAACCACACCTTTCCTTGTGTCCTTCACCCCAACCAAGATTGAAGGATGATGCAGGCCATACTACTGATTACTCCATGGAGCTGTTTTCACATACCATGCCTGGATTATCAAGCGAAATGGTGAATTACCCAGGCCAAGATGAATCTGACATGGAGTGCACTGATGCACAGCCGCTGATGGATGATTCTGCTGGTACATTCACTCAGAGCACTACATTGTCCTCGCAGTGTACAGAGCCAGATTCTGACCCTGATGAGACTCAGGTGCCCCTTCCCGCACACTATACCACCATACACGGTGACACAGAGGAAGGTGCACATGACATAGAAGAGGAGGTGATGGATGACCCAGTTGTTGACCCAGATTGGCATCCATTGGGGGAAGAGGGTGCTGCTTCCAATAGCTCAGATGAGGAGCATCCACAGCAGACATCGACATCGCAACAGCTGTTATCTGGCAGGCCCGGAGCACTCCAAAGACAGGTTCCAAACATCAAAAGAGTTGCTGGACAGCTTGTCCAGAGGGTCAAAAGATCACAGCGTGCTAGGCCTCAAGTGCCACATGTGCAACTGATCACAACGAAGGTAGTCAGCAACGCTACATTGTTTCCCCCACTGTAAGCCCACCGGTTAGCACAGCAGCAAATGTTGAGGTGTCGTTGCAAGGCCACAGCAGTCAGGGAATCCCACTGTTATATCAACGAAAGACTGATTCTAGGCCATCAGAAAGAACACCAACTCCATCACCATCATCAACCCTCTCTCAGTCCGCCCTGTCCACCGCTACTTCCACCATATGCAGCTCTCAAGTCCAGCTCACCCCCCCAGACACTATGAGTAGGTCAAGAAAGTACTCAGTCTCTCATCCGCGTACACTGGGTTTGAACGCCCACATTGCCAAACTAATCTCGTTTGAGATGATGCCCTTTCGGTTGGTGGAAAGCACAGCTTTCCGCGAACTCATGGCCTATGCAGTACCACGCTATGACCTACCCAGTCGCCACTTCTCTCGCAAAGCCATCCCAGCCCTCCACCATCATGTGAAACACCGCATTGTCCATGCACTCAAGCAGTCAGTGAGCAGAAAGGTGCACCTCACAACTGATGCATGGTCCAGTCGGCATGGCCAGGGCCTTTACGTGTCCATCACTGCGCACTGGGTTAATGTGGTGGATGCAGGGTCCACAGGGGACAGCGGTGGTGGGACAGTGCTGCCTAGCCCACGGTATAGGAAACAGTTGGCTGTAGGCGTTCGACCCTCCTCCTCCTCCACCTCCTCCAGAAGCGAAAGCTCGTCCACAGAGCGCAGTCGTACGAGCACTCCATCTGCAGCTGCCACTGTTGCACACGATGTGTCCCCCTATCGAGCAGCTAGTGGAAAGCGTCAGCAGGCTGTGTTGCAGATGATGTGTTTGGGAGACAGACACACCGCCGAGGTGCTGGCCGAGTACTTGAAGCGACAAACTGAGTCATGGCTGGGCAGTGTACATCTTGAGGCAGGCAAGGTAGTTAGTGATAATGGCCGTAATTTTGTGGCAGCCATAGCCCTTTCAAAACTCAGCCACATACCTTGCTTGGCTCACACCTTGAACCTGGTGGTGCAGTGCTTCCTCAAAAATTATCCGGAGTTAACAGCCCTGCTCCAGAAGGTGCGAAGACTGTGCGAGCACATCCGCCGGTCGCCTGTACACTCTGTTCGTATGCAGAAGCTGCAGCGATTGCTCCACCTTCCCAACCACCGCCTCATTATCGACATTGCAACAAGGTGGAACTCCACCCTGCACATGGTGGAGCGGCTGTGCGAGCAGAGGCAGGCCATAATGCATTTGTGGGAGGATACACGGCCAGGCACTTTGAGAGCAGACATGGAGTTGACAGGTGTGCAGTGGTCGAAGCTGAAAGACCTTTGTAAAGTCCTTCAGTGTTTTGAGGAATGCACACGGCTGGTAAGTGCAGACGACGCCATCCTAAGCATGAGCATCCCACTTATGCGTCTGCTCATGCAAACTTTGACGCACCTTAAGGAGCAGGCATCTGCAGCCAATGTTGATGAGGAGGAAGAGGAGGAGGGAATCCTTGATGACATTCAGCCATTGTCTGCTCAGGGACCTCTCCTGGACGAGGTGGTGGAAGAAGAGGAGGAGGAGGAGGATGATGGGGATGATTACTTAGGGGAGGAGGATGCATCTCGTGGGGCAAGTGAAAATGTTGGCGTGGCAAGGTCTGGTACAGGGTTTGTGCGTGACTGGAGGGATGTGGATTTGCCAGAAAGTGCTCCTCCACCCAGCACTCGCAGTGCATCATTGACACCGGGAACATTGGCCCACATGTCAGATTATGCCTTGCAGATCCTAAAAAGGGACCCCCGCATTGCCAAAATGATGAACGATGACGACTACTGGTTGGCCAGCATCCTGGATCCACTCTATAAAGGCAAATTACAAAACATCATGCCACAGGAGAACCTTGAACTAATATTGGCTAATAAACAAGCAACTCTGGTAAATCGGTTGCTTGAGGCATTCCCAGCACACAGCAGCGGTGATGGTTCTCACACAAGCCGTACGGGCCGGGGGCAGCTTGGCAGAGGTGTTCGTGGTGCACACAGCAGAAGTGGCGTTGGAGACAGGGGTTTCATGACAATGTTGTGGACTGATTTTTCAAATACCGCTCACACAACTGGTAATACTGCATCGATGGAAAGTGACAGGAGACAGCAGTTGTCAACTATGGTAACAAACTACTTTTCCTCCCATATCGATGTTCTCCCACACAGGTCATTCCCCTTTGACTATTGGGCCGCTAAACTGGACACCTGGCCTGAATTGGCACAATATGCCTTACAGGAGCTCGCTTGCCCAGCTGCAAGTGTGCTATCGGAAAGAGTCTTCAGTGCAGCTGGATCAATCCTGACAGAAAAAAGGACCCGTCTGTCAACCCAAAATGTGGATGATCTAACCTTCATTAAAATGAACCACGCATGGGTTTCCAAGGATTTTGTCCCACCTTCCCCTGATGACACATAGGGTGACAGAAAAATGGCTTGCTTTGGTCCACCTCTTCCTGGTACTTCACCTATTTCGCCTTTTGCATCAGCTGAATGTCCAACATCAACATATGCCACTTTCTAAAACTCCCTAACTGTGCTGCCTCCCCCCCATGGCCGGGGTCACCACCTACCGTGCGAGTGCCGTTGCCCTGGACAGGTGGGTAGGCCGACTCTTGGGCGCGGGCACTGGCACAGGGTCCCTCATAGTGCAATCAAGTGTCTCTGACGGTGTTGGTGCACACCCGCCGTCAGACACACCGCTGTACTATGAGGGGCCCAGTGCCAGTACCGACGCCCACGAGTGGGCCCCCCTTGCTTGGGCAGGGCCCCAGCATTTGCAATCTTTACCTCTCCCTGCTCCTCCGCTGTGTAATCTGGGCCGTCAAATCCATACTGTGCCTGACACCGTCTGAGCCTGCCTCCTGAGACATATATTTTGAATGCGTACGCTATCTATACATGTTATCCAGGGATACGGTACCCTTTCTAACCTTTGTGCAATCACGTGCAATCCATACTGGGCCTAACACCGTCTGAGCCTGCCTCATGCTGTATAGACATATATTTTGAATGTGTACGCTATCCATACATGTTATCCAGGGATACGGTACCCTTTCTAACCTTTGTGCAATCACGTGCAATCCATACTGGGCCTAACACCGTCTGAGCCTGCCTCATGCTGTATAGACATATATTTTGAATGTGTACGCTATCCATACATGTTATCCTGGGATACGGTACCCTTTCTAACCTTTGTGCAATCACGTGCAATCCATACTGGGCCTAACACCGTCTGAGCCTGCCTCCTGAGACATATATTTTGAATGTGTACGCTATCCATACATGTTATCCAGGGATACGGTACCCTTTCTAACCTTTGTGCAATCACGTGCAATCCATACTGGGCCTAACACCGTCTGAGCCTGCCTCATGCTGTATAGACATATATTTTGAATGTGTACGCTATCCATACATGTTATCCAGGGATACGGTACCCTTTCTAACCTTTGTGCAATCACGTGCAATCCATACTGGGCCTAACACCATCTGAGCCTGCCTCCTGAGACATATATTTTGAATGTGTACGCTATCCATACATGTTATCCGGGGATACGGTACCCTTTCTAACCTTTGTGCAATCACGTGCAATCCATACTGGGCCTAACACCATCTGAGCCTGCCTCATGCTGTATAGACATATATTTTGAATGTGTACGCTATCCATACATGTTATCCAGGGATACGGTACCCTTTCTAACCTTTTTGCAATCACGTGCAATCCATACTGGGCCTAACACCGTCTGAGCCTGCCTCCTGAGACATATATTTTGAATGTGTACGCTATCCATACATGTTATCTGGGGATACGGTACCCTTTCTCACCTTTGTGCAATCACGTGTATTCCATACTGGGCGTGAGAACGGCTGGCGAGCTGTTAAGCAAGCTACAGCACCTGTCCAGACAAGTACAGGGATTCCCTAGCGAGGAGACTTATTTGATTGTTTTCAATGTTGGGACAGCAATTTTTGTGGAGCACTATACTCTGGAGAATGATAGATGGGGCCCACCATACACTGGAACATTCCAAAGGTGGACATCAGACACTGGAGCAGCATTTACAGGGCCCATTATACACTAGAGCATTAGAAATGGGGCCCATTATGTTTGGAGCATTATTTGGGCCCATAAGACAGTGGAGCTTCATCCATGGGGACCAACATATACTGTAGCATTATGTGGAGCTCATCATATACTGTTTCAAACATTATATAGGACCAATGATTCTGTATGGAGAAATAGATGGGCCTCGTCATGAGATGTAAAAAGTGAGGTATTTTTCATTGTACTATACCGCTATTTCTCTGCCGTATCGGAGCATGATGAGTTGTGGTATGTGTTAAAGGGGCGCTCTTTCGCCCAGGGCACATAAAAACCTGGAGCCAGCCCTCCCCCCCACAGTTTGTAGCCAAATAACCCCCATTTTTCAGTGCATAACTTGTATTATGAAGTTAATTAAGGTTGACAAGCTTAAGAAAGAAGAATTGATGCTTTTGGCATTCAAATGGGCACTGTAGGTGTGTTTCCTGTCCTCCTCTCACTGCCGACTTTTATTCCCCATTGACTTACATTGGGTTTCGTGTTTCGGGATGACCCCAACTTTTCCCTATAATCGGACGATCTTGCTCGACCCGACTTTTGGAAAAGTCGGGTTTCGCGAAACGAAACGCGACCCTAAAAAAACAAAAGTCGCTCAACTCTAGTCATAAGTATTCAGACCCTTTGCTCAGACTCTCATATATGAGTCACATGCTGTCCATTTCCCTGTGATCCTCCTTGAGATGGTTCTACTCCTTCACTGGAGTCCAGCTGTGTTTAATTAAACTGATAGGACTTGATTTGTAAAGGCACACACCTGTTTATATAAGACCTCACAGCTCACAGTGCATGTCAACCCAAATGAGAATTATGAGGTCAAAGGAACTGGCAAAGGAGCTCAGAGACAGAATTATGGCAAGGCACAATCTGTTCAAGGTTACAAAAGAATGTCTGCAGCATTCAAGGTTCCTAAGAGCACAGTGGCCTCCATAATCCTTAAATGGAAGAAGTTTGGGACCACCAGAAGTTTTCCTAGACCTGGCCATCCAGCCTAACTGAGCAATTGTGGGAGAAGAGCCTTGGTGAGACAGGTAGAGAAGAACCCCAAGATCACTGTGGTTGAGTTCAACAGATGCAGTAGAGAGATGAGAGAAAGTTCCACAAAGTCAAATATTACTGCAGTCCTCCACCAGTCAGGCCTTTATGGCAGAGTGGCCCAAAATAAGCCTTTCCTCAGTGCCAGACATATGAAAGCCTGCATAGAGTTTGCTGAAAAACACATTAAGGACTCCCAGACTATGAGAAATAAGATTCTCTGGTCTGATGAGATGAAGATACAACTTTTTGGTGATAATTCTAAATGGTATGTGTGAAGAAAACCAGGCACTGCTAATCACGTGCCCAATACAATACTAACAGTGAAACATGGTGGTGGTAGCTTCATGCTTTGGGGTCTTTTTTAGCTGCAGGGACAGGATGACTGGGTGCAATTGAAGGAAACATGAAGGCGGTCAAGTACAGAGATATCCTGGATGAAAACATCTTCCAGAGTGCTCTGGACGTTAGACTTGGCCAAAGGTTCACCTTCCAACAAGACAATGACCCTATGCACACAGCTAAAAGGACAAAGGAGGGGCTTCAGAACAACTCTGTGACCATTCTTGACTGGTCCAGCCAGAGCCCTGACCTAAACCCAATTGAGCATCTCAGGAGAGACCTGAAAATGGCTGTCCACCAACATTCACCATCCAACCTGACAGAACTGGAGAGGATCTGCAAGGAAGAATGGCAGAGGATCCCCAAATCCAGGTGTGAAAAACTTGTTGCATCATTCCAAAGAAGACTCATGGCTGAACTAGCTCAAAAGGGTTCGCTACTCAATACTAAGCAAAGGGCCTGAATACTTTTGACCATGTGATATTTCAGTTTTTCTTTTTTAATACATTTGCAAAAAAATCTACATTTCTGTTTTTTTCAGTCAAGATGGGGTGCAGACTGTACACTAATGAGAAAAAAATGAACTTTTTGAATTTCCCAAATGGCTGCAATGAAGCAAAGAGTGAAAAAACGGGTCTGAATACTTTCCATACCCACTGTATGTATCATTCATTTGATTACAGGTAAGTTCTATTTTAATATTTTTAAAATTGTCAGAACCTGTTAATATCTACTTGAATTTTGGGATAAAAGGTTGTCCATTTTAGCAGAAAGCTAAATTTATCTTTTAGTTACTAAAATAAGTAGTTGCACTTTCATAATGAAACAGTTTTTGTGCAAAATAATCTTCCTTTTTTATTATTCACACCAATACCTTTGTCACGTTGCGTGAACATGTTTCAAAAGTCTTTTTAAACATATCTCCTGCTGTCACACTATGGAAACAAAAATATGTATTGTTGTACTATACAATTAATGTATCAGCAGGATGTTTTAGAAAAGGTTTCTGTTGTTTTTATGCAAATTAGAAATAGCATTTGGAAAACTAAAAACACAATATTTCAAGAATTCTAAATGCTTTAAAGAAATTAAAATTCTAAAATGATTAAAACTTAGTATTTGATTTTAGAATACTTTGCAAGAAAAGTACACACTTTAATTTGAAGCATTTCATGGATTTAGCACATTGGTCCCAGTTCATCATGGTTTCTATGCCAGTATTCTGACGTAAAAAACAATTAAATAAAAAGTAGCGTTGAAACACCAATAGAAAGCTTTTTTTCACCAGTGTATAAACTTATTTGGAATGATATTGAAACCTCCACTTGTCAAGCTTCAGAGTGGTGCAAAAACGAAAGACTATTGATAATTGCAGTAACAAGTGAAAAGAAAGTTAGCACTTACCCTTCTTTGAAGATAATTCAGTCCTTTTTAATTTTCATTTAAAGTTGGACAGTTGACAAAAAAGTGCAAAAGTGCTAGAAGCGTGGCATCCGATGCAGAGATTTCAACAAGCGAGACATGACGGACAACGAATGTTTCGCTCGTAGTTTGCGCTTCTACTGGTCAATGTAAAAATTAAATGTTGCAGATTTTGTGTGGAACATGAAGTTGCACAAAAATTTGGCAACTTTTAAAGCTTTTATGTCAGTTTCGGGCAGCACTGTCAAAATGGGCAAAACTACAGAGAAGCCTGGGACTGATCAAGCGTGGTATATATTCATTAAAAGTCGCAGCATTCCTTATGCCAAAGATGTTACTGCAGTCCCTGACTGGAGTAAAAATTTATGACGAGACACACACCACTGACAAAATACTCCTAGTTGATTAAATGGTGTTTGCCTCCTATTGAACCGGGCACGTCTTATTCTTTTACTCCCATCAGAAACAATGGCGCATGAAATGCCAATCTTACTGAATTGGCGCCAATATGTGAATGTTTCAATAATTGCTGTAATTGTAAAACGATAAAAAATATACAGTTCAACATGGATTATGAATCCAATGTTAGCAAAATTATATACTGTATATATATATATATACACTGAGCTAGTGAGGAAGAAGTAGAAACAAATGAAATATGAGCCTCCTTGCTTTATAGTGGCTACTAAAATCTCCATTGGACTAGAAAATCGTATTCTGCTCAATTTATTTGCTGCTAATTATGAATACACAATTTTTAATGCAAGAAAAAGTTGTCCTTTCTGCTTCATTGTTCTGTGATAACCATAGCACTATAACTATTGTAGTTTACATAACTCACTGCTTACACCTAAATCTAGTTTTCAAGTGTGGATACAAATTAAAACTAATAAGTCTTCCTGGAAAATTAGAACAAATATTGATTTTTTATAAAGTGCTGATTTGTCAAGCTGTAATAGGTAGTTGGCCACAGGATACCTGTACAAGTTGCACACATGGCACAGAAGTGGTATGCACATGTAGGGTCAGTGGGCCGAGCTGGGGGGTGGTCCCTCGCTATACCACGCAGTGACGTACAGACACACGATGAGGCAAATTTCGGGTACAACAGGTCCAAGTTTATTCTCTTGCGTCCACCTGACGGCCTCCGAAGTACACCGCACTTCAATTCAGTTTGCTTCACTTCAGTTATCGGCCCCCCGTTTCCAGGGCCGCTTCCCGCACACTTTACACCGGGGACGTACATTTACACACCGTCCCCTCTTCACTCTTCGACGCTCCTGTCAGATCTGTCACTGTGGCCGCCTTAGGCCCGTAAACCAACAGCACTTCTGCTGATCAGTCGTCTCTCTCTCAGTACGGTATGCTTTACCTCAGTGCCTCGTCTATACTGCGGAACTCTGGTGCCAGGACCACCCCACTGACTTTCTCTCTCCTCAGTCCCCCTGGTTCGGTTTTCCTCACAGTGCACAAACTGTCGTAGTCCTCCTGTCACTGGAGCTCCCTCTGGGGACCAGAACTTTCTGGAACCCTCCTGTCAAATATATATCATTCCCGGTTCCCTTTAACTCCGCCCCCATGACCAACGGTTTCCTAAGCCCTAAGCTGATGTCAAGTCCTTTGCTCACACTCCTCCCTGCCCTCTAATGGTCAACCCAAGGTACTGCACGTCCACTACACTTTCTCAGCTGTTTCCCCACTGTAGTAACTGACACCGGTCTAAACTGTGCAAACCTTCCTTTCTCTATTCTGACATGTCTGTCCGTCCATCAGGTCACCTTCCCTACACTCTCCCTTCCTTTGTCTATTGTCGTCCTCGACAATTGTAGTCCCTGCCTTCGTCATTCTGAAGCTTCGCCTACATTCTGTTGTCGGACAAGTTGTTGGGCCAAACCCACTACCTGCGGGGGCCGAACCATACTGGGAGCACCATGCTCTGAGCAGCCTACTGCTACTCACCAGCACGCACGCCACATGACAACGTCTTTCAAATTGGGCTAGGTAGACCCATTTTCTCTCTATGGCGTGTTCCTTCCCCTACTTTCCCCTTCTGTTACCTTCCACTGTCCGGTACACCATGATCGAGGCCTCTCACCTACCAGATCATTGCTGGCGTCAACCTTCCTCCTTCAGGGGAGTCCGTGGTGTCGGGGACCTGACCTACGATGGCTGTCTTTCTCACGTCTTCCATCTCTTTTACCTTTCTTTCCCTAACATGTCATGGTCGGCTTCTCGGTCTCCCAGACCTTCTCTGCACATAGACCCCCTTCGGATCTCACACTTCCCTTTGGTCCCTCAGACCTTCCCTTACCCGGACCTGTTGCATTTTTCTTGTGCATATTATACAACAAAACAACTTTATAAAATCACAAATACCCCATTTTCATATTTTTTTTTCTTTTCCATTGCTTCAAAAATCAACATACAACAATAAAAACATCACAAGTTCTCCTCCCCCCTTCCTTGGACATGGACACTCTCTCTTCTTGACATCCCCGCTTTGCCAGGCTTAATACCAGAAAGAAAAACCCAAACTTCTATATTAAACTCTTTTTTTTAAACTCGGACGCAAACTGTCCTTGTGATTTGCACAACGGTGTAACGAAATTTCGAAAGTTCAAACCACTTCCTAGTGGCTGGCAGCAAGGGGCTCCACAGCCGTGGAGCTCCTGGGATGTAGGGAGTGTCAGCAACATTCCTCTTTACAGGGGCTCGTGATCTTCTGGCTCAGCAATCACAGTTACTGCGTAGTAGCCGCGGGGGCAGTACTCTTTGTAGTACGACACCAAGTCCCCCTCTTGTAGAGCCCAGCCGTGACGAATAGAGGCCACATTAATATAGACCTTCTGGCCAGTAGCTAGATCGCGTATAAACCCATACCCTTTGGCAATTTTCGTATACATGAGCCGCCCCAAAGATCTCGTAGCCGCCATACTAGCCTCTCCCTTTGCATGGAGCAGGTTCCATATCTCCTGCTCCCGGGCCTTCTTCTTCCTTATAACCTCTGCGACCGAAACAGAGGGCACACTACAGGCTCGGGAGTCCGGTGGGCAGGACTCCGCCGAAGAAGGGAGCGGGGCAGAGGCGGCCAGTGATGTTAGTGGCCCAGCAGCCGCTGGGGCCGGGTGGCAGATGGGAGCGGCCGTGTTCTTAGGAGATTGGGCCACAGGGCCTGTCACACAGGCCGCAGTCGATTCCAATGCCGGCATAGCAGCCGCGGCCGCAGGGTAGGCTGCACCTGAAATTTCATCAGGAGCCAGGGCAGCGGCCTCCTTTGAAGATGCGGTCACTAGCGGCAGAGGGGATGCAACAGTGTCGCCTAAGGTCAGACTCCGTACAGGCGACATCGGGCGTGGCACCACTGGGTGGAGTGGTTCAGGACCAGGAGCAGAGGCCCTGCTCAGTCCCGCGTTTATGGTAGGGCACTCCTTGGCTGGGCTCTCGGGGACACAGGATACAGCACGCTGTGGCCGAATGGTAGAGGTCGCTTGCGGGGCCACTGTCGGGGCCGGGGGAACTCTCACCTTCCCCGGTGCCATGGCCCCCGTCTCCTCATCACGCGGCTCCTCCCGAAGTCTCCGCATTCATCCCGCCTTCCGGCGGGGCTAGCCTCCAGGCTCAGGGGCTCCGCAGGGAGCCTCTCCGCTGGTAACTTAGGTGGCCGCTCCCGGTGGTTCCGCACAGGCTCCGCTCCTTCACTCACCATCCAGCTGCCTGCCCGTGGCCCTGAGGGGAATGTTTCCTGGTGTGACTCGACCTCCTGGCACCACCGCCACTCCAGGCTCCCGATGCCCCGACATCCACAGCGTCGCATCTCGTCCGATGAGCAGCACTCGAATGGCACCAGACAGCCGCAGCCAAACTTTTCCTCTGTGTCACTCCCTCTGCTGGGTGGGGCGTCTGCAAGCCTTTCCACCCACTTGTCAGGGTCTAGTATGTGGGAGCGTCGGTCTCCTGGTACATATTGCTGTCCCCAGGGATACGTAGGAGGGTGCCCCAGTCCATTGGGAACAACAGCAAACACCTGGAACTCTCCTCTGTGCTGAAGCAGCACCGCCACCTTGCACCAGTCCTGGTACCTCCCTGGATCTTCTGCTGGCGACGCAGATACACCACAGCGCTCGCAATTTGTAATCCACAGGTGGGTAATTTGTAATCCACAGATGTTTGTAATCCAAGCAGTGTAGTCCAAGTCTTTCTCCATTCTTTAGGGCAGGCCTGCCACAGAAGATGACGTATCAACGGCGTTGATCCTGCCGACTACGCCATGTGTAGGGTCAGTGGGCCGAGCTGGGGGGTGGTCCCTCGATATACCACGCAGTGATGTACAGACATACGATGAGGCAAGTTTCCTGCACAACAGGTCCAAGTTTATTCTCTTGCCGTCCACCTGATGGCCTCCGAAGTACACCGCACTTCAATTCAGTTTGCTTCACTTCACTTCAGTTATCGGCCCCCCGTTTCCAGGGCCGCTTCCCGCACACCGTACTTTACACCGGGGACGTACATTTACGCACCGTCCCCTCTTCACTCTTCGACGCTCCTGTCAGATCCATCACTGTGGCTGCCTTAGGCCCGTAAACCAACAGCACTTCTACTGATCAGTCATCTCTCTCTCAGTACGGTATGCTTTACCTCAGTGCCTCGTCTATACTGCGGTACTCTGGTGTCAAGACCACCCCCCTGACTTTCTCTCTCCTCAGTCCCCCTGGTTGGGTTTTCCTCACAGTTCACAAACTGTCATAGTCCTCCTGTCACTGGAGCTCCCTCTGGGGACTGGAACTTTCTGGAACCCTCCTGTCAAATTTATATGATTCCCGGTTCCCTGTAACTCCGCCCCCAATGACCAACGGTTTCCTAAGCCCTAAGCTGATGTCAAGTCCTTTGCTCACACTCCTCACTGTCCTCTATTTGGTCAACCCAAGGTACTGCACGTCCACTACACTTTCTCAGCTGTTTCCCCACTGTAATATCTGACACCTGTCTAAACTGTGCAAACCTTCCTTTCTCTATTCTGACAAGTCTGTCCGTCCATCAGGTCACCTTCCCTACACACACTAGGATATATGCCACATATACAAAAAGGACCCATGTTGAAAGTGTCCCACTCATAGACTTGATACATGCAGCATATGCCTCACTCAAATTTTGGATTCATGTCAACACAAGCCATTCACATGTTCTTTAATCAGTACACACTTAAAAGTAGAATTTCTCCAAGCAGGAGAAAGCAATTTTCTACTAGTATAAATATAGAATCAGAGGTTTCACATAAAAAGTCACAACAAAATTGCATATCCAGCACTCACAAGCTGGACACAGGTTAGACTCTCACTTCATTATTGTGACAGACAGAGCCAGATTGGGATAGTGAGGCTGCAACAGTATCCATGACTCTGGGGGCCCACTGCTCAGTTACTTGCAATTATTACCCTTTTTCACAAATTTAGCCAAGCTTCTTTATAATAATAAGCTATGTAGGTTGTTAAAGAATGAATGATGAGATGCTGTTCTTGTCTGTACATAATGAATATAATGTATTGGGTCACCTACTGCTCTTGTAGGGGGGTAAGTGGATTCATCCTGCACTGGGGCACACTAGGGGATTCACTTATTACCCTGTGGGCCAGGCCAAGCCTTGTGGCAGACATAGTATAGTAAACACATGATATACACACATAAGATACACGTCAGACACAGACTGCTCATACAACAGAAATATATCTTACTTTTGGTGGGCACCCACAGAGAGGAGGCAACAAAAATCTTAGGAAGTTGACAGTCCACTGAGGTACATGACCAGGTTACCTGATTAACCCAACCTGACCTCTCTGAACATCTCCATGGCGCCAGATGACCAAATGGTCCAAACCTGGCTTCTCTGAAAGTCCAGGTGACTGGATGGTCCTAACCTGGATTCTCCAAATATCTTTGAGGGTTACATGATGGTCAATGGTCAGATCTGTATTCCTCCAGCCAGTGCCGTGGTCGTTTAAGCTGACATCCTGTAGAATCTCTCAAATCTGTATCCCTCAGGTTGGAGCCATGGTGTCCTGGCTGCTGTTCTGTAGAATCTCTCTGGGAACATGGGCAGATCCCCCTTTTATAGTTCACACCTGTCCTTCAGGTCATCATCCATAGGTCAGGGGGAAGGTGGGATGAGGTCAATTCTCACTGTTTGAGTATTTAATCAATCTGCATAATTGTCCCTTACTGCTTGCAGGTCAAAAAGCTACATGGACTTATGCAATGGCTAATCAACAAATTAGTAAATATTAATTGTTCAATTGTGCTGTTTCCTTGTCTTCCAAGGACAGCATACAATAAACTGCAGCAAACATCAATTCCACCTACATGAAGAGCCAAAATTCAGTCTCATATGAACAACAGCTCATATTCCTGGACCTTCTTAAATAATACATCTGGATAATTAAGAATGAATGCGGTATGGTCACACATGCTGTGGTATGCATCCCGACAGGTGATGAAAACTATAAGCAGATGGGGCTCATTGCCATTTGGGCCAGTGTGCAGCTGCAAAATTTGCTCTACCGAAGACTGCAGTAGTTTAAAAAGCATGTGCATTTTTTAATTCTCTCTATATAGATAATAATAATAATAATAATAATAATAATAATAATAAAAATAGTAATAACAATAATAATAACACAGGTCTGCAAAAATTTTTTTTTCAAGAGCTGTTTTGGTTATTCCACGTAATCTTTATGTTTTGAGTGCGCTGTATGCAAAAATGACCTCCGTTTTGTCATAGGATATCACGTTTTCTGACAATTTAAGTAACTATGTTAAATAAGACAATACCTCAAAATAAATGAAAATAGACTCAGAAAATTAATTTTTTATTACAAATGTTTCATGAAAATCATTTTTTAAACTGCAATGAGCTCACGAACACACACTAAAATCGATTCTTCTTCCCTGTGAGGCTTCTCTTGGTACATTTACGCTTGTGAGTAGCATCTGTATTGTCTCTCTGAAGCGTCCAACAGTAGTCTGCCATTATTGTAATGCTCCATCTTCCCTGGTATCTTCTTTGCATCATTGTAATGCTCCATCTTCCCTGGTATCTTCTTTCCATCTCTTTAATGTCCTGGTGGAATCGTTCACCTTGCTCTTCACTCACAGCTCCCAAATTTTCAGGAAAGTTGTCAAGGTGGGAATGTAGGAAATGCACTTTCAAACTTATCAGGCAACCTAAAGCTTGAAATGCTTTCAGCATTCGTCCGACGATTTTTTTGTAGTCAGGGTCTTTGTTATTGCCTAAAAATTTCTCTACGACCTCTTTAAATGCAATCCACCCTTCTTTTTGAGGATGCGTCAAGTATTGATAAACTTTTGATCAGCTATGAGCCTTCTAATGTCTGGTCCGACGAACACACCTTCCTTAAATTTTGCCTCTGAGAGGCCTGGAAACTTGGTGACCAAGTATTTGAAGCATTCTCCATCTTTTGGAAGTGATTTCATGAATTGCTTCATCAATCTCAATTTGATGTGGAGAGGTGGTAGAAGAACTTTATGGGGAGGAACCAAAGTTTCTCGGAGGACATTTTTTTCACCAACTGTGAGCACCCTCGGCTGCCAATTATTCTTGGTCCAGTGATTTTGTTGGTCTCGACAGTCCCATAGACACAGAAAACAAGGGTATTTGGTATACCCAGTTTGTTGCCCGAGCAGCATGCACAAGACTTTCAAATCCCCGCAAACTTGTCAACCGTGGTCTTCATATTTAAGTTTACAAAGAACCAATTCCAAGTACTCGTAGGTTTCCTGGAGGTGTACGGAATCACCTAAAGGGATGGAAGCATAAAAACTGCCGTTGTGGAGTATAACTGCGTTGAGACTTCTTTTTGAAGAGTCTATAAAAAGACGCCATTGCGCTGAATCATATTGGATTTTTAATTGACCCATCAAACCTTCGACATCGATGCAATAAACCAACTTATCTTCCTGGGCAAAGTAAGGAACGAACACGTCTTCACGATGTCTGAACCATGAAAAAGACACTCCTGGCAACAATAAATTCTTGCTTTTGAGCCTTGATCCGAGTAACTCAGAGGCATCTTTGGGAAGATCCAAGTCTCTTACCAAATCATTCATCTCATCCTGGGAAAACAATTTTGGTCTTGTATCATCTTCAAAGTCAGAACTTGATTCATCATCTGGTTCAGGTATGACTCCACCTTCATCGGAGCTAGTTATCTCTTCCAAGGTAGCAGGGGCCTTGGGTACTGGTATATCTGTGCCATGGGGGATGGGACAAATTGCTGAGTGAATATTGGGGTATGAAATGGAATGCTTCCATTTTGAATTATACCCTTTCACATCGCATGAACAAAAGTAACAATCGTCACTGTGGTTCTTTTGCTCTCGCCATACCATAGGAATCCCATAACGGAAAGCTTTTTTCTCACCCTTGAACCAATTTCGGAGGTCCTCAACACGCCGTTTGCACACTTTATGAGGCGCCCAAGCTTTATCTTGATCTCCAAGCTGTAGTCAGAAAGATGCGAAGTATACTTTTTTCACAAAGTCTGTAACATTCAGCTGTTGCTTCAACACTCTATATTCACCACAAATGTGACAGAAACTGTCAGGCGAATTAATACACTTCCGCTGAGCCATAATGCTAATTTTGGGAAACACGGTTGAATATGACGAGCTAACACGAACTGAGATTAAAAAGTGTGAAGAGACGAGAACCAAGATAAAACAATTGAAACAAGCCCGGGAATGTCAGAGCCCGCTCGTTCAGCTTGCAACATGTTGATGCTGGTTTCATTAGCTCACTCTGTAAGTTCTTTTCTTTGAAAGTTATATTTTTTTGGCATTGTATATCTTCAATGCATTGATGTGAATTATTTAATAGTAATTTTGACTTTCAAAACCCTAAGATAAAAAAAAACAAAAATTGAGAAAAATGTACTAAATTTGAAGAGAATTTTGCATTTTGTGGCAAATCCTGATGTCCAGGATTTTTTTCAATATTTTTTTCGTTTTCAGCACACCAAAATACATGGAAATTAGATGAAAATAATCAAACAGCTTTTTAGTCGCTGACCTGTGTAATAATAATAATTTTATTTCTATATCGTCAACATATTCCGCAGCACTTTACATTTCAGAGGGGACTTGTACAGATGATAGACATTACAGCATAACAATAATCTCAGAGATCATAACAGATACCAAGAGGAATGAGAGCCCTGCTCGCAAGCTTACAATCTATGAGGAAAAAAAAATGATAGATACGAAAGTTGGTTGGTAACAGTTGCCTTCATTGTTCGGACCAGCCATAATGTTAAGTGTGTAACAGTACAGACACAGAGGGCTAATAGATGCATAAAGCATGTGGGAAACATGGTGCGGGGAACCTGGTTATGGTAAAACTTTTGACTGTACCACACAGTGATAGTTAGGTTAAATATAAGTTAGACTTTGATCTTATTTGTACTGTCTATCCAGCTTTTCTCTCTTGATATATATTTACCGTATATACTCGTGTATAAGATGAGATTTCCAGCCCATTTTTTTGGGCTGAAAATCCCCCTCTCGTCTTATACACGAGTCATATACCTATGGGTCAGCAGAGGAGGGGGAGTGGGGGTGTCAGAGATCATACTGACCCCCCGGCGCGGTCTCTGCAGCCCCCCCTCACTTCTCCAGGTCTCCCTTCCTGCCTTCAGTGCATATTCTTGAGTGTAATGAGCGGTATCACGTGACCGCTGAAGGCAGGAAGGGAGACAGTGGAGAACTGAGGCTGCAGAGACCACGCCAGGGGGGTAAGTATAGCGATATTCACCTGTCCATGGGTCCATTGCTGCTCACCGCTGTCTGCTGCTTCCTGTGTCAGTGACGTTTAGGCAGCAGGGGGCGCAGAGACGTGGTTAGTGCGCACCGCACCCTTTGCTGGCTGAACAGTCACTGATAGAGGACGCGCAGACTGTGGTGAGCAGGATGGACCCCGGACAGGTGTCGGGTCCTGAGCAGGAGAGGTGAGTGTGGCATTTTTTTTTTTGCAGCAGCATATGGGGAAATAATACATGGAGCATCTTATGGGGGCAGCATATGGGGGCATATTCTATGGAGCATCTTATGGAGGCAGCATATGGGGCATATTCTATGGAGCAGCATATGGGGGCATAATCTATGGAGCAGCATATGGGGGCATATTCTATGGAGCAGCATATGGGGCATATTCTATGGAGCATCTTATGGGGGCAGCATATGGGGCACATTCTATGGAGCAGCATATGGGGGCATATTCTATGGAGCAGCATATGGGGCATATTCTATGGAGCAGCAGATGGGGCATATTCTATGGAGCAGCATATGGGGGCATATTCTATGGAGCAGCATATGGGGGCATATTCTATGGAGCAGCATATGGGGGAATATTCTATGGAGCAGCAGATGGGGCATATTCTATGGAGCAGCAGATGGGGGCATATTCTATGGAGCAGCATATGGGGCATATTCTATGGAGCAGCACATGGGGGCAGCATATGGGGGCATTTTCAATGGAGCAGTATATGGAGGCATAGTCTATGGAGCAGCATATGGGGCATATTATATGGAGCAACATATGGGGCATATTCTGTGGAGCAGCATATGTGGGCATATTCTATGGGGCAGCATATGGGGGCATAATCTATGGAGCAGCATATGAGGGCATAATCTATGGAGCATATTATGGGGGAATAATCTATGGAGCATCTTATGGGGCCATAACCTTTATGGAGCATTTTATGGGGCATATTATTCTATGGAGCATCTGATGGGGGCATTATTAACCTTTGTGCAGCATTATACAGGGTGTATTTTGTATGAAACATCTTATGGGGCCAATCATGAACTGTATGGAGCATTATATGGGGCTCCTGATTCAATATGGATATTCAAAAACATTTAACCTACTGATGTTTCAATTAATTTTACTTTTATTGGTATCTATTTTTATTTTTGAAATTTACCAGTAGCTGCTGCTTTTTCCCCCTAGGCTTATACGTGAGTCAATAAGTTTTCCCAGTTTTTTGTGGCAAAATTAGAGGGGTTGGCTTATACACGGGTCGGCTTATACATGAGTATATATGGTAATAAAATATTACATGAGTAACTTCTATTGACACTTAAAGGGAACCTGTCAACACATTTAACCTAAATTTAATCTAAACTATTAATATGGACATACTGGTTATACTTTGCTGAAAAAAAATTGATATCCATATGTCTCATATCAGATGCCTGGTTGTTGAGAAATTATCTTTTATCAGTTTATGCAATTGACCTCTATCAGGTTATGGGGAAGATGTCTGGAAGATACCGCTGCCTCCTCACTTGATCTGCATGAATCTCACCTACGATCAGCATCAATCTATCCCAGTGTTGTCGAGTGCCCATCTTATCAGCTTGTTGAACACTGGGAATGGCACCCACGCAGATGGCGCTTGAGGCCTATGACATAGATGGGCAGAAGACTGTGAAGGAAAGAAGAGAACAGTTATTTTCATTTGTGAGATTTCCTCTCAAGCGACCGACGTAACAGGGAAAGAGTGATGTTGATTGGAGGCGAGATTTATGTTGATGAAGTACAGTGGCAGAGTAATCTTCTGGCCAACATCTTGCCCATAACCTGGAAGAAGTAATTTGCCTAAAAGATCATTTCTCAACAAAATGGTATCTATGAGGCAAACAGGTATGACTATTTTCAACAGTCTATAGCCAGTTTATCCATATTAGTAGTTTAGATAGGTCAAATGTGATGGCAGATTGCCTTCAAATTACCTTCTCATGAGCCTCAGGTTCCATTGTGCATTTACTTTGGGCATGTCAGCTGTCCATCAATTAGAAAAGTAGTTCTCTAATTAAAGCTAAGTTTAGCTCACTCCTCAGTTCTCTTACAGTGGCACATCTCTTCTTGCTTTCTATCCTGCTATTTCCTAGTCATTGCTTATTTCACATCGGACCTGAACTGCTTGTAAATCTTCTAACACTCCCATATACCTTATTACAATAGTTGAACTTCCCTATTTCCTGCCGTTATCTCCACTAGGCTATTGCCTCATTTTACAGTGTTAGCAATTGTAGCTCACTATTGCATCCATTGTGGCTCTTTTCTACTGTTTCTTACTTATTTACTTGAACTAGCTAGATAACTATAGGTGTTATCAGAAATCACTCACTTTACTAGATTTTATTGCCTTAATTTCACCAGAATTACCAAGCGACTCAGTTGCTGGAGAGTTTTACCATGTCTGCAACCTGGGAAAGAGCATCAAAGTCTCAGTGAGGTCACAGAGAACGGTGAGGTGTACGGTTCAGTTTGTGAAGCGTCACTCCACCTGGTAACCTAAAAAAATGTAACACTTTTATATTTTCTGTTGAAAGGTGTACAGGTTCTCACCAAATAATAGGAACAGAGTGAGAACAAGCTGGAATGGTTTTCCTCAATCCAGGGATAACTGACTCATGCGTTACTTTTGTAGGTTATATTCCCTTTAATGTATTTCATACCACTAAGTAAAAGTAATTATTTATTCTTTGCAAGATTATGGAACATAAAATCAACCTTTCAATAAAAAAAAAACTTTCAAAATATCAATTACTTTAGAAACATGTAGCTAAACTGCGTCATTTATATCATGAAAGTAAATTCAATTGACCTGCGGCTTAACATAAATATAATTTGAACTCTACAGTTTTATTCTATGCATTTTGCCCTAATTCACTGCTCCTATAAACATATAACGGTAACAGATTTTTTGTTTGCAGAAAAATGAGAAATTAACTGCAAGCATTCATTCAACCAGAAAGCTACATAATGCTGACTGCATATAAATTATGCCATCTCGGTTTACATGTCTGAATATGTTTATTAGTTGTCGAAAAGAATCAACAAGAATCACATAAATAAAACATTTATTCATATGCTCACAAGATAGATACTAGATAATCAAAACATTTGCATCCATAAGACACCTATTTTCCTCTTACATCTTTCATATGGATATATTTGCAGTTTGTGTTTACTGTGAAATTGCTGGGCTTAGTACCAAATCAGTGAAATTGCAGTAATGCAAATTTAATGGCTAAATAAAAGCCCCTTAAGTGAACAATCTGCATTTTATATTTTTACATTGTGAGATGTCAAAGTTTTGTGCTATATACAGTATAACATATTTTTTTAACGCTCAAGTATGTCACCAGATAAGAGTAAAATTGAATACTTTACACAAATACTGTAGTACATCTTCAGTTTGCTGTTTCTTAAAAAATAGTTTTAGACTGCTGTAATAAATATCTTTGATTGCGAATTAAATATGATCATAAAAAAATAAAATTAATTATTTTTAATTTTCTTAATTTTCATGTTTATTTAGATTAGTTGCGCACTCCAGTAAAACACAATCATGGCTATAGGCTGAGTAAAACACATCTCGACCGGAAAGATGATCATTTTCTGAATGGTAGGGGTACCACTGTGTCTTCAATGAATCTCAAGAACAGAAGTATAAAATTCCCAACTGGAATAGAGTACCACTGCTCCATTCAGTGTCTATGGAACTGCTGCAAATAACTGAGTGGAGAACACTGCGTCCTCCAGAAATCCTAAAAAGAATGAATGAAGCAGTGAGCCATTTCAGAGCCCCATTCTTTGGATGAGTTGACGTTCCGATGTTTGCAGCCACATTGTCCTGAAAGTTACCAAATATTTGTTGGATATGTGGTAACTTCCAATGTTGGGAATAATCCTTTAAGGCCGTTTCAGTTTATGATAAATCTTACTCATTGTTTGATCCTGATTCATTATGGCTTCACCAATCAATGTCCACTACCATGAGGAATCATCCTGTTCTTGTGAAGACCAACATGTCACAAATGTACTGTAAATGCATTGACAACAAATATCAATAATTCTACCACACGGCTGTCATTGTTTCCAATACATGGACGGAGATGCAAACAATTTTTGCACAGGAAAAAACATTTTTATCAACATATACACATTTATTAATGTAATATATTTTTGAATGCAAACATTGGGGCATAAATGACAAAATCATCCTATTTGCCTAATTCTTGCATTTCATTCAATGTAGATGATTGCTGTAATTAGCCTCCCCATTACTCAACTATCCCATCTCCAGTCCATACTTAATGCAGCAGCCAGGGTCATCTATCTGGCTAATTGGTACTCGGACATGTCCGCTCTTCGCCAGTCCTTACATTGGCTGCCTATTCATTATAGGATCCAATTCAAAGTACTTGTTCTCACCCACAAAGCTCTCCACAGTGCAGCACCCCCCTACATCTCCTCCCTCATTTCTATTTAATGGCCTAACCGACCGCTGCGCTCAGCAAACAACTTTTGACTAACCTCTGCACTAATCCGTACCTCCCACTCCCGATTCCAAGACTTCTCCCACCCTGCGCCAATCCTCTGGAATGCTCTACCCCAAGAAATTAGGACTATCCACAATTTTCATAGTTTCAGGCGCTCCCTCAAAACACATTTGTTCAGAGCGGCCTATCACATTCACTAATCAAAGTCATTCTATGCGTAAGTGTGCGTGTGTAGCCCATTCACTATCTCATCTATCCCTCTCTCCCTTAAGATGGCTGGACCATCATTGTAAATACACACCTGTACTTTGTATCTCCCCCACCTCATTGTAGATTGTAAGCTCTCACGAGCAGAGTCATCTTATTTTGCTTTAATTATTGTATTGTTAACGTTGTTACTTATGACTAGAGTTGAGCGATACCGTCCGATACTTCAAAATATCGGATCGGAATGGATCGGCCGATCTTTAAAAAAAGTATCGGTATCGCCGATGCCGATACCGGAAGTCCCATTCAAGTCTATGAGACTTCCGGTATCGGAATTGGAAAAACTCTTTCCTGCCCTTGTACAGCCTCTCGGGGGTCTGTACGGGCCTTCCGGGGGTCTCTGCCGGCCTGCCAGGGGGCTGTGCCGGCCTGCCGGTGGGCTGTGCGGACTGCCCGGGGTCTGTACCAGCCTGCCGGGGGGCTGTGCCAGCCTGCCGGTGGTCTGTGCACCCTGTGGGGGTCTGTACCGGCCTGCGGGGGGGCTGTGCCGGCCTGTCGGGGGGCTGTTCTGATGTCCGGGGGTCTGTGCAGGCATCGTCCGATGGGACTACAAGTCCCATCAGGCGATGCCTACTACCAAGACAGTGATTGACACATTAGCCAATGATGGGATAGTAGTAGTCCCATCATCTGGCTAATGTGTTAAATGTAGAAAAAAAAAATACTACATACATACATACTACATGCATGCTACATACATACTACATGCTACATACATAGTACATATATACTACATGCATGCTACATACATATTACATGCATGCTACATACATACTACATGCTACATACATGCTACATGCTACATACATACTACATACATACTACATGCATACTACATGCTACATACATACTACATATATGCATCATACATACTACATGCTACATACATACTACATACATACTACATATATGCATCATACATACTACATGCTACATACATACTACATACATACTACATATATGCATCATACATACTACATGCTACATACATACTACATACATACTACATATATGCTACGTGCATGCTACATACATACTGCATGCATGCTACATACATACTGCATGCATGCTACATACATACTACATGCTACATACATACTACATACATACTACATATATACTACATACATACTACATACATACTACATGCATGCTACATACATACTACATGCTACATACATACTACATACATACTACATATATACTACATGCATGCTACATACATACTACATACATACTACATGCATGCTACATACATACTACATGCTACATATATACTACATACATACTACATATATACTACATGCATGCTACATACATACTACATACATACTACATGCATGCTACATACATACTACATGCTACATATATACTACATACATACTACATACATACTACATATATACTACATGCATGCTACATACATACTACATACATACTACATATATACTACATGCATGCTACATATATACTACATGCTACATACATACTACATACATACTACATGCATGCTACATACATACTACATGCTACATACATACTACATACATGCTACATACATACTACATGCATGCTACATACAATACATTCATACAATACATACATAGACATACAGTACATATAACATAGAGTAACATACTTACCAATACTTGTCACATTGTTCCCTGAAGCCATTGTCTTTTACGGAATAAATATTAACATAACAAACCACAAAAATACTCACCCATGATCCGAAGCAGTCCACGAGTGTGTCCCACGACGATCTTGGGTAGAGAACTGCAGCATCAGCTGATGCTGCCGCTCTCTACGGGCTGCAGGAATCCAATGACGGAAGGTAGGTATCCTTCCGCACTGTATTCCTCCGCCACTTAAAAAAAAAAGTTCCTAGTCTCACTTTATGGTAAAAGCTGTGTGGGAAGCTTTTACCATAAAGTGAGACTAGGGACTTTTTTTTTTAAGTGGCGGAGGAATACAGTGCGGAAGGATACCTACCTTCCGTCATTGGATTCCTGCAGCCCATAGAGAGCGGCAGCATCAGCTGATGCTGCAATTCTCTACCCAAGATCGTCGTGGGACACACTCGTGGACTGCTTCGGATCATGGGTGAGTATTTTTGTGGTTTGTTATGTTAATATTTATTCCGTAAAAGACAATGGCTTCGGGGAACAATGTGACAAGTATTGGTAAGTATGTTACTCTATGTTGTATGTACTGTATGTCTATGTATGTATTGTATGAATGTATTGCATGTAGCATGCATGTAGTATGTATGTAGTATGTATGTAGTATGTATGTAGCATGTAGTATGTATGTAGCATGCATGTAGTATTATTATTATTATTATTATTATTATTTATTGTTATAGCGCCATTTATTCCATGGCGCTTTACATGTGAGGGGGGTATACATAAAAACAAGTACAATAATCTTAAACAATACAAGTCATAACTGGTACAGGAGGAGAGAGGACCCTGCCCGCGAGGGCTCACAATCTTCAAGGGATGGGTGATAATACAGTAGGCGAGGGTAGAGCTGGTCGTGCAGCGGTTTGGTCGATCGGTGGTTACTGCAGGTTATAGGCTTGTCGGAAGAGGTGGGTCTTCAGGCTCTTTTTGAAGGTTTCGATGGTAGGTGAGAGTCTGATATGTTGTGGTAGAGAGTTCCAGAGTAGGGGTGATGCGCGAGAGAAATCTTGTATGCGATTGTGGGAAGAGGAGATAAGAGGGGAGTAGAGAAGGAGATCTTGTGAGGATCGGAGGTTGCGTGCAGGAAAGTACCGGGAGACGAGGTCACAGATGTATGGAGGAGACAAGTTGTGGATGGCTTTGTATGTCATGGTTAGGGTTTTGTAATGGAGTCTTTGGGCATTTGGGAGCCAGTGAAGGGATTGACAGAGGGGAGAAGCTGGGGAATAGCGGGGGGACAGGTGGATTAGTCGGGCAGCAGAGTTTAGAATAGATTGGAGGGGTGCGAGAGTGTTTGAGGGGAGGCCGCAGAGCATGAGGTTGCAGTAGTCAAGGCGAGAGATGATGAGGGCATGGACTAGGGTTTTTGCAGATTCTTGGGTGAGGAATGAACGGATGCGTGAAATATTTTTGAGTTGAAGTCGGCAGGAAGTGGAAAGGGTTTGGATATGTGGTTTGAAGGAGAGATCAGCATCAAGGATTACTCCGAGGCAGCGAGCTTGTGGGACTGGGGAGAGTGGGCAGTCATTTACTGTAATTGATAGGTTCGTAGGGGGGGTCACATGAGATGGGGGAAAGATGATGAATTCTGTTTTGTCCATGTTGAGTTTCAGATATCTAGTGGAGAAGAAGGATGAAATAGTGGACAGACATTGAGGGATTCTGGTTAGTAGGGAGGTGATATCTGGTCCAGAGATGTAGATCTGTGTGTCATCAGCATAAAGATGATACTGAAAGCCATGAGATTCTATGAGCTGTCCCAGGCCAAAGGTGTAAATAGAGAACAGCAGGGGCCCTAGGACTGAACCTTGTGGGACTCCGACAGATAGGGGGCGAGGTGAGGAGGTGGTGTGTGAGTGGGAGACGCTGAATGTCCGGTCTGTTAGGTATGATGAGATCCAGGAGAGGGCCAAGTCTGTGATGCCGAGGGATGAGAGGGTCTGTAATAATAGGGAATGGTCCACTGTGTCAAAGGCAGCCGACAGGTCCAGGAGGAGGAGGACAGAGTAGTGTCGCTTGCTCTTGGCAGTTAAGAGGTCATTGGTGACCTTAGTAAGGGCAGTTTCAGTGGAGTGGTGTGACCGGAAGCCAGATTGTAAGCGGTCGAAGAGGGAGCAAGAAGAGAGATGGGAGGACAGTTCAAGGTAGACGTGTTGTTCCAGTAGCTTGGAGGCGTATGGGAGAAGTGATATAGGGCGATAGCTAGATACAGAGGATGGGTCAAGAGAGGGCTTTTTGAGGATAGGTGTGATGGAGGCATGTTTAAAGCTTGAGGGGAAAACACCAGTTGTTAGTGATAGGTTGAAGAGATGGGTTAGGGTTGGGATGAAGACTGTGGTGAGGTTTGGGATGAAGTGGGATGGGATCGGGTCGAGTGCACAGGTGGTGAGATGTGATCTTGAGAGTAGAGTGGAGAGTCGATCTTCTGTAATGGTGGAGAAGTTGGTTTTGAAGGTGGAGGGCTGGGAAGTCGGGAGGAAGGGCTCTGGGGGTTGTTGACCAAAACTGTCCCTGATGTTATCAATTTTCTGCTTGAAAAATGAGGCAAAGTCTTCAGCTGAGATGAGTGGGGAGGGAGGAGGTGCTGGGGGGCGGAGGAGAGAATTGAAGGTGTTGAATAACTGTTTAGGGTTGTGAGACAGGGAGGATATGAGAGATGAGAAGTAGGTTTGTTTAGCTGTGGCGAGTGTGGTCTTGAAAGTAGTGAGGGACTGTTTGAATGCGATGAAATGCTCGTTGGAGTGGGATCTTTTCCATCTGCGCTCAGCAGCCCTGGAAGCTCGCCTCAGCTCTTTGGTCAGGCTGGTGTGCCAGGGCTGTCTGTTGATTTTGCGAGTTTTGGTATGTGTAAGTGGGGCAGCGGATTCCAAAGCTACAGCTATTGTGGTGTTATATAGAGCGGCAGCGTCATCCGCATTGTGTAAGGAACTTATATCTGTAAGAGGGAGGAGGGATTCGGAGAATGAGTGTAGGTCAAGGTGTTTAAGATTCCTGCGAGGGTGTGAAAGTTTGTGGGGTGGGGATTGTAGACATGGAGTGAAGAGGGAAGAGAATGTGAGCAGGTTGTGGTCAGAGAGAGGAAGAGGTGAGTTAGAGAGGTTAGATAGGGAGAAGAGGCGGGTGAAGATGAGGTCCAGTGTGTGGCCATCTTTGTGGGTGGCTGTAGAAGACCATTGAGTGAGGCCGAAGGAGGAAGTGAGAGATAGAAGTTTAGTGGCAGCTGAGAGGGAAGTGTCAATGGGGATGTTGAAGTCGCCCATGATGATAGTAGGGATGTCCGCGGAAAGGAAATGAAGTAACCAGGTGGTGAAGTGGTCAAAGAAGGTGGTGGCTGGCCCTGGGGGGCGGTAGATGACAGCCAGTTGGAGGTTGGAGGGGGAGTAGATGCACACAGAGTGCACCTCAAAGGAAGGGAGGGTAACAGAGGGTGGCAGTGGGATTGGGGTGAAGGAGAAGGTATCTGACAGGAGAAAACCAACTCCTCCACCATGTTTGCTGCTGGGGCGGGGGGTGTGAGAAAGGTGGAAGCCGCCATACGAAAGTGCAGCAGGAGAGGCTGTGTCAGAAGGGGTGAGCCAGGTTTCGGTGATGGCGAGGAAGGAGAGTTTGGTAGTAACAAAAAGATCATGGATGTAGGAAAGCTTGTTGCAGACAGAGCGAGCGTTCCACAGAGCTCCTGTTAGTGGGACTGGGGAAGCGGGGGCTGGGTGAATGGGTATAAGGTTGGAGAGGTTACGGAAGGTTGTGATAGAGCGTGGATGGGAGGTAGAAATGACTGTGGGAATGTGGTGAGGAGGACCAGGATTTGGAGAGATATCACCAGCAGTGAGAAGGAGCAGAGAAAGTGTTAGCAGGTGGGAGCAGGAGAGGGCATGAGGGGGCTGTCTGTGTTTGGAGACAGAGGATTGTATGTTAAGGAACAGTTTTGAGGCGGAGGTGAGGTGGATGGGGAGGATTGAAGAAGAGATGAACAGTTCCTTACTAGGAGTAGGGATTAGGGGAATTAGCAGAAAGTGAATGATTATAGGGGTGAAAGTGAAAACAAACAGAAACATTGTTTACAGTGACTGTGTCCAGTTACCTTCAGTTCCCTTCTGGTTCAATTCTGGTTTTAATTCTTAAATTAATCTTCACACTTCTAGCACACACTTATAGGAATCACAATGCAGACTGAAGTCTATGCAGACTTGTACTCTGCAATATATGTACAACTAAGTGCAGTCAGGTGTGAAGCAGAGAGGAGTGGTCTCTACTCATCTTGGCCAGACAATTAAGAGTGGACCAGATGTATATGATCAAGCCAGAGTAAACAAGGTCATAAATAACACTGGGGTAAGCTGGGGTTAGCTGAAAGGCATACCATGTGAATGCTAGGTGCAGAGGCAAGTCTATGTGCAAAGCTGGGTGACACACTGTGTGTCCTTCATAGACAGACAGCAGGAGAGCAGGAGAGCTGGGTGGATGGACATACCATGTGAATGCTAGGTGCAGAGGCAAGTCTATGTGCAAAGCTGGGTGACGCACTGTGTGTCCTTCATAGACAGACAGCAGGAGAGCAGGAGAGCTGGGTGGATGGACATACCATGTGAATGCTAGGTGCAGAGGCAAGTCTATGTGCAAAGCTGGGTGACGCACTGTGTGTCCTTCATAGACAGACAGCAGGAGAGCAGGAGAGCTGGGTGGATGGACATACCATGTGAATGCTAGGTGCAGAGGCAAGTCTATGTGCAAAGCTGGGTGACGCACTGTGTGTCCTTCATAGACAGACAGCAGGAGAGCAGGAGAGCTGGGTGGATGGACATACCATGTGAATGCTAGGTGCAGAGGCAAGTCTATGTGCAAAGCTGGGTGACGCACTGTGTGTCCTTCATAGACAGACAGCAGGAGAGCAGGAGAGCTGGGTGGATGGACATACCATGTGAATGCTAGGTGCAGAGGCAAGTCTATGTGCAAAGCTGGGTGACGCACTGTGTGTCCTTCATAGACAGACAGCAGGAGAGCAGGAGAGCTGGGTGGATGGACATACCATGTGAATGCTAGGTGCAGAGGCAAGTCTATGTGCAAAGCTGGGTGACGCACTGTGTGTCCTTCATAGACAGACAGCAGGAGAGCAGGAGAGCTGGGTGGATGGACATACCATGTGAATGCTAGGTGCAGAGGCAAGTCTATGTGCAAAGCTGGGTGACGCACTGTGTGTCCTTCATAGACAGACAGCAGGAGAGCAGGAGAGCTGGGTGGATGGACATACCTGTCGGAAGAATGGAGATGCTTGTTAGAGTGCGATGGTGGCAGGTAGCAGGGCACAGTCTGTATACATCCTTCTGGTTTTAATTCTTAAATTAATCTTCACACTTCTAGCACACACTTATAGCAATCACAATGCAGACTGAGTATGTATGTAGCATGTAGTATGTATGTAGCATGCATGTAGTATATATGTAGTATGTATGTAGTATGTATGTAGCATGTAGTATGTATGTAGCATGCATGTAGTATATATGTAGTATGTATGTAGCATGTAGTATGTATGTAGCATGCATGTAGTATATATGTAGTATGTATGTAGTATGTATGTAGCATGTAGTATGTATGTAGCATGCATGTAGTATATATGTAGCATGCATGTAGTATATATGTAGTATGTATGTAGCATGTAGTATGTATGTAGCATGCATGTAGTATGTATGTAGCATGCATGTAGTATATATGTAGTATGTATGTAGCATGTAGTATGTATGTAGCATGCATGTAGTATGTATGTAGCATGTATGTAGTATGTATGTAGCATGTAGTATATATGTAGCATGCATGTAGTATATATGTAGTATGTATGTAGCATGTAGTATGTATGTAGCATGCATGTAGTATGTATGTAGTATGTATGTAGCATGTAGTATGTATGTAGCATGCATGTAGTATATATGTAGTATGTATGTAGCATGTAGTATGTATGTAGCATACATGTAGTATGTATTTATGTAGCATGTAGTATGTATGTAGCATGCATGTAGTATGTATGTAGCATGCATGTAGTATATATGTGGTATGTATGTAGCATGTAGTATGTATGTAGCATGCATGTAGCATGTAGTATGTATGTAGCATGCATGTAGCATGTAGTATGTATGTAGCATGCATGTAGTATATATGTAGTATGTATGTAGCATGTAGTATGTATGCAGCATGCATGTTGTATGTATGTAGTATGTATGTAGCATGTAGTATGTATGTAGCATGCATGTAGTATATATGTAGTATGTATGTAGCATGTAGTATGTATGTAGCATGCATGTAGTATGTATGTAGCATGTATGTAGTATGTATGTAGCATGTAGTATATATGTAGCATGCATGTAGTATATATGTAGTATGTATGTAGCATGTAGTATGTATGTAGCATGCATGTAGTATGTATGTAGTATGTATGTAGCATGTAGTATGTATGTAGTATGTATGTAGTATGTATGTAGCATGTATGTAGCATGCATGTAGCATGTAGTATGTATGTAGCATGCATGTAGTATGTATGTAGTATGTAACATTTAACACATTAGCCGGATGATGGGACTACTACTGTCCCATCATTGGCTAATGTGTCAATCACTGTCATGGTAGCAGGCATCGCCCGATGGGACTTGTAGTCCCATCGGACGATGCCTGCACAGACCCCGGGACATCAGCACAGCCCCCCGGCAGGCCGGTACAGCCCCTCGGCAGGCCGGTACAGACCCCCACAGGGTGCACAGACCACCAGCAGGCCGGCACAGCCCCCCGGCAGGCCGGTACAGACCCCGGGCAGTCCACACAGCCCCCCGGCAGGCCAGCACAGCCCCCCGGCAGGCCGGCAGAGACCCCCGGAAGGCCCGAAATGACGGCGCATCATGATGCGCACACACCGCGCATCATGATGACGTCATTTCGGCTGTCAATCAACTTTGAACTTCCGATTCCGATGCCCGATATTGAAAAAATATCGAATGTCGGTATCGGAATTCCGATACAGCAAGTATCGGCCGATACCCGATACTTGCGGTATCGGAATGCTCAACTCTACTTATGACTTGTGTTTTGAAACTGTTAAACGGTAAAGCGCTGCGGAATATGTTGGCGCTATATAAATAAAGATTATTATTATTATTATTAACTAAACTTCAAGATTCTGTGTCTGGTAAAAATGATAGTCTATTAATTTGCTAAGTATAGAAAAAACAAGTAATGACAATGTGAAAACTTGCAACTTATAATAAGGATTTTTATAGTGGTTTTTGATTATAGCTGTTACAATATAAGTTTCAGATAGGAAAAACAGAAACATCCCCATGGTCAGTGCAGTATACTTTAATAATGCATTTACCAAACATAAAAGAGAAGTAGTTTATGGCAAGTACCATAATAATTCAGCAGCAGGTGTGATTATCATGCTAACTACACCACTGGCTGCTTCGAGTCATATTACTACATCTGGTGCATAGTAACATCTCTTGGGTGAATATATTGCTGTAATAAACACATCTCTCTAATGACCTATTTCCTAATTAAGTATTATAATGCCTTCTATTAACAGATGCATGAATTCCAAGCATATTTCTTTAGAGGAAAATTCCAACAAATAAACATATTCTATGATTTCTTTTCTCTATGCAGTTCATTGTTTTTCTCATTCTTTCCACTTTCTATGCCAGCTGTTTTGTCTCCATAAGGAGAGGAAGACATGGAAAGAAATGGTGATTGAGAAGACTTTGTCCAAAGCTCAAATGTGCTGCATAAGAAAAAATTTGTGAATATACTAGAGATGAGCGGATCTATTGAAATTCAAATTCACCAGGTTTGCTGAAGTAACATAGTAAAATAGTTATTAAGGTTGAAGGAAGACTTTGAGTCCATCTAGTCCATCTAGTTCAACCCATATCCTATCCTAACTTGCCCTAACATGTTGATCCAGAGGAAGGCAAAAAAACCATGTGGCAAACAGTAAGCTTCACATTGGGGAAAAGTTTCCTATAAAAATTAATTTGTGCTGAATAACAGGCTGAATATCAAAACTGCAAAGCATCCAATTGTTCAAAAAATCCACAAATGTGAGAGGAGAAAGAGAACCCAACTGAACGAAAGATTTTAAACACTACAAATTAGAGAGAGGACCTCATTGATCATAAATGCTTACATGCTACCTTAGAGAGAGAGGACTCTGCTTACCAAGAGAGCTTACTGTCATGTTCCACCCCTCAGTATGTCTGGGATGCAGTTACTGACAGCTCAGCTGTCCAATATGGTACAGTGGGGTGCTGAAGCTCTCAGTACATTCATTGACAGCTCAGTCATCAAGTCTGGTGCAGGGTTGTGCTGAGTTGTCAGTGTGTTGATTGACAGCTTGGCCATCCAATCTGAAACTGGGAAGTGCTGGCTGTCTCCATGTGTTCATTGTTCCAGGTGATTGCCTGTCCTTCTTAACTGAGCTGTTTCTCCCAAACCTCTGCCAGACATACATACAGTTACTGTGTGATTTGTCTCTCTGTCTTTTGATCTTTCATTGCCTGACCTTGGACCTTGTTCTGACCACCTGTTGTTTAACCCCTTCTGCTATGATCTATTATCTCCTGGTATTCTGACCTCAGAACATTACCTGACTACACCTTTGTCTCTTCCTTCGGTTTATGATGTACCTTCCTAGCTTCTGACCTCAGACTTCTTGACTATCACATCTCACAACTTGTCCGTGAGAGGTGACTCAGCATCACACTTACCCTCTAAAGCCTTGCTAACCATAAGAGATTACCCTCTTCATGAGAAAAATAGGACACTGCTCACCATAAGAGCTTACCCTCAACAGGAAAGAGAGAGCGAACACACCCTGCTGACCATAAAAGCTTACCCTCCACAGGAAAGAGAGGATCCAGCTGAACAAAAAAACTTACTCTAAACAGGAGAGAGAGGACCATAAGAGTTTTTCATTAATATGAGAGAGAGAGGACCCTTATAACCATAAAAGCTTACCCTCCATATGAGTAAGAGAGAGCACCCTACTAATCTTACAAACTTACAGTCTAATGGAGATACAGAGCACGCTGCTGACTATAAGAGCTTACCCTCTAAAGGAGAGAGAGCACCTTGCTGACTATAAGAGCTTACCCTCTAAACGAGAGAGAGCACCCTGCTAATCATGAGAGCTTGCAGTCTACAGGAGAGAGAGAGAAAGAGGACCCTGTTAACCATAAGAGCATACTGTTTACAGGAGAGAGAGAGGACTCTGCTAACCACAAGAGCTTACACACTACAGAAAAAACACTTAGTGGAGATGGAAAAGGACTTTGTCATACAAACACGATGGCCCAGGTATTGACTACCACTTTTCAAGGTATCATAAACCGTAAATTGTCATAGCTGCAGGGCACTATGGGGAAGTCTGCATGGTCATGTAAAAAGACTTTAACCCACTCTCAGAGGTTTCAAAGGTGTGGGAATTGGTGCAGGGCAAGTTTTTTTATGAGCTGCAAACTGAATCTTAAAGTGTTTTTATGAAATGCAAATATAAGAAAATTAAACACAAACTCATTCCCCCGCGGATCGATCTGCTCATTTCTATATACTAATTTAGCAGAATGGATGCAAGAAAAGTCACAAGAAAAGTAATAAACTTAAAATATATCTGTAGAAAATGAAGTATGTGACAGTCTTTCAATACATGGTGAAAAACAAAGGAAAACTTTACTCCTCAATCATTGTAAAAATAAATAAAACTGCAATGTTTCCACCTACACAGATTTTGCCAGTGTATCTGATAGGGTAGAGCTCATGGAAAAGTATACTACTACAGTATATGCTTAGTAAAAAAGCCAAACATTGCTAAATGTCTCATTTTAAAGTACAGCTAGAAATCAATATGTGCATATGCACTTTATGTATTGCGTGCTGACCATAGGCAGCGCTGGCTTCTTGGCTTTTTTATTTAGTACTAGCTGAAGAGCCGGAACTGCCCAGGCATAGTAACTAACTACGGTTAGCTATAACAAATTATAATGATTATATCTTTATATATAAAACTGAGTGTAGAGCCCCGCCGATTCCGCATAGCCACATTCACTATAATATCCCACATCATCCCGTCGGCCAGAGCTACCGGACTAGTAACCATAATATCCCACATCATCCCATCAGCCAGAGCCACTGGACTACTACCCCTAATATCCCACATCATCTCATCAGCCAGAGCTACCGGACAACTACCATTAATATCCCACATCATCCCGTCAGCAAGAGCTACCGTACTACTACCCATAATATCCCACATCGTCCCATCAGCCAGAGCCACTAGACTACTACCACTAATATCCCACATCATCCCATCAGCCAGAGCCACTGGACTACTACCCTAATATCTGACATCATCCCATCAGACAGAGCTACTGGACTACTACTCCTAATATCCCACATCATCGCATCAGCCAGAGCCACCGGACTACTACTACTAATATCCCACATCATCCTGTCAGCCTGGAGTCAGAACCAGAGTGCTGAGTGGAACGGTCCTAACTTCCATACTGGGGATCCCTTTAAGAGAGGCCTGGCGTCAGAACCAGAGCGCTGAGTGGATTTGCCCTGACTTCCATACCAATGATCCCTTTAATAGAAGCCTGGGTGACAATCAGAGTGCTGAGGGATTTACGCTAACTTCCATACTGGAGATCCCTTTAAGAGAGGTCTGGCATCAGTGTCAAAGCACAGAGTGGATTTTCCCTGACTTCCGTACCTAGGATCCCTTTAAGAGGGGACTTGGGTCAGAACCAGAGCGCTGAGTGGATTTGCCCTAACTTCCATACTGGGGATCCCTTTAAGAGAGCCTGGGATCAGAACCAGAGCACTGAGTGGATTTGCCCTGACTTGCATACCAATGATCTCTTTAATTGAACCCTGGGGTCAGAATCAGAGCGCCGAGGGATTAGTCGTAACTTCCATACAGGAGATCCCTTTAAGATAGCCTTGGTCAGTACCAGAGCATTTGAAGGCAATTGCCCTGACTTCCATACCGGGGATCCCTTTACGAGAGGCCTGGGGTCAGAATTAAAGCACTGCATGGATTTGCCATGACTTCCATACTGGAGATCCCTTTAAGAAGGGCCTGGGGTCAGTACCAAAGCGCAGAGTGGATTTGCCCTAAATTCCATACCAATGATCCCTTTAAGAGACACTGGGGTCAGAACCACAGAGCTGAGTGGAACTGTCCTAACTTCCTCACCAGGGATCCCTTTAAGAGAGGTCTGGGGTCAAAACAAAAGCGCTGTATGGATTTTTCCATACCAATGATCCCTTTAAGAGGGAAGATGTGCCTACGGGATGGAGGATGCGTGATGGGTATATGAGCATGAAAGGGGGGATTCATTTTTGTCATGTGCTCTCTGCTCCTTTCAGGGGGTCAGACAATGGCTGGAACTTATGTTCCCGGGGATGCTAGATTTCTCCCACCATGTCAGAGTCTGCTGAGGTGTTGTCAAGTAGGAAAACTGTTGGTCATAGCAACCAATCACCGCTCAGCTTCTTTTAACCAGCTCTGGTGAAATGAGAGATGCTTTGTGATTGGTTGGTGATACACACACATTCATTTTTATATATAGAGATATGCTTAGATCCTTTTTATTCATTGTAGCATATTTATTCCTTAGGGTGCTAGATTATTAGCAAATCAGTGATTATAAAAATGTACATAAGACTATTTTGTTACATATAATATTTTAGTCCACTTTAGACTCAGATACTACATGCAAATATCTTCGGGTACCGTTACACTTAGCGATGCACCAGCGATCCCGACCACGATATGACCCAGTCAGGATCGCTGGTGCATCACTAAGTGGTCGCTAGTGAGCTGCCACACAGGCAGATCTCACCAGCGACATAGCAGCGGTCGGGGGTTGCTACTTACCTGTCAGACGAGGCGATCCTGACGTCCTCCCACCCACGTCCACACGTCACTCGTCGCCACAGCAGGAAGCCCAGCAGGAAGCGCCCGACAAGAAACGGTCCAGGACGTTCTCGCGCGATCAGCGATAATCAGCGGGGGAGCCGGTCGGAGGTAAGTATCACACATAGCGATATCGCTAGCAATATCGCTGCTGCGTCACAAAACCAGTGACATTATAGCGATATCGCTAGCGATATCACTTAGTGTAATGGGCCCTTTATTCTGCCTGTAAAAGGGTATGATTGCCCTATGCAAACAATCCAAATGAAAGCATCATTGGCCAAAGACATCTAGTTCTTCTGTTAAGCCATTGGTCAATTACCACTAAAGAAAGCAGTATTAGTAAGATCTCTATATTTAAACAGACTGAGTGACCATGGTTGGCATAAGATAGGTTGCAATACATTATGGAAGCTATCGTTATAGTCTTCAATAAACCAAGTTTGCAATACGAAATTTACATATTTGTTAAGAAGTATTCTTCATAAGCATTTTCAATTCTTTAGAAAATTCAAGAGTTTTGATACATAAAATGAAAGAACTGAATCCGTTCTATTTTCTGATACACTATTCAAATTCAAAGCAACAGCTCACATTTTTTTTTGTAATCGTATTTTCAGAGATTGATATGAAATGAAAGAGGTGTGAAGTATTACAGCGCTCACATTGATCAGGATCTGTTGACAGTTTGGCATACCTAATATGCTGATTAGAAACAAGCCAAACCATTTTTAAATATTGATTTCACATTATAATCCCAAAGCACTTGAAATGAAATGTATCAAATAAATGTGCAGGTTACTTTGTCATAGTCCAGCAAACCAAACAGCTTGGATATTGTAATGCTTTACTGGTGTAGTTTATACAGCAAAGGAAAAAGTAATGCATTTCAAGTCAAAATGTATTTCAATTTTTATCTTTCTTTTATACATACCTATATCTACAATATGTTCTTGTTTTCTTGATTTAATAACATCACACATAAGATCCATATAGCTACCATATGTAGGATAGCAGGTACCATACATTATGAAGAAAACTGCTAAAAAAGAGCAATAAACACCTAAAAAATAAACTTACTTAGAAGTTAGAAAAAAATGGAAATGCAATTTTAAAATGAACCTGCCACTTGCTGTAAACTGTAAAATTAGGTGTACTGGGGCCCCTTCTGCGAAATTCTGCACACTTTTTGAACAGTGCTCCGTTCTGCAGAGAATGCTTATAAACTCACAAACATTTAAAACATTATTACATGTATCTACTACATAGATATTATTACTTTTGTTTCACATATACCATTTACATTCACAATTTTCAAAATTTAATTATATTAATAATGTTCAGTAGTTTACACATGAAAACCACCAAAGAACATTTTCTGCCATCAGACAACCTAATTAGTTAAATACTGTAGCTAAACATTACCATTGGCACTGCATTGACTTCTGACAGCACACACTGTGCATGTTGTGAAGATTCTCAAGTCTACAGTCACTCAAACTTGAACATCAAATCAGAACAAACCCTTTAAGCCTTTTGAATGCTCTTAGAAGTTATTTGTTGGCTAAACTAGGCAAAATAGGGTTGACCCTGAATTATGCATTGTTTCTCCAGTCTCTGTCTTTAAGGGCAACTTGTCACATCTCCAACAGGACCTGCTAATGTGACATCTGCTTCAGTCTCCAGATGCCATTGTATTCATTCTGTGGGTGGCACTGGTAATAGAGAAGATGTTGGAACCAGAAGCACTGGACGGCACATGCTCTATGCAGTCACTGAGATTTGTCTGTGACATATAGCGCCATCCATTCTGGCAGTATGGGTGCATGTGCTGTCCAGCTTGAGTTATCGGCTCCCTGCTCCACCCAGTTGGAGAGCACCATACCCTACTTAAAGGGAATCTGTCACCTATTTTTTGGTATATAAGATGCGGCCACCGCCATCATGGGCTTATCTACAGCATTACAGAATGCTTCTAGATAAGCCCCCAATGTAACCTGAAAGAGAAGAAAAACGAGTTAGATTATACTCACCCAGGGGCCGTCCGAGTCCGTTCCGGGTCCGGAGGGTGTCGCATTCCTGTCCGGCGCCTCACATCTTGTAGCGATGATGTCCTCTTCTTTGCCATCAGGGGCAATGTACTGCTGAGGATTATTGTTCAGAAGTTCAGGATTTTGCAGCAGACTCACAGTGGAATGACCAGGCTTTGGACTCTCTGGCCAAATTAAGGACATGTTGTTTCAGTTCTCTTCTCCTGACTCTCTTGATACTGCCATGTCCTTGGCAAATCATATGGATAGGCACTTGCACGAATGCAGACAGGAATGCACTGCTGATACTTAACCTTCTGCTAAGACTATTACCCTTACTGAGGAGCCCATGCAGATTTTAGTGACTCATTCTCATATACTTCAATTGATCAAGCAACTCAAGCCATTTTTATGCAACCACTGTGGAGAACATGGGCATCAGAGGTCTTATTGTCCAAGACAACCACTACCAGAGTAACATCAGCACTTGGGTGGGCCCAATGATTTCCAAGTTGGCTCAAAGGTATTTCTTCCCTGTGATTCGACAAAATAATTGGCACCTGTTTGTTTATTTTACCAAGAAAAATCTGTGAGGATTCATGCCTTTATACACTGTGGCTATGTGGGGAGGAGGACTCCCATAGAGTGACTGGGCTGGAACCAAGGGGACCGCCATCAGGGTTCCTGAAGGAACAACACCGGGGGGGCAATGAAGGGAAGGACACTACTGAAGTTGTCCGGACAACTGGGGGCAGGGCAAGGATAAAAGGAGCAGGGGCGCGCTCAGGAATCAGTTAGCAGAGAGGCTGACAGGAGAGTCCGTGTGATCTAGAGAGGGTCGTGTAAGAAGCGTGGAAGAGTTGAGAGACGATCAGGAGTTTGTGAGGGGTAAGCGACTTATTCTCAGACAATCTACGTGTGCCCACCATCCCCTACTGAGAGCCGCCTGCCGTCCACATACAGCCACTGCCGTGCCCGCTGTTCCGCGCTCCCTCGTGGCTGGTACGCGAACCCCAGCGACTGCTGCCGCTGTGTTTCCACACGCTGCAGCAATCTGGACACTGCCTCCCTTTCTCTGCCCATGACTGCGGCCTTCCAACACCAACTTCAGTGGACGCCATCTCGCCATAGGCGTCAGCAGAGGCCTGTGTCCCGTCGGCAGAGGGACCCTGGGAGAGACCGGCCAACCGTCACCTGAGGTACTGCATCATAACGGCGCTCCGGGGGTGGGAGGGGCACAGATCCTTCAGGGCCTGTTGAGCCCCACCGGCACAGATCCTTCAGGGCCTGTTGAGCCCCAGCGGCACAGATCCTTGAGGGCCTGTTGAGCCCCACTGGCACAGATCCTTCAGGGCCTGTTGAGCCCTGCCGGCACAGATTCCTCCGGGCCTGTTGTGCCCCAACAGCACAGATCTCTCAGGGCCTGTTGTGCCCCCAGCATCAAGGTTTCTCCAGGGCCCGTAGTGCACCCACGGCAAGGATCCTTCAGGGCCTGTCAGGTCCAATCATCCCTGGATATCGGGGCGCCAGAGCAGCTGCATCAGCGATTCCTACACGGCCACGTCTGTTATTCTGAAAAGACACCTGGAAGGATAAGTTGACTATAGGAAATAAGGACCCATAGTTTTGGCCGTACTTGGCCTATGACACCCGGCCTAGCCGGATTAGTCGCCTTTGCGATAAGAAAAGTCTCGTTAATGTTGTTGAGTCCCTGCGTGGACAGATTGTTGTTATCCCCTTTGTTTGCTCAGCATAGCCCCAGTGGCTCCAATTTATAAACGTTGATTTCACAAATCATACTCTGTCTCGTGTCTCGTCACTGCATCCTAAGAACCTGCTCAACCCTACAGCTATACAGCAATTTTTGTTGATGCCAAGGTGGCAAAGGGTCTTTGGTTTACTCTTGCAAAATTTATTCTTTCCAATGAACGTCACTGCAATTGATAATACGCCTCACACCTAGGTTGTGGTGAAGTGCGTCAATAAGGAGGTGTCCCTGCTTGTTGGAGCGCTACATTTTGAATCTGTGTAACTTTTTGTCCTTGCAAACATGTCTGCAGCTGTGGTCTTGGGCATGCCTTGCGCATGTAAGCTCAGTCATTGTCTTGCACTAGGGTGATATTGTGTGCTGGAGTCTGAAATGTCAGAACAAATGTACTAAGTCTTTATCTGTGAACTTGTCTAAAGTCATGTGGAGTATTTTACCTCATGTGCTCAGAAATTTTGCCGATTTATTTTCTATGTCAGAATGTGAAAAATGTCTCATTTTTTTGGTCTATGTCTGTGGTTTCTCCTCCTGTGTTGTATTTGTGCCTTCCTGTTTTGACCTCACCTTTTTATGAACACTTCTCCTATCTCCAATTTTGTACCTCTACTGCCTTCTTGGTTTGGACTGAACTACCTGACTATCCTTACCAGTATGTCAGTAGAGTTTTTGGCATCAAATCATGCACCTGAATCATGAATCAAACTGTTTTGTTTCTATCTTGATCTTTTTTTTCAACCTTTTGGCACTAAAAGGTGCATATTTTACAAAATGGAGCAAAAATTGCACCAAAATTCTGGTGTACTCAAAAATATACTAGGAAGGGTCTAGAGTGCAGCAAATTTTGAAACTTTAAAAAAAAAATCACAATTGAAGTACAAGGCAAAACCTATTCTACACACAAAGTGGAAAACAAACAAACCAAAAAACAAACAGGCGAGCACATATGAAATAGACTTAAAAAAGACACAAATAGAATAATAAATTGCATGTAAACAAAAAAAGGTGCAAAACAATACAAAATTAGGGTCTTCAAGTACCTGAAAGCACTGAGTCATTTTTGAGCTATTATATAATTTGGACCAAATATGCTTGTATATGCTATAATCTTCATTTCACCATATATTATAATAGTTTTATGATCACATAAAAGCACAATGCAACAAGATTGCATTTATGGGTGCATTATTGTAGGTTATTACACTTTTTCACTTCATTCAAAATTTCCCACTTTTTGTGTAGAGATGTGCAGACCACCACTTTTCTCAATGAAATTGTCATGTTCGGACATTAGAATGTAAATGAATAAACAAATATTTTTTACAGATATATTAAAGTAAAATTTCAATAGGCCCCTTATAAATCACAACATAAATTACAACATACTCAATTTCGATATCCCTATAACATTGGTGTTATGAGTGTGTCACGTCAACCTGGGAGATATGGGGCTAGAAGATTACTGCGTATTGTGAATCACAGATCTTTCATTTAGCCTGTGTATTTGGATCCTATATTAAATTTGGTTTCCTTTTGTGCTGATGAGGTTAGCAACCCTTTTTTTGCTGATCAGAAACATGAAGCTCCATTTCAGCTGTTTCTGATCTGGTCATTAACTCTTCCTATAAAATCTGGGCAGACACTCTCTGCCTTGCCAGTGAAAGCATTAGTTTCTTGCTCTTGGAAGACACTGTGCTGAATAGGAGTTTGTTATTGCTATTGGAAATTTGTCTTCCTGTGCTGTGTGCTTAAACTATGTTTTTTGGAGAGAAGTTGTTGTAGAGGTATTCTGTTGTAGGTGTGTGTTTATCTCCTGGTCCCTGTTCCCATTTAGTTTATTCCTTTGTCCCTATCCTCCTTCCGATTGTTGGTAGGTGCTTTTGTATGATAGGGGGTTTCTGTGATCCCTGTTTGTCTTGTTTGACTTGTTCACATTACATTTCTGTCCCAGGCTCCATGGGGTGGTGGAGGGGATAGACTAGGGATTAAAGGCCCCGTCACACTAAGCGAGATCGCTAGCGATATCGCTTAAGCGTCACTGATTTTGTACTTACCTCCAACCGGCTCCCCCGCTGTCTATCGCTGATCACGAGAGAACGTCCTGGGCCGTTTCTCTTCAGCGGCTTCCTGCTGGGCTTCCTGCTGGCGCCGACAAGCGATGCGTGGATGCGGGCGGAAGGACGTCTTCATCGCCATGTCTGACAGTTAAGTAACGACCGCCGACTGCTGCTGCATTGCTGGTGAGATCTGCCTGTTTGGCAGCTCATTAGCGACCATTTAGCGATGCACCAGCGTTCCTGACGGAGTCATATCGTTGTCGGGATCGCTGGTGCATCGCTAAATGTGACGGTACCCTAACAGGAGCATAGTGAGGTTGGAGATTCAGGCCTCTCCACCATCAAGAGTACCCCGGGGACAGAGATAGTTAGGGGCCAAGTTTCAGGGACAGTTTGAGGCCTCCGTCCCCCCTACCTAAGATCGTCACAACATGACCATATTACTCATGGGGGTTGTCCGATCAAAATATATTGATGACCTAACCTATGGATATGAAATGAATATCAGATCATTGGAGGTCCAAAATCAAGCACCCGCTTTGATCAACAATTACTAAAATGTAAGATGTTTTGCAGAACCCAGATGTGGTTATTACACAATGAATGGAGCTGTGCAGTGGCGCACTGTTCAGTGTGTTTACATCTGGCCATTATATCAGAGCTAATAAAGCAGAGATTATCAATGCATTTTGACTAGGCAGCCCCTTTAAAAGTTGTTGGTAAATGTAAAATTATATGTCAAAATGTGAAATAAATCTCAAACTTAAGGACAATTACTTTCCAGCTTGTGCATAAAGTAACATATTAGTTGTCATAGATTTTTTTTTTCTTTTTACACTTTAATTTAGAGTCAGATTAACTTATTAAATACATAATGTTTTAAAGCTGAAAAGAAAAAAATTACCCTGGAGTATATGTGTACATGGTTGGTTAAGCGATTAAAAGAAGCAATTGTGATATAATGTTATTGAAGCTATCTGACAAGAGTCTGCATATCTGTAGGCACTAAACCATAAAACAATGCAATACTAATTTATCATTCTGTACTTTTTGTTAGTTACGTGTCTTGTGAGAATTAGTATAATCTGCATTGTAAGTTGTTATTCTTTTATATAATATATTAAAATTAAGTAAAATATATATACAGTGATCTCTAACTCTTGACATGTAGAAAATAGAAAAAAATGTAAAAATTACTGTTAGCCTTTAGTACAAAATTAATGTATAGGTGCACAAATACACTGAGGCCAAAATGCAAACAATTTGTGTCACCACTCTATGATGAATGAATAAATGACCTCAGCTATTGCATAAGGGGCTTAGTTAACATTTTTTGATCAAAAATAAAAAAAGCAATCCAGCCATATCAAGCTGGGCCTTAATTTTGGACCACTACATCCAGTTATTCACCCCTCTGTGCCATAACTGAACTGGTGAAAAACAGGAAATATACTATCTCTAAATTTCACCTTTTTGGGAAAGATGGGATATAGTGGTAACAATGGATCCTACTATGGACCAGATTCATAGATGATGTTTTCATTCTATGGACTGGTACATGTGAGGAGTTCCAAGTATTTGTCGATGGGTTTATCATCAATGAAGTGGGTTTTAGGTTTACATCAGAAATTAATATAATGGAATTGCCCTTTTTGGATCTTAGAATCAAGGAAGATCAGGAGGATTTTTTAAGAATGCTTACCTACCGAAAACCAACTGCTACAAATATTTTATTAAGGTGGGATAGCCACCACCCATATGCACTTAAAAAAGGGATACCAAAACGACAGTTCTTCCGGCTTATAAAGAATTGATTTACTATGTCAGACTTCAGGAGACAATCAAGAGATATGAGGAGAAGGTTTATCCCCATCATATTCTTGATCAAGCATTTGAGCATGCCAGCAACTGTGATAGGAGCTCATTTTAAAAGGCATAGAGAAGAAGGAGGATGTGGTCACTAGGATAATAGGGATATTCAACATCCAAAATGAGCAGGTGTGTCGAATACTCAGGAAACACTGGGATATCCTATTAATGAATCCAGACTTTCAAGAACTTTTCACACCAACACTCAGTGTAATTTTTAAGAAAGGGAGGTCATTGAGAGATCGTCTGGTCCATAGTCTCTGTCAGAAACCACCATCGGTGGGGACTTGGCTGGACAGAAGGCTTTATGGTTTCTTTTGGTGTGGTGATTGCAAATCTTGCAATTGGATGGAGCCAAGTAAAACATTCACGAGTGCATCAACTAATAGGGTGTTTCACATTTGGGCTTTTTGGGATTTTTGGGATTTTTCAAACTGAAAGTCTTAGAGTTTAATCTATACAGCAACTTGCATGTGCCAGCTGAACTATGTTGGCAAAACAACAAGAGACTTCAGAAGGAGAGTTGGAGAGCATTTAGAGGACATATGGCAAAATTGGGACACATCTATAGTGAGACATATTAATGAGGTCCATCATGGCAATATGCTTGAGATATCACAAATATTGATGTGGTCAGGAAGAATATAATAGGGGGTGACCACGATATGTGAATACTGAAGAAAGAAAGTGAATGGGTTTTAGGATTGACTGTGTGTCCCCAAGGGGACTATATGAGCAGTTGTCATTTGTGCCGTTCTTTTAACCCCTTTAACGTCTATTGACGTGCACAGTCCATCATGGCCGGGTGTAACTTCTGCACCATGATGGGCTGTGCAGGTCATGCATTTAAACTGTCACTGTGTGTAAATACGCAGTGACAGTTGTATGCCGACAGCTATCATAGACAGATGACATGCACGGCAAGAGGTGTGGGGATCCTTGCAGTCGGTCTGACTGACCGATCACAGGATGAGTGGGCAGGAGATGCTGAAATTTCAGCATCTCCTGCCCACTAAGTGCTGGAGCTCAGCACTGCTGGTGGCTGAGCTTCCTGCACACACAGCCAGGTGTGGCGCTCGTGCCACCCCTGGCTGTCAACCCCCTGATTGCTGCGATCGAGTGCAATCGCAGCATTCAGGGGGGAGGCAGAGGGTCGGGGGCTCCCTCTGCCTCAGATCGGCATCCCTGCGATATAATCGCTGGGCCCGGTCTCAGCCATGATGACTCGGGGTTGTCATGACAACCCCCGGGTCATCCAGATACAGAAAGCCATGGTCTCAGAAGCTTTCGCCATAGGGTACAATACATTGCAATGCTGGAGAATTGCAATGTATTATACCTGCGATGAAAATGAAATTGAAAGTCCCATAAAGGGACAAGGTAAAAAAAAAACATTTTTTTTTTAAAATGTAAACGAAATATTAAAAAATAATAAAAATAATACAAAAATATTCCCTTAAAAATACACATTTTTATGTAAAAAAATAAAAAAGCACAAAAAATACACATGTTTGGCATCGCCACGTCCGTAAAAATTTCATCTATAAAAGTGTCACCCTAGTTAACCCCTTCAGTGACTGCCATAAAAAAACACAAAAAAGTAGCAAATTATGCTTTTTTCAAGCGATATCATCATGCCGCTTGGAAAAAGTGTAATAAAAAGTGATAAAAAAAAGAATGGTAATAAATAGTATCACTAAAAGCGCCATCTTGTCCCACAAAAAACAAGTCACCATACAGCTCCATCAGCGGAAAAATAAAAAGTTATAGCTGACCCAAAGAATAAATCTGCCTTGTCAATATTACCACACGCAGAACGGAGGAAAAAAAAAACAATTCCTAAATTGCTGGTTTTTGTTCATTCTGCTTCCACAAAAATCGGAATAGAAAGTGATAAAAAAAATGTCATGTTCCCGAAAATGATATCAATAAAAGCATCAGCTCGTCCCGCAAAAATTAAGCCCACATATCATTCTGTAGGCCAAAATATGGAAAAATTATAGCTCTCAAGATATAGCAATGCAAAAACTTCTTACAAAAAATTCTTACTATAAAGTGTTTTTTAGTGTGTGACAGAAGCTAAACATGAAAAAAGGGTATAAATCTGGTATCGCTGTAATTGCATCGACCCAAAGAATAAAGTCACCTAATTACTAGTGTTGAGCATTCCGATACCGCAAGTATCGGGTATCGGCCGATACTTGCTGTATCGGAATTCCGATACCGACTTCCGATATTTTTTCAATATCGGAAGTCGGCATCGGAATCGGAAGTTCAAAGTTGATTGACAGCCTGACGTCATCATGATGCGCGGTGTGTGCGCATCATGATGCGCCGTCATTTCGGGCCTTCCGGGGGTCTCTGCCGGCCTGCCGGGGGGCTGTGTGGACTGCCCGGGGTCTGTACCGGCCTGCTGGGGGGCTGTGCCGGCCTGCCGGTGGTCTGTGCAACCTGTGGGGGTCTGTACCGGTCTGCCGGGGGGCTGTGCTGATGTCCGGGGGTCTGTGCAAGCATCGTCCGATGGGACTACAAGTCCCATCTGGCGATGCCTGCTACCATGACAGTGATTGACACATTAGCCAATGATGGGACAGTAGTAGTCCCATCATCCGGCTAATGTGTTAAATGTTAAAAAAAAAAAAAAAAAAATACTACATACATACTACATGCATGCTACATACATACTACATGCTACATACATACTACATACATACCACATACATACTACATACATGCTACATACATACCACATACATACCACGTACATACCACATATATACCACATACATACTACATACATACTACATACATACTACATACATACTACATACATAACACATATATACTACATGCATGCTACATACATACTACATGCTACATATATACTACATACATACTACATACACACATACTACATGCATGCTACATACATACTACATGCTACATACATACTACATATATACTACATACATACTACATACATACTACATGCATGCTACATACATACTACATGCTACATACATACCACATACATACTACATACATACTACATGCATGCTACATACATACTACATGCTACATACATATTACATATATACTACATGCATGCTACATACATACTACATGCTACATACATACTACATATATACTACATGCATGCTACATACATACTACATGCTACATACATACTACATATATACTACATGCATACTACATACATACTACATGCATGCTTCATACATACTACATGCTACATACATACCACATACATACTACATACATACTACATGCTACATACATACTACATATATACTACATGCATGCTACATACATACTGCATGCTACATGCATGCTACATACATACTACATACATACTACATGCTACATACATACCACATATATACTACATACATACTACATACAATACATTCATACAATACATACATAGACATACAGTACATATAACATAGAGTAACATACTTACCAATACTTGTCACATTGTTCCCCGAAGCCATTGTCTTTTACGGAATAAATATTAACATAACAAACCACACATACTCACCCACGATCTGAAGCAGTCCACGAGTGTGTCCCACGACAATCTTGGGTAGAGAACTGCAGCATCAGCTGTTGCTGCCGTTCTCTATGGGCTGCAGGAATCCAATGACGGAAGGTAGGTATCCTTCCGCACTGTATTCCTCCGCCACTTAAAAAAAAAAAAAGTCCCTAGTCTCACTTTATGCCATTGCTGTGTGGGAAATTCCCACGCAGCAATGGCATAAAGTGAGACTAGGGACTTTTTTTTTTTAAGTGGCGGAGGAATACAGTGCGGAAGGATACCTACCTTCCGTCATTGGATTCCTGCAGCCCGTAGAGAACGGCAGCAACAGCTGATGCTGCAGTTCTCTACCCAAGATCGTCGTGGGACACACTCGTGGACTGCTTCGGATCGTGGGTGAGTATTTTTGTGGTTTGTTATGTTAATATTTATTCCATAAAAGACAATGGCTTCGGGGAACAATGTGACAAGTATTGGTAAGTATGTTACTCTATGTTATATGTACTGTATGTCTATGTATGTATTGTATGAATGTATTGTATGTAGTATGTATGTAGTATATATGTGGTATGTATGTAGCATGTAGTATGTATGTAGTATGTATGTAGCATGCATGTAGCATGCAGTATGTATGTAGCATGCATGTAGTATATATGTAGTATATATGTAGCATGTAGTATGTATGTAGTATGTATTTGGTATGCATGTAGCATGTAGTATGTATGTAGCATGCATGTAGTATGTATATAGTATGTATGTAGTATATATGTAGTATGTATGTAGCATGTAGTATGTATGTAGTATGTATGTAGCATATATGTAGTATGTATGTAGCATGTAGTATATATGTAGTATATATGTAGCATGTAGTATGTATGTAGTATGTATGTGGTATGTATGTAGCATGTAGTATGTATGTAGCATGCAGTATGTATGTAGTATATATGTAGTATGTATGTAGCATGTAGTATATATGTAGTATGCATGTTGCATGCATGTAGTATATATGTAGTATGTATGTTGCATGTAGTATATATGTAGTATGTATGTTGCATGTAGTATATATGTAGTATGCATGTTGCATGCATGTAGTATATATGTAGTATGTATGTTGCATGTAGTATATATGTAGTATGAATGTAGCATGTATGTAGTATGTAGTATGAATGTAGCATGTATGTAGTATGCATGTTGTATGTATGTAGCATGTATGTAGCATGTATTTTTTTTTTTTTTTTTTTACATTCAGCACATTAGCCGGATGATGGGACTACTACTGTCCCATCATTGGCTAATGTGTCAATCACTGTCATGGTAGCAGGCATCGCCCGATGGGACTTGTAGTCCCATCGGACGATGCCTGCACAGACCCCCGAAGCCTGCACAGCCCCCCGGCAGGCCGGCACAGCCCCCCGGAGCCTGCACAGCCCCCCGGCAGGCCGACACAGCCCCCCGGCAGGCCGGCACAGCCCCCCGGAGCCTGCACAGCCCCCCGGCAGGCCGGCACAGCCCTCCGGCAGGCCGGCACAGCCCACCGGAGCCTGCACAGCCCCCCGGCAGGCCGGCACAGACCACCGGAGCCTGCACAGACCCCCTGGCAGGCTGGCACAGCCCCCCGAAAGGCCCGTACAGACCCCAGAGAGGCTGTACAAGGGAAAAACAGGATTTTTCTTATTCCGATACCGGAAGTCCCATAGACTTGAATGGGACTTCCGGTATCGGAATCGGCGATACCGATACTTTTTTTTAAGATCGGCCGATCCATTCCGATCCGATACTTTGAAGTATCGGACGGTATCGCTCAACTCTACTAATTACTAATACCGCATGAGGAACGGCGTAAAAAATAAAACCAATTCTTCACCTTTTGTGGATTTGTTCATTCTGCCTACCAAAGATCGCAGTAAGGCGATCACAGTGGTTCCCCCACATATGGGGTATCAGCATACTAGGGACAAATTGCACAACAACTTTGGAGGTCTAATTTCTCCTGTTACCCTTGTGAAAATAAAAATTTGGGGGCAAAAGATCATTTTTATGAAAAAATATGATTTTTTTTTTTTCACGCCTCTATGTTATAAACTTCTGTGAAGCACTTGGGGGTTCAAAGTGCTCACCACACATCTAGATAAATTCCTTGGGGGGTCTAGTTTCCAAAATGGGGTCATTTGTGGGGAGTTTCTACTGTTTAGGTACATCAGGGGCTCTGCAAATGGAACATGATGCACGCAGACCATTCCATCAAAGTCTGCATTCCAAAACGGCGCTCCTTCCCTTCCGATTTCTGCCATGCACCCACACTATGGTTTACCCCCATATATGGGATGTCAGTGTACTCAGGACAAAATGGATCATGATGCACGCAGACCAGTCCATCAAAATCTGCATTCCAAAACGGCGCTCCTTCCCTTCCAAGCTTGACATGAGCCCAAACAGTGGTTCCACCCCACATATGGGGTATCAGGGTACTCAGGAAAAATTGCCCAACAACTTTTGGGGTCCTATTTCTCCTGTTACCCTTGTGAAGATAAAAATTTGGGGGCAAAAAGATCATTTTTGTGGAAAAAAATATGATTTTTTTATTTTCATAGCACTACATTATAAACTTTGTAAACTTCTGTGAAGCACTTGAGGTTTAAAAGTGCTCACTACACATCTAGATAAGTTCCTTGGGGGTCTAGTTTCCAAAATGGGGTCACTTGTGGGGAGATTCTACTGTTTAGGTACATCAGGGGCTCTGCAAATGGAACATGATGCACACAGACCATTCCATCAAAGTCTGCATTCCAAAATGGCGCTCCTTCTCTTCCGATCTCTGCCATGCAACCACACAGTGGTTTACCCCCACATATGGGATGTCAGTGTACTCAGGACAAATTGCAAAATAACTTGTGTGGTCCTGTTACCCTTGGGAAAATAAAAAATTGGGGATGAAAAGATCATTTTTGTGAAAAAATATGATTTATTAATTTTACGGCTCTGTTATAAACTTCTGTGAAGCCCTTGGGGGTTCAAAGTGCTCACCACACATTTAGATAAGTTCCTTGGGGGGTCTAGTTTTCAAAATGGGGTCACTTATGGGGGGGTTATCACTGTTTAGGCACATCAGGGGCTCTCCAAATTCGACATGACGTCCGATCTCAATTCCAGCCAAGTTGACATTCAAAATCTCAAATGACGCTCCTTCCCTTCTGAGCACTGCTGTGCACCTAGAGATTGGTCTTCCTCCACACATGGTATCGGTGTACTCAGGAGAAATTGCACAACAAATATTGTGCCTCATTTTCTTCAGATACCCTTGTCAAACTAAAAAAAATTGTGTCCGAAGAAACATTTTTTGGAAAAAAAGTTAAATGTTAATTTTTTCCTTCCACATTGCTTCAATTCTTGTGAAGTACCTAAAGGGTTATTAAACTTATTGAATGTGGTTTTGAACACCTTGACGGGTGCAGTTTTAGAATGGTGTCACTTTTGGGTATTTTCTGTCATATTGACCCCCTAAACTCACTTCAAATGTGAAGTCGTCCCTAAAAAAAATGGTTTTGTAAATTTTGTTGGAAAAATGAGAAATCATTGGTCAACTTTTAACCCTTATAACTTCCTAACAAAATAAAATGTTTCCAAAATTGTGCTGATGTAAAGTGTGGGAAATGTTTTATATTATCTATTTTTTTGTGACATCCTTCACTGATTTAAGGGAACAAAAGTTAAACATTTGGAAACTGCAAAATTTTCAAAATCTTCATCAAATTTCCATTTTTTCACAAATAAACGTGTTATATCAAAGAAATTTTACCACTAATATGAAGTACAGTATGTCGCAAAAAAAATTTCAGAACCAGCGGGATCCGTTGAAACATTCCAGAGTTTTAACCACATAAAATGAAAGTGGTCCGATTTCAAAATTAAGGCCTGATCATTAACCTACAGTGGCTTGGTCCTTAAGGGGTTAATTGTAAGGATTATGCCTTTTTTGCATTTGAGACCTATCTGGGGTCCTTTTGAGAACAATGCTTGCAATAACTTTGGTTGTCCACTTTTGGAGACACTTAACATTGATGATGCAAATATCCTCTTCAATATCCTCTTCTTTTTTACTTATTTATATTTATGTCTTTCCAGTATATTGGATTTCCGTCCCCTTCATTCTTGCCATCTGGTCATGGGGCTTAGTGGGCTGATTACCTTTAATGAAAAATAGTTGTCCAATAAAGTGATTGTATCAGTGGGATGGTTATAATGCCTATCTAGTGGGGTTCTTTATTGGAATTTTCTGTTCAAATATAATTTCTCCACTGTGTGGTCCACATTGCTTGGATTGTACATTTTAGTGATATAATATACATATATGGAATGATAGAGTACTGTTGTGAGTTCATTTTCCCCTTCATTACTGAGGCCCGAGGAACTCCCTCTTCTGGTAAAGAAAGGTAGTGAGCCTGATTATCAAACATCTGAGGCTGATGATGATGACTGGCTGAGTGGAGTTACTGACTGGATATAAGGCTGCCGACGCCCTTCTGCCCTGCGGGTGATTTCTCTGTGGGATCCTTGGAGACCAGTCTGAATTCCTGCTCCTCTAAAGCTAAGTTTGCTGCTCGGCCTTTTGCTTTTGTGCTTTGTCTTTGTTTTGCTTTGTTTTTCTGGATTTCTGCCATTCCCTGCTGGGGTGTGCTGAATTCATTTAGCTCTGTCTTCTGAAAATACCTGAGTGCTGATTTAGTTTTTGAAGCCTAGCTGCTTCAGGGCCTTTTTCATATCAGCTTGTTGGCTTATGTCTTTGATAGGGTTTTGGCAGATTGCAGACAGCAGCCTTCCTGTCCTTTCCTATCTAGGTAGTTTTGGGCCCCTCTTTGCTCAGTCTATCTTTCTGTCTGTATTAGTATTTTCATCTTGCTTCACCGTCATTATATGTTGGGGGCTGCCTATTGCTTTGGGGTCTGCTCTGGGGCAGTTTAGATTTCCCCTTTCTTTCTTTAGGCCTATGTAATTCTCCGGCTGTGATCGAGGGGTCTAGGGCATCGTAGGAACCCCCCACGTTTACTGCTAGTTGTGTTGATAGATTCAGGGGTCTGCAATCTGATAGTTGCCAACTTCTCTGGTTTTCTGGACTTAGCTTGTATTTCTGCTTTTGCCTCCTACGGTGACTCATTCATAACAGAGTACTGCATATTTAAACCATCACTTGGATTGTGGAAGGGTGGCCTCCTGATATCAAGTACAACAGGTACCTGCCCAGTCCATAGTGCACTGATGAGTTCCATTGTGGAACACACTGTGGACTGGGTATGCTCGGCGTCCGTAAATGTTCATCCGATTCCCGCAAGTTAGTTCTGGTGCTATGGTATGACACAAAGCAATCCACTGTGGAGTTCATTGAGGACTGGACATGTGCAGCCCTGGCTTTCAGAAGTCACCTATTTTTTCTTTAGCTGTTGAATGATGCAATGAGGTCCACTCTAAAGTGCATTATCGGGACCAGTGGCATGCAGTGTATCTTTGTGTACATTAGAAAAGATATGGATCTGTGAATGAGCGATCAGATGTAGGTACACATAGATTTGACTATTTATTATTTTTTTCCAGCTGAGGGGGGTGGGCAGAATGGGACATTGGATGGGGTAGTGTCTGTTTGTATTTATCTATTTAAATGAGGAAGTACTGGCCTGCAACACACCCTGCTGGGCTCATCATATGGATTTATTGTTATATCAGCCTTCTGAGGACTAACTTTGACATGGGCAATCACACTGAGGCTTTAACCAAATGACAGAAAAGTGTTTTGTTAAGCTAAGTACCCTCTGGTTATTGACCGCAGTGTTTCTTGGCTCACTGCTTGTTTGAAACAGTATTTATTATATTTTTGCCCCCCCTGATTTACCATGATTGGTCTTTGGTTGTTGTCAAAGGGCATTAAGGGAGAGTGCTATGAATGGGTCACCGAAGAGGATGGCAGGAACAGGCTAAGCCACAAGAAAACCAGAGAGGTTGGTAACTAAGCGGATTGCAGACCCCTGATCATATCCACACAACTAGCAGTAGCCGTGGAGCGTACCTATGATGCCCTAGATGCCTCGGCACAGCCGCAGAGCTAACTAAGCCTAAAGAAAGAAAGGTGAAATCTAAACTGCCCCGGAGCAGACCCCGAAAGGAATAGATAGCCCTCAAACATACATTGTCAGTGAGACAAGATGAAACACAAATGCAGGCAGAAAAATAGACTGAGCAAATTATGGGGCCCAAACTGACTAGATAGGATAGGAAAGGAAAGACACTGTCTGCAATCACGCAAAAACCCTGAAAAATCCAACATGTCTGATGTACAAAAAAACACTGAAGTCACACGACTTCACCCCCACTATATCAGCACTCCGGTATGAACTGGAAGCAAAGCAAAAGAGACCAATATTACAGGGGACTGAACAAACTGACACAGACTGTAACATATGGACAGTGGTCCAGCACAGCCCCCAGAGGAGCAAGCTGAACCCACACAACAAGCAGAGAGAGAGACTGTTATGAATGGGTCGCCGAGGAGGAAAGCAAGACAAAGCCAAGTCACAGAAAACCAGAGAGGTTGGTAACTATGCGGATTGCAGACCCCTGATCCTAACCACACAACTAACAGCAGCTGTGGAGCATACCTACGATGATTCTAGACGCCTTGTCACAGCCGGAGGACTAAATAAGTCTAAAGCAAGAAAAGGGGAAATCTAAAACTGCCCCAGAGCAGACCCCAAAGGAATAGACAGCCCCCACACATGTATTGACGGTGAGACAAGATGAAAACACGAACACAGGTAGGAAAATAGGCTGAGCAAATGATGGGGCCCACACTAGCTTGAAAGGACAGGAAAGGAAAGATACTGTCTGCAATCATGCCAAAAAACCCTGCAAAAATGTCCAACACTTCTGACAGCAAAAAATACCCTGAAGTCTCTAGACTTCTCCCACTATATCAGCACTCTGGCATATTCTGAGAACAGAGCAAAAAGAGGCCAATCTAATAAGGGACAAAAAGCAAACTGGCACATACAGTGACACAAGAGTGGAAATTCAGCACAGCCCCAGCCGAGGCTGGCTGACCACACAAAAAACTGAATAGACCAAACCAAATCAAATGTGAACATTAGCAAAGACAACTTTGCTTGAGATGGCAGGAACTGAGCTGGAAACTAAGACCTCAGGAGGCAGGAAAAAATTCACCAGCATGGGAATAGGGAGTCGGCTGTCTTAAATCGAGTCTGAGACCCCAGATGTCCACTCCTCTTCCTCATTATCAGGTGGCAGGTCTCTGTTAATTAGATCAGATTCACTACCTCCTGCCACCACCAGAGGAAGCCTGGAAAGATAACTCACAACTCCTCTGTCAGCACAATCGGCTCCCTTACCTGAAACCAGAGGCAGACCAGAAAATGAGTTCACAACAGTACCCCCCTTGAGGAGGGGTCACCGAACCCTCATCCACGCCACCAGGCCAATCAGGATGGGCCCGGTGAAAAGCACGAACCAATCTATTGGCTTGAATGTCAGAGGCAGAGACCCAAGAATTATCCTCCTTGCCATAACCCTTCCATTTGACCAAATACTGGAGTCTCCATCTAACCAAACGAGAATCCAATATTTTCTCTACCTCATATTCCACAATGCCTTCAACCAATACAGGGCCAGGAGGCGTCACCACAGGAACTACTGGCTCAACAAACCTCTTCAACAGAGATTTTTGAAATACGTTATGGATCTTAAACGTAACTGGAAGAGCCAATCGAAAAGAAACAGGATTAAGTATCTCCAAGATCTTATAAGGTCCAATAAATCTTGGCTTGAACTTTGGAGACGCAACCTTCATAGAGATATACTTTGACGACAACCAAACCATATCATCCACTTTTAACCGGGGACCAATGGTCCTATGCCGGTTGGAAAACCGCAGGGCCTTTTCCTGAGAGAGTGACAACTTATCCTCCACTTGGTCCCAAATCTGCTGCATTTTGTCTACCACAGTGTCCACACCAGGGCAGGCTGAAGACTCCACTTGCCCTGAAGAAAATCAAGGATGAAACCCAAAGTTACAGAAAAAAGGCAACATCAAAGTGGCAGAACTAGCTCTATTGTTTAGCGCGAATTCGGCTAAGGGCAAAAATGAGACCCAGTCATCCTGATCAGCAGATATAAAACATCTTAAATAGGACTCCAAAGTCTGGTTTGTTCTCTCAGTCTGCCCATTGGTCTGAGGATGAAATGCAGAAGAGAAAGATAACTAAATTCCCAGATTGGAACAAAAGGCTTTTCAGAATCTGGAAGCAAACTGGACTCCTCTGTCCGACACAATATTCTCAGGAATCCCATGCAACCGAACCACCTGTTGTAAAAGCAAGGGCACCAACTCTGAGGAAGATGGCAACTTTGGGAGTGGTACAAGATGGACCATCTTAGAAAATCTATCACAAATCACCCAGATAACAGTCAGTCTCTGAGAGACAGGAAGATCAGAAATAAAATCCATTGAGATATGGGTCAATGGCCTCTTGGGCACCGGCAGGGGCATAAACAACCCACTAGAATGAGAACAGGGTTTAGACCGAGAAAAAGTCCCACAGGACTGCACAAAATTCCTGACATCATGAGATAAGGCAGGCCACCAAAAAGACCGACTCACCAAATCTCTGGTACCAAAAATACCTGGATGACCAGGCAATGCGGAGCAATGAACTTCAGACATCACTCTCTTCCTCCACTGGTCAGGAACATTCAATTTTCCCATAGGACAACACTCAGGTTTCTCCTCCTGAATCTGAAGAGGCGGGTGGGCATGTGCCTATGGTGAGCACACCTCAGTATGCATCAGATGATGAGACTCAGGTGCCAGTTTCTGGTGCGTACTGTGCTGGCGAGACTACCCAGGAGAAGCAGGTATTTGAAGAGGGGAGTGTAGATGATGAGGTCCTTGACCCATCATGGCGTGAAGGACAGGAAGGTGGTGGGAGCAGCTCTGAGGAAGAGATTCCCCAAATGGCCAAAACAGGAGGGAGAGGGAGGGGGCAGACTTGGTTGCCTGTAGCCTCCACTTTGGCATCCATTAGGAGCATTCCTCTTCCAAAACCAAAAACGGGCGCTCCCAGGACTTGCAGTGCGTGGTCCTTTTTTGACACAGTTGCAGATGACATTTGCTTTGTCAAATGCAAGCTGTGTAATCAGAAAATCAAAAGAGGGAAAAGTGTCAGCAACCTCAATATCACAAATATGTGGAAACATGTGCGGACCAAGCACGTGGTGGAGTTACAAAGACACACTGAAAACGTAGGCCAGCCTACAGCACCACCTACCACCTTTTCAGATCATGTTGTAGCCTCTTCCTCCAGCTCACACACAGCTATTTCGGCTTCCTCACAGAATCGCCATGGAAGTACCTCTGGCACTGTTGTCCAGAGACCCAGTGACATTCCACCCACAGCACCACGTTCCCTGTCATCCTCACACTCCCAGGTCACTCTACAGCCATCGGTAGCACAGGCATGGGAGAAAAGGTTGCCATACTCGGCAAACAATCCCCGAGCACAGGCTCTGAATGCTGGCATTGCAAAACTACTGTCCCTTGAAATGCTCTCATTCAGGCTGGTGGAGACTTACATCTTCCGTAACATCATAGCATTGGCAGTCCCACAATACACCGTGCCCAGCCGCTTTTATTTCAGCAGGCAAGCCATCCCTGCCCTGCAAAAGCATGTGGAGGGAAAAATTAAACATGCGCTACTAAACGCCATCAGTAGCAAGGTCCACCTGACCACTGATGCGTGGACCAGTATCCATGGACAGGGACGATACATTTCCCTCACTGCCCATTGGGTCAATGTTGTGGAGCCGGGTACAGATCTTGAGAGTGGCGGTGTATGTGTTCTGCCAACTCCAAGGATTGCAGGAATCCAGTCTGTACACATTGACTCCTCTTCATACTCCAGTTCCTCAGAATCAGCGCTGCAGGAGCCGTCACAGTCTACCTCGACATGGACCCGTGAATGCTTACCTGTTACGACCAATATGAGCACAGCCATGGCCAAATGTCAACAGGCCGTACTCAAATTAAATTCTTTGGTGAATCGAAGCCACACAGCGCAGGAGCTCTGGAATGCCATCAAGCAGGAGAGCGACATGTGGTTTGTGCCAGCGAATCTCCAGCCAGGCTTTGTAGTGTGTGACAATGGCCGAAATCTGGTGGCAGCTCTGGGCCTAGACAACCTCACTCACATCCCATGTCTGGCACATGTGCTCAACTTGGTCGTGCAGAGCTTTCTGAGGGACTATCCGGATCTTGATGCACTGCTGCACAAGGTCCGCATAGAGTGCGCTCACTTGCGGCGTTCCAGCATGGCAAGATCGCGCATTGCAGCTCTGCAGCACCGATTCCGCCTTCTGGAACATTGCATCATATGTGACCTACCCACCAGGTGGAATTCAACATTACATATGTTTGAGCGGTTGTGTGAGCAGCAGGCAGCAGTAATGGAGTACCAGCTGCATCAGGCGCAAAAAAGTCGCACTGCGCACCAGTCACACTTCCCCACCACTGAGTGGGCCTCTATGAAGGACATCTGCCACGTTTTGCGTGCCTTCAATGATTCCACGCGAATGGTGAGTGCAGATGATGCATTAGTCAGCATGACTGTCCCCCTTATCTGCCTGTTTCAAAAAACACTGCAAGCACTAAGGGAGGAGGTTTTGGAAGAAGTGAAGGATGAGGAGTCACAAATGCCATCTGCTTCTGGACAGTCTGCGCAACATGGTTTCTCACAAAGGCCTAGGCAGGGACACTTTGTGAGGAGGATGAGGAGGAGTCAATGGAGGAGGAAGACATCTCTCCAGAGGAGGGAGGTACACAATGCTCTAGTAGTCAGTATGTAGAGCAAGGATGGGGTGATGCAGAACAGGCAGAGATGACGCCTCAAGCAGGGGACAGCATTTCTTGGCCAGTTGGGAGTCCACAGCACATGGTTGATTTCATGCTGTAGTGCCTGAGAAATGACCGCCACATAGCACACATTCTCAACACGGCTGATTATTGGGTGTACACCCTCCTAGATCCTCGCTACCGGGACAACTTACAAAGCCTCATAACACCGTTGAACCGGGAGCATAAAATGCGGGAGTACCAAGACACACTGGTGCATTCCATCATGTTCTCCATTCCACCCGAGAGCAGTGCTGCTAGTGCTTTACAAAGCAGCTCTGGGCGTCGAGGCAGTGGAGGAAGCTCTGCACAAAGAGGGAGCAGTAGCAGCGCCTCAGCACAAGCCAAGACCAGTATGGCCAAAATGTGGCAAAGTTTTGTGTGCCCGTCACAAATGTCTACACCATCACAGATGGCTCCAGTCAGCAGGAGGCAATGTTTCCGTCAGATGGTGACAGACTACATGTCTTGCCCTCTTAATGTACTCCCAGACGGCTCTTCCCCCTTCAATTCTGGGTCTCTAAGCTGAATACCTGGCCAGAGCTTAGCCAGTATGCATTGGAGGTGCTGGTTTGCCCTGCTGCTAGTGTATTATCGGAATGCATCTTTAGTGCCGCAGGTGGTGTACTAACAGACCGTCGCATGCGACTATCCTCTGATAACTTTGACCGGCTTACTTTTCTGAAAATGAAAAAGGCCTGGATCTCGCCTGAATTTGCCAGTCCTCCTCCAGATTAAATAATTGGTTGACAACAGTATCCAGGTCTCCTGTTGTGTTCATGTTTCTACCACCTGAACTGTAATCCCTGGGCTCCAACATGTCCAGTTGCTGCTCAGAAGTGCCGTCTGCACAGAGAAAAACACTAGCTCCTGTGTTAGTGGAGTTGACAAACGCCAGCTGATCCCCTGCTGTGTGTCCGGCAATGTCTCCTGCTACCTTCACATTCAAACTACATCAGATATTAAACTTGCTCCAATTAGGCCTAAGCCTACACTGTTGTGAGCTCATTTTCGGGTTTGCCTTTGCTTCTGGTGAGGGTTATGGAGCTGGCGGTGCTGACAGAGGAGTAGTGAGTTCTCTATCTGGACTCCCTCTGTTGGTGAAGGGAGGTAAAGAAGCTGATCTGAATGGCAGAGACCAGCCACCTGAGGAAGAAGACTGCGATTGGACATCAGGAGTTTCTGATTGGATTTCAGGCAGCCGACTCCCTAGTTTCTTGCTGGTGATTTTTCCTGACTGTGGCTCCTGGTTTCCAGTTTGGTTCCTGCCTTCCTAAAGCTAAGTTTTCTCTGCTATTGTTCATATGAGTTTTTGTCTGGTTTACTTAGTTTTTGTGTTCAGCCAGCCCTGGCTGGGACTGGGCTGAATCCGCATTTTGTCTCTGATCAGTGGATCTCTTTTGCTCTGTCTTCAGAATATACCTGAGTGCTGATATAGTGATTTGAAGTCTAGCGACTTCAGGGCCTTTTTCTATCAGACGTGATGGACATTCTTTTTGGCAGGGTTTTTTGCGTGATTGCAGACAGCAGCTTTTCTTTCCTGTCCTTTCTAGTTAGCGAGGGCCCCATCGCTTGCTCAGCCTATCTTTCTGCCTGTGTCTGTGTTTTCATCTTGTTTCACCAACAATACATGTTGGGGGCTGTCTATTAATTTGGGGTCTGCTCTGGGGCAGTTTAGATTTTCCCTTTCTTTCTTTTGGCTTATTTAGTTCTCCGGCCGTGACGAGGCCTCTAGGACCACCGTAGGCACGCTCCACGGCTACTGCTAGTTGTTGTGGATAGGATCAGGGGTCTGCAATCCGCTAGTTACCAACATCTCCAGTTGCTTTTTGTTTTTTCCTCCTCGGTGACTCATTCATAACAGAATCACCAGCCGTACCGCAGATTCTAGGGTACTCAAAAGCAGGAGAAAATTGTAAAAAAAAAAAAGTGTCAGAATTTTTGTCTAGGGTGCAACGTCAGGAGTTTAGAAGGCATAATAAGCTGTGTTTTTTCTGTGGAGATGCCTCTCGTGTTATTTCTGTCTGCCCTAAATGAGAGAAACGTTTTGCACACACATTTGCTGTGGGTGGTGTACAACCTAAGTTTCTTTTGGCAATTACTCTGATCTGCTCCTTATCCACATTTTCCTTGATGGCTTTTGTGGATTCAGGAGCGGCCCTGAATCTAATGGACTTGGATTTTGCTAAACGTTGTGGTTTTCCTATGACACCTCTGTGGACGCTTATTCCTTTGAGGGGTATTGGTGCTACTCCTTTGGCGAAGAATAAACCTCAGTTTTGGACCCAGATGATAATGCGGGTCACCCAAGACCACCAAGAAAATTGCAGATTTTTGGTGTTGCATAAGTTACATGATACCATTGTTCTTGGTTTTCCCTGGTTGCAAATCCATAATCCGGTTTTGGATTGGAAGTCTGTGTCTGTGGTGAGTTGGGGTTGTCGGTGTGCTCTTGGTGACACTCCTGTTTTCTCCTCCTCTCCCCAGTCGCATGATGTTCCTGACTATTTGGCTGATTTTTATGATGTATTTAGTGAGAGCAAGTCTGTGTCTAACTCATAGGAGTTATGACTGTGCAATTGAGTTGAGACCTGGGTGTAAATTTCCCAAGGGTCGACTTTTCAATTTATCTGTACCCGAACATGAGGCTATGCGATCTTATATTAAGGAGTCATTGGAGAAGGGTCATATTAGACAATTCTCTTCGCCCTTAGGTGCTGGGTTTTTTTTCGTGGCCAAGAAGGATGGTTCATTAAGGCCTTGAATTGACTATCGTTCCCTCAACAAAATTACGGTTAAATTTCAGTATCCGTTACCCCTGATTTCTGATTTATTCTCCAGAGTTAAAGGTTCTTGCTGGTTTACTAAGCTTGACCTCAGGGGGGCATATAATCTTATTCGCATCAAGCATGGGGATGAATGGAAGACGGCGTTTAATACTCCGGAGGGACATTTTGAGTACCTGGTGATGCCTTTTGGGCTCACTAATGCCCCTTCTGTCTTCCAATCCTTCATGAATTATATTTTCCGGGACTTTGTGGATAAGTTTTTGATCATTTATCTGGATGATATTTTGATCTTTTCCAGGGATTGGGATTCTCATGTCGAACATGTTCGGACTGTGTTCCGGATTTTGAGGCAGAATTCCTTGTATGTTAAGGGATCGAAGTGCCGTTTTGGTGTACAGAGGATTTCATTTTTGGGATTTATTTTGTCTCCGTCAACTATTGAAATGGACCCGGCCAAGGTACAGGCCATTTATGATTGGGTCCAACCCACTTCTATGAAGGCTCTCCAGAAGTTTTTGGGTTTTGCTAATTTTTATTGTAAATTTATAGCTAATTTTTCTGGTATTGCTAAACCACTGACTGATTTAACTAAGAAGGGTGCTGATGTGCTGAATTGGTCTTCAGAGGCTGTTTCTGCCTTTCAGGAGCCGAAGCGGAGGTTCACTTCTGCTCCAGTTTTGCGGCAACCTGATGTCTCACTTCCTTTTCAGGTGGAGGTAGACGCTTCAGAGATTGGTGCAGGAGCTGTTTTGTCCCCAAAAGATCCGGTGACGTCTAAAATGAATCCCTGTGCCTTCTTTTCCCGAAAGTTCTCCCCATCTGAACGCAATTATGATGTGGGGGATAAGGAATTGTTAGCCATGAAATGGGCATTTGAGGAGTGGAGACATTGGTTGGAGGGAGCTAGACATCAAGTTGTGGTCCTCACTGACCACAAGAATTTGATTTACCTTGAGTCGGCCAAACGCTTGAATCCTAGACAGGCTAGGTGGGCCTTGTTTTTACGCGTTTTGATTTTGTGGTCTCCTTTCTTCCAGGCACTAAGAAAATTAAGGCAGACGCCCTTTCTAGGAGTTTCTTTGCTGATTCTCCTATTGTGACCAAGCCTAATACCATCCTAGGTGAGGGGGTAGTTCTTTCTGCTATCTCGCCCTATTTGAGAAGTGCTCTGGAAGAATTCCAGGAGGACAAACCTGAGCGTTGTCCTACGGGAAAATTGTATGTTCCTGACCAGTGGAGGAAGAGAGTGATGTCTGAAGTTCATTGCTCCGCATTGCCTGGTCATCCAGGTATTTTTGGTACCAGAGATTTGGTGAGTCGGTCTTTTTGGTGGCCTGCCTTATCTCGTGATGTCAGGAATTTTGTGCAGTCCTGTGGGACTTGTTCCCGGTCTAAACCCTGTTCTCGCTCTAGTGGGTTGTTGATGCCCTTGCCGGTGCCTAAGAGGCCATGGACCCATATTTCAATGGATTTTATTTCTGATCTTCCTGTCTCTCAGAGACTGACTGTTATCTGGGTGATTTGTGATAGATTCTCTAAGATGGTCCATCTTGTACCACTCCCAAAGTTGCCATCTTCCTCAGAGTTGGTACCCTTGTTTTTACAACAGGTGGTTCAGTTGCATGGGATTCCTGAGAACATTGTATTGGACAGAGGAGTTGAATTTGTTTCCAGATTCTGGAAAGCCTTTTGTTCCAAGCTGGGAATTCAGTTGTCCTTCTCCTCTGCGTTTCACCCTCAGACCAATGGGCAGACGGAGGGAACAAACCAGACTTTGGAGTCCTATTTGAGATGTTTTATATCTGCTGATCAGGATGATTGGGTTTCAATTTTGTCCTTGGCCGAGTTCGCTTTAAATAATAAAGCTAGTTCTGCCATCCTGATGTTGCCCTTTTTCTGTAACTTTGGGTTTCATCCTCGATTTTCTTCAGGGCAAGTGGAATCTTCAGTCTGCCCAGGTGTTGACACTGTGGTAGAGAGAATGCAGCAGATTTGGGACCAAGTAGTGGATAAGTTGTCTCTCCCAGGAAAAGGCCCAGTGGTTTTCTAACCGGCATAGGACCATTGGTCCCCGGTTTAAAGTGGGTGATATGGTTTGGTTGTCATCAAAGAATATCTCTATGAAGGTGGCTTCTCCAAAGTTCAAGCCAAGATTTATTGGACCTTACAAGAATTTGGAGATTCTTAATCCGGTTTCTTTTCAATTGGCTCTTCCTGTTACGTTTAAGATCCATAACGTGTTTCATAAGTCGCTGTTGAAGAGATATGTTGAGCCAGTAGTTCCTATGGCTGCACCTCCTGACCCTGTATTGGGTGAAGGTAATGTGGAATATGAGGTAGAGAAAATACTGGATTGACTCTTCATCATGTATTAGAAACATTAATTTTGGTTTGGTTGTTATAGGCCTTTCTTGAAGGATTTATTGTATAGCCAATAAATGTTAATTTTTAGGGGTAATTTATGTTAGACTTATGCGTTCGCACCCTAAATATTAAAATATAAATGTAGTAAAATGAAACCTGGGAGGTGGGTTGACAAGGGTGCACAGTCCAGAACTGGGTCAACCCCACTGCATACTACAAAAAAAGACAAAAAAATGGTCTTGCACACCTTTAGTATAAAATTAATGTGAAGGTGTCACTTTTTCATTTTGTGAAAAAAACCAGTTATATATTTTAGTTTTTTGTATGTACAGTGGGGCAAAAAAATATTTAGTCAGTCAGCAATAGTGCAAGTTCCACCACTTAAAAAGATGAGAGGCGTCTGTAATTTACATCATAGGTAGACCTCAACTATGGGAGACAAACTGAGAAAAAAAAATCCAGAAAATCACATTGTCTGTTTTTTTTTCCTTTTATTTGCATATTATGGTGGAAAATAAGTATTTGGTCAGAAACAAAATTTCATCTCAATACTTTGTGATATATCCTTTGTTGGCAATGACAGAGGTCAAACGTTTTCTGTAAGTCTTCACAAGGTTGCCAAACACTGTTGTTGGTATGTTGGCCCATTCCTCCATGCAGATCTCCTCTAGAGCAGTGATGTTTTTGGCTTTTCGCTTGGCAACACGGACTTTCAACTCCCTCCAAAGGTTTTCTATAGGGTTGAGATCTGGAGACTGGCTAGGCCACTCCAGGACCTTGAAATGCTTCTTACGAAGCCACTCCTTCGTTGCCCTGGCGGTGTGCTTTGGATCATTGTCATGTTGAAAGACCCAGCCACGTTTCATCATCAATGCCCTTGCTGATGGAAGGAGGTTTGCACTCAAAATCTCACGATACATGGCCCCATTCATTCTTTCATGTATCCGGATCAGTCGTCCTGGCCCCTTTGCAGAGAAACAGCAAAGGAAGCATGATGTTTCCACCACCATGCTTTACAGTAGGTATGGTGTTTGATGGATGCAATTCAGTATTCTTTTTCCTCCAAACACGACAAGATGTGTTTCTACCCAACAGTTCCAGTTTGGTTTCATCAGACCATAGGACATTCTCCCAAAACTCCTCTGGATCATCCAAATGCTCTCTAGCAAACTTCAGACGGGCCCGGACATGTACAGGCTTAAGCAGTGGGACACGTCTGGCTCTGCAGGATCTGGTCCCAGCTCTCTGCAGTTCATTCACTAGGTCCCCCCGCGTGGTTCTGGGATTTTTGCTCACCGTTCTTGTGATCATTCTGACCCCACGGGGTGGGATTTTGCGTGGAGCACCAGATCGAGGGAGATTATCAGTGGTCTTGTATGTCTTCCATTTTCTAATTATTGATCCCACAGTTGATTTCTTCACTCCAAGCTGGTTGGCTATTGCAGATTCAGTCTTCCCAGCCTGGTGCAGGGCTACAATTTTGTTTCTGGTGTCCTTTGACAGCTCTTTGGTCTTCACCATAGTGGAGTTTGGAGTCAGACTGTTTGAGGGTGTGCACAGGTGTCTTTTTATACTGATAACAAGTTTAAACAGGTGCCATTACTACAGGTAATGAGTGGAGGAAAGAGGAGACTCTTAAAGAAGAAGTTACAGGTCTGTGAGAGCCAGAAATCTTGATTGCTTGTTTCTGACCAAATACTTATTTTCCACCATAATATGCAAATAAAATGAAAAAAAAACAGACAATGTGATTTTCTGGATTTTTTTTTCTCAGTTTGTCTCCCATAGTTGAGGTCTACCTATGATGTAAATTACAGACGCCTCTCATCTTTTTAAGTGGTGGAACTTGCACTATTGCTGACTGACTAAATACTTTTTTGCCCCACTGTATATAACAATAGTGGAGTTCATGTATTCATTAATTAATGAATACTGACTCACTGTTTATGTAAATGTTTGAATATTAATCAGGGTATTTGTACATCTGTACATTAACTTTGTACTAAAGCACTCTTTGTATTTTTTTGTGGTAAGCAATAGGGGGATATGAGGAGTGGTACCCTCAGGAGCTGTGCACTCTTTTCCACCCATCTTTCCCCAAAAAACTTTTAATCTTTCACTAGGATCAACCCTCCTAAGCAGTGATGGGTGAACCTCTGGATGGTCAGGTCCAGCAGGTTCGGCCGAACATTTAAAAAAGTTCGGTTTGGGTACCAGAACAGTACCTGAACCCGGACCCCATTCAGATGAATGTGGGGTGCAAACATCTGTTGTTTATCATGTTGTCATCTGCATGACAGCACAGCAATGATGGGTGGTAAGATTATTACTGCCGGTCAGACAGCATGGGAAACACTCTATTTTCGGGGTGCCGAAACCAAACATTAACACAGACTCCCTTGAGAAGTTCATGCTCGGGATCTGTGAGCGAACAGTAGAAGTTTGGCACGAACCCCAAACTTTATGCTTCGAGTTTGCCTATCACTGCTCCTAAGCCATCTGTATGGGCATATAGTTCAGCGAAAAGTAAATAAAATGATACCTTGTTGTCTGAAATCCCATTTATTTCTGAAAAATCTTTGTTTTTCTCAATATGTAAATTATCTGTTAAGATCTATTGGCTGGGCACAGAGCTATCTAAGAATTTTCCTCCAGAGCTTATTTTAAATTAAAAGAGGCATTACCAGTGTGAGATATTAAGATTCGGTGAGCATGAAATTTTCAGACTCCAGGACATTTAACCCCTTTCTGCCATCTGACGTACTATCCCGTCCATGGGACCCGGGCCCCTATGCCCATGGATGGGATAGTACGTCACAACGATCAGCGGCGCTCACGTGGTGAGCGCCGCTGATCGCGGCCGGGTGTCAGCTGATTATCACAGCTGACACCCGGCACTATGTGTCACAATCATAGAATCATAGAATCGTAGAGTTGGAAGGGACCTCCTGGGCCATCTGGTCCAACCCCCTGCTCAAAGCAGGATTCACTAAATCATCCCAGTCAGATGTCTGTCCAGCCTCTGTTTGAAGACTTCCATTGCAGGAGAACTCACCACTTCTCATGGCAGCTTGTTTCACTCATTGATCACTCTAACTGTCAAAAAGTTTTTTCTGATATCTAATCTGTGTCTCCTCCCATTCAGTTTCATCCCATTGCTTCTAGTCTTTCCTTGTGCAAATGAGAATAAAGTTGATCCTTCTACATTGTGACAGCCCTTTAGATATTTGTATACCACGTTACCCCCTGGTACACTGCAATAAAACATGATCGCAGTGTACTGGGGGTTTAGGGAAGCATCGGCAGGGAGGGGGCTACATCTGTGCTTCCCTGAGACCCCCGCAGCAGCGCAATGTGCAGCGCTGCTGTGGGGGTCTCCTTCCCTGCAGGTCCCTGGATCCAAAATGGTGGCGGGGACCTTCGGGGGCCTGCAGGGAGGCAGCTTCCTCATGCCTTCAAAGCGCCGGCATGAGGAAGCCTGCAGCACTGCCTGTGACAGATCGCTGATCTGTCAAAGCGATCTGTGATGTGACAGATAAGCGATATGTCACATGACAGCTATGTCCCCCCTGGCACATTGTAATAAAGTTAAAAAAAAGTGTAAAAATAATTTATAAAAAATCGCTAAATAAATTAAAAATATATATATATTCCCTAAAAAATTCATTTTTTGGAAATAAAGAAAACCAAAACAATGAAAGTACACATATTTAGTATCGCCGCATCCGTAACGACCTGCCCTATAAAACTGTCCCATTGGTTAACCCCTTTAGTGAACCCCTTAAAAAATAAAAATATAAAACAAAGCAAAAATTAATGCTTTATTATCATACTGCTGAACAAAAAGTGCAATAACGTGCGATCAAAAAGACAGATATAAATAAACATGGTACCGCTGAAAACATCATCTTGTCCGCCAAAAAAATAGCCACAACACAGAGTCATCGGTGAAAAAATAAAAAAGTTATAGCTCACAGAATAAAGCGATGCAAAAATAATTATTTTTTATATAAAATTGTTTTTATTGCATAAAAGCGCCAAAACATAAGAAAAGACATAAATGAGGTATCACTGTAATCGTACTGACCCGACGAATAAAACCGCCTTATCAATTTTACCACACGAGAAACAGTGTAGACGCACCCCCCAAAAGAAATTCTTGAAATGCTTGTTTTTGTTCATTCTGCATCTCAAAAATTGGAATAAAAAGTGATCAAAAAATGTCACGTGCCCAAACATGGAACTAGTAAAAACGTCTACTCGTCCTGCAAAGAATAAGACCTCACATGACTCAGTTGGTCAAAATACGGAAAAATTATAGCTCTCAAAATGTGGTGATGCAAAAACTATTTTTACAATAAAAAGCGTCTTTTAGCGTGTGACAGCCGCCAAACATAAAAACCACCATAAATAGTAAATCAAACCACCCATTATCACCCCCTTAGTTAGGGAAAAATAATAAAAATAAAAAAATGTATTTATTTCCATTTTCCCATTTGGGTTAGGGTTAGGGCTAGGGTTAGGGCTGAGATTAGGGTTAGGAGTGTGTTGTGGTTAGGGTTGGAGTTAGAATTGGGGGGTTTCCACTGTTTGGGCACATCAGGTGCTCTCCAAATGCAACATGGCGTCTGATCTCAATTCCAGCCAATTCTGCGTTGGAAAAGTAAAACAGTGCTCCTTCCCTTCCAAGCTCTCTGCTATGCGCCCAAACAGTGTTTTACCCCCACATATGGGGTATCAGCCTACTCAGGACAAAATTGCAAAACAGCGTTTGGGGTCCAATTTCTCCTGTTACCCTTAAGAAAATAAAAAATTTGGGGCAAAAACATCATTTTTGTGGAAAAAAACTGTGATTTTTTTATTTTCACGCCCGGGCATTATAAACTTCTGTGAAGCACTTGGGGGTTCAAAGTGCTCACCACACATCTAGATAAGTTCCGTGAGGGGTCTAGTTTCCAAAATGGGGTCACTTGTGGGGAGTTTCAACAGTTTAGGCACATCAGAGGCAAACACGACATGACACCCATAGACCATTCCATCAAAGTCTGCATTCCAAAACGTCACTACTTCCCTTCCTAGCCCCCACGTGTGCCCATACAGAAGTATTCTCCCACATATGGGGTATCAGCGTACTGAGGATAAATTGTACAACAACTTTTGGGGTCCAATTTCTCCTGTTACCTTTGGGAAAATAAAAAAAATTGGGGACTAAAAGATCATGTTTGTGGAAAAAATATGATTTTTTTATTTTCACGCCCGGGCGTTATAAACTTCTGTGAAGCCCTTGGGGGTTCAAAGTGCTCAGCACACATCTAGATAAGTTCCTTAGGGGGTCTAGTTTCCAAAATGGGGTCAATTGTGGGGTTTTCCACTGTTTAGGTACATGAGGGGCTCTCCAAAGGCAACATGACACCTGCAGACCATTCCATCAAAGTCTGCATTCCAAAACGTCACTACTTCCCTTCCGAGCCCCGACGTGTGCCCATACAGTAGTTTTCTCCCACATATGGGATATCAACGTACTCAGGACAAATTGGACAACAACGTTAGGGGTAAAATTTCTCCTGCTACCCTTGGGAAAATAAAAAAATTGGGGACTAAAAGATTATGTTTGTGGAAAAGAAATGATTTTTTTATTTTCACGTTATAAACTTCTGTGAAGCCCTTGGGGGTTCAAAGTGCTCACCACACATCTAGATAAGTTCCTTAGGGGGTCTAGTTTCCAAAATGGGGTCACTTGTTGGGGGTTTCCACTGTTTAGGTACATCAGGGGCTCTCCAAACGCGGCATTGCGTCCATTCCCAATTCCAGCCAAAAAAGTCAAATGGCGCTGCTTCCCTTCTGAGGTCTGACATGCGCCCAAATAGTGGCTTACCCCCACATGTGGGGTTTCAGCGTACTCAGGACAAATTGCACAATAACTTTTAGGATCCTGTTACCCTTGGGAAAATAAAAGTTGGGGGTGAAAAAATCATTTTTGTGGAAAAAATGTGACTTTTTAATTTTACAACTGTTCGATATAAACTTCCGTGAACCCCTGGGAGGTTCAAAGTTCTCACCACACATCTAGATAAGTTCCTTGGGGGGTCTAGTTTCCAAATTTATGTCATTTGTGGGGGGTTTCCACTGTTTTGGCACATCAGGGGCTTTCCAAATGTGACATGGCGTCCGATCTCAATTCCAGCCATAAAAGTCAAATGGCGCTGCTTCCCTTCCGAGCTCTGCCATGCGCCCAAATAGTCGTTTACACCCACATATGGGGTATCAGCGTACTCAGGACAAAGTGCAAAAGAACTTTTTGGTCCTGTTACCCTTGGAAAAATAAAAATTGAGAGTGAAAAGATCATTTTTGTGGAAAAAAATTGATTTTTTAATTGTACAGCGGTAAGTTATAAACTGTGAAGCCCTTGGGGGTTCAAAGTTCTCACCACACATCTAGATAAGTTCCTTGAGGGGTCTAGTTTCCAAAATGGTGTCATTTGTGGGGGGTTTCTACTGTTTTGGCACATCAGGGGCTTTCCAAACGCAACATGGTGTCCGATCTCAATTCCAGCCAAAAAAGTCAAATGGCACTGCTTCCCTTCCGAGCTCTGCCATGCGCCCAAATAGTCGTTGACACTCATATATGGGGTATCAGCATACTCAGGACAAACTGCACAATAAGTTTTAGGGTCCTGTTTCCCTTGGGAAAATAAAATTTGGGGGTGAAAAGATTATTTATGTGGAAAAATATGATTTTTTAATTGTACGGCTGTACGTTATAAACTTCTGTGAAGCGCTTGTGGGTTCAAAGTTCTCACCACACATCTAGATAAGTTCCTTGGGGGGTCTAGTTTCCAAAATGGGGTCACTCTTGGGGGTTTTCCACTGTTTAGGCATATCAGGGGCTCTCCAAACGTGACATGGCGTCTGATCTGAATTCCCGCCAATTTTGCATTGAAAAGGTCTCCTTCCCTTTTGAGCTCTGCCATGCAACGAAACAGTGGTTACCCCCACATATCAGGTATCAGCGTACTCAGGAGAAATTGCACAATAACTTTTGCAGTCCATTTTCTCCTGTTACCCTTGGTAAAATAAAAAAAATTGGACCTGAAGTAATTTTTTTGTGAAAAAAAGTTAAATGTTCATTTTTTTAAACATTCAAAAAATTCCTGTGAAGCACCAGAAGGGTTAATAAACTTCTTGAATGTGGTTTTGAGCACATTGAGGGGTGCAGTTTTTAGAATGGTGTCACTTTTGGGTATTTTCTATCATGTAGACCCCTCAAAGTGACTTCAAATGTGATGTATTCCATAAAAATAAAATGGTGTTGTAAAAATGAGAAATCGCTGGTCAACTTTTAACCCTTTTAATTTCCTAACAAAAAAAAAATTTTGGTTCCAAAATTGTGCTGATGTAAAGTAAACATATGTGAAATGTTACTTATTAAGTTTTTCGTGTGCCATATCTCTGTGATTTAAGGTCATAAAAATTCAAAGTTGGAAAATTGCAAAATTTTCAAAATTTTCACCAAATTTCTGTTTTTTTCACAAATAAACGCAAAGTTATTTGAATGAAATTTTACCATTACCATGAAGTACAATATGTCATGAATCACCGGGATCCATGGGAGTGTTTCAGAGTTATTGACTCATAAAGGGACAGTGGTCAGAATTGTAAAAATTGGCCCGGTCATGAACATGCAAGCCACCCTTGGGGGTTAAGGGGTTAAACAATTTGCAATTTGATTAAATACTGTAGGTCCCTGGAACTGGGACCCTAACTGTCCCTTTCACAGGGGTGCTCTTAATGATAGAGTACTGGATCTTCGACCTTACTATGCTCCTGTTAAACCCTAATTTGTTCCCTCCCACACCCCAAGAAGCATGGGACAGAAATGTTAGGTAAACCAGACACAAAGACAGAATTGGTATAACCAAAAGCCACTATCAAACAAAACACTCACCAAAAATAGGGAAGAAAGTAGGGGAAGGGAAGAGTAAACAAAGAAGAAAATAGGAAAAAGGACAAGTAGATAAACTCTCATGAACCTACTGCACACAAAACTCTCCAATAACTATTGTCAACTCCAACTACGCAGCTGAATATTTTCCATAAAGAAGATTGTTTTGCCAGCATGGAAGAAGTGCCCAGAGCTAGTATATATAGGGAAAAACACACAAAAATTGAGCTTAGTTAAAGTTGTTAAACATGCAGCATATAAACGCATGTTCACTTTGGCCATAAAACATTGAAAAAACCTACAATAAGCAAAATAGGGGGATGAGATGATGTCAGCAGCTGCAGCTGGGAGCAACTACCTGTATATTCCCAGCCAGCATGGAAAGAGTCCTTAACCCTTTCAGCACTGACGGAAAGGAAATCAGGGGTCAGTTTTGGGCCCGCTTCTTTTTAACATATTTATTAATGACCTTGTAGGGGGCATAGAGAGTAGAATTTCATTATTTGCAGATGACACTAAACTCTGCAGGGTAATTAATACAGAGGAGGACAATTTTATATTACAGGAGGATTTATGTAAACTAGAAGCTTGGGCTGATAAATGGCAAATGAGCTTTAATGGGGATAAATGTAAGGTCATGCACTTGGGTAGAACGAAAAAGTTGTATAATTATGTGCTTAATTGAAAAACACTGGGCAAAACAGTCACTGAAAAAGACCTGGGTGTATGGGTGGACGACAAACTCACATTTAGTGGCCAGTGTCAGGCAGCTGCTGCAAAGGCAAATAAAATAATGGGATGCATTAAAAGAGGCATAGATGCTCATGAGGAGAACATAATTTTACCTCTATATAAGTCACTAGTGCGACCACACTTAGAATACTGTGTACAGTTCTGGTCTCCGGTGTATAAGAAAGACATAGCTGAACTGGAGCGGGTGCAGAGAAGAGCGACCAAGGTTATTAGGGAACTAGGGGGTCTGCAATACCAAGACAGGTTATTACACTTGGGGTTATTTAGTTTGGAGAATCGAAGGCTTAGGGGTGATCTTATTACAATGTATAACTATATGTGGGGACAATACAAAGACCTTTCTAATGATCTTTTTACTCTTAGACCTGTGACGGGGACAAGGGGGCATCCTCTACGTCTGGAGGAAAGAAGGTTTAAGCATACTCACAGACGCGGATTCTTTACTGTAAGAGCAGTGAGACTATGGAACTCTCTGCCATATGATGTTGTAATGAGTGATTCACTACTAAAATTTAAGAAGGGACTGGATGCCTTTCTTGAAAAGTATAATATTACAGGGTATATACACTAGTCTCCTTAATATTGCGTTGATCCAGGGAGCTAGTCTGATTGCCGTATGTGGAGTCGGGAAGGAATTTTTTTCCCCAATGTGAAGCTTACTGTTGCCACATGGGGTTTTTTTGCCTTCCTCTGGATCAACATGTTAGGGCAAGTTGGGATAGGATATGGGTTGAACTAGATGGACTTAAAGTCTCCCTTCAACCTTAATTACTATGTTACTATGTTACTAATTTAAAAAAAAGACACAAATCACATTGTCTCTGAAAATGACCTGCAATTCATTACAGGTTGTGACCTTCTAACTCCAGGTCTCCAAGGGGGATGTGAGACCCTCATAACAGCGGCAGCCTTTAAAGCTCTAGTAAACTCCATTCACAAGAGTTAAGACAGTGCTTGAAAATAATGGTAACCACTAGAGATGAGCGACTTTGGTCGGATCGGGTATCGTGAAACCCGACTGAAACAAAATTTGAGTTGGATAGAGTTGAGCGAAACAGGTCAGTCAAATTCATAAGTCACCGACTTTCGCTAAAGTTGGGTTTTATGAAACAAAACCCGACCATAGCGTGAGGTCAGCCATGAGGTCGGTGACCAGAGCGTCAAAGTCGCGTTTCAAATGATGCTTCCAGCGCCCTTTTTCAGCCAATGATGGAGGACGCACACAGTGGGCAACGCGATGACATGGGCAGCGGTCACCACCATCTTTGAGAAGCACATGCAAGTGATTGGCTTGCTTTGTGTGGCGTCACAGGAGTGATAAAAGGACGTGCACACCGACTGCCATCTTCCTTCTGCCGATCTTAGCATAGGGAGAGGTTGCTGCTGCTGATTCTGAATAAGGGAGAGCGTTAGGCAGGGAAGAAGAACAAAAAACTGCTTCTGCTGTTAGCGATTTTCACTGTACAACACAACAGTTTGTGTTCAGTGACAGGGGAGGCTATATTTTTGTGCATCAGCTCTGTTGGTTATTAGGCTGCCTTATAAGGCTCTCTAATAGCTGCACTGTTGTGCAAACTGCTTTTTTAAAAGCAAAAATACTTTTCTTCCTCTTTTCTGCACAGTTACCAAGCGTTCATTATTCCACACTTTTGTGTGCAGCAGTCCTGCTTATTAGGCTGCCTGCTGCCATACTTGGACTGAGAGCATCATTGTCAGCCTCCTAAAATCTCTAGGGAGATTCAAATTCTCCCCAATATTATATACACCTTCTACTTTGTCATACACCAGCCAATTTCAGCCTGTTAAATTGAGGTACAATCTATAGAGGGCCTGAGATAATAGTTCAGCCTCCTAAAATCTCTAGGGAGATTCAAATTCTCCCCAATACTATATGCACCTTGTACTTTGTCATACACCAGCCAATTTCAGCCTGTTAAATTGAAGTGTAATCTATAGTGGGCCTGAGATAATAGTTCAGCCTTCTAAAATCTCTAGGGAGATTCAAATTCTCCCCAATACTATATACACCTTGTACTTTGTCATACACCATCCAATTTCGCCTGTTAAATTGAAGTGTAATCTATAGTGGGCCTGAGATAGTAGTGCAGCCTCCTAAAATCTCTAGGGAGATTCAAATTCTCCCCAATACTATATACTGCTGTTAGCGATTTTCACTGTACAACACAACAGTTTGTGTGCAGTGACAGGGGAGGCTATATTTTTGTGCATCAGCTCTGTTGGTTACTAGGCTGCCTTATAAGGCTCTCTAATAGCTGCACTGTTGTGCAAACTGCTTTTTTAAAAGCAAAAATACTTTTCTTCCTCTTTTCTGCACAGTTACCAAGCGTTCATTATTCCACACTTTTGTGTGAGGCAGTCCTGCTTATTAGGCTGCCTGCGTCCATACTTGGACTGAGAGCATCATTGTCAGCCTCCTAAAATCTCTAGGGAGATTCAAATTCTCCCCAATACTATATACACCTTGTACTTTGTCATACACCAGCCAATTTCAGCCTGTTAAATTGAGGTGTAATCTATAGTGGGCCTGAGATAATAGTTCAGCCTCCTAAAATCTCTAGGGAGATTCAAATTCTCCCTAATACTATATGCACCTTGTACCTTGTTTTACAGTACCATATAGCGGTCGTATTTTGGGTACATTTTCCCATAAATGAGGAAGTACAAGTGTTATTCAAAAGTCCTGCATAGGCGTGAAGAAAACTATATGTTTCACACTTCTGCATCTCTACAGTGAAACTGGTGGAACATATATGTTTTTGTAATCCCTCATTGTTTGCCATACTCATTTTTGAATGTCCCAAGTGTATAAATTGTTATGGTATGTGCATTTTTGATCATTTTTTTTACATCATAACCATACCTACACCAGTACAGTGAGTAGAATTGGGAACAGGTTTCTAAGTTTATTAACTTCCAATGCAAGTTCACACAGACTTAAATTTTACTTTTTAAGATTTATTATTTTTTATTTAATTCAGAGTCCTGAAAAGGTCCTTTTGAGTGCATCTTTAGCTTCTAATACTTTATTGGCCAGCCTTTGCTCTTGAGCACCAGCTTGCATCTCTGTGGCATTGAGTGAACAAGCTTCTGCAGATGTTCACGAGTGATGATGTGGTTCCAGGCCTAAATCAGAGCCTCAATCAAATCCCTCTTGGTCCTTGGCTGTTTTCTCGATATTTCTAATGATACCTTGTGCCACAAATTTTCAATTGGATTGAGGTCCGGGAACTGAGCTGGCCAGTCAATAGTAGCCACCTTGTTCTTTTCTTTCCATTCTGCTACTGTCTTAGCTCTGTGACAAGGAGCATTATCATCCTGGAAGATTTAATCCCCTGAAAACAGGTGTTGAATGCAGCATTTTCTTATTAAGGATGTCTATGGATTTTTTTGCATTATCCATACCCTCCACAATATGAAGCCTTCCAACACTCATACAGCCCCAGACCATTACTTTCATCGCATGTTTCACAGAGAAGCTCAAACACTCTGGCTTGTACTCTTCATGTGGGAACCTTCTCACATAAGACTTGCCATCATTTCCTAAAATGCAAAAAGTGCTTTCATCACTAAATAGCACTTTTTCACACTCCTCCTTCCTCCATTTTAAATATTTCAATGCCCACAGTTTTCGCCTTTGTCTTTGTATGGCTGTCATCAATGGCTTCTTTCGGGCCTTGCACCCTCTCAATCCTGCTTCCAAACATCTCTTCCTAACAGTTGATGTTGCTACCTCAATATTGCACTTTTCTTGCTATTCTCGCAGAAGCTGAGGAGAGGTGAGCTTTCAATTGGCAAGGGATGTTCTTATCATAACTCTATCCTCCCTTTTAGCTGACTTTCTGGGCCAACCAGATTTCAATTCCCATATTGTTGCAATAATTTCAGGCAAAACTGCTTCAAAAGCTAAAAATATTACAGGGAGAGAATGCAGAATTGTATTCTGAACAAAACCATATATAATATGTCATATTAGCATCGAAGATATTCGACAGAAAACGTTTAAAACTTGAAAAATCAATTTATCCTATGGCTATGCAGGACTTTTGAACACCACTGTATGGTGGAAGAGGCCGTGAACATGGGCGGGGGTTTCCAGCTGGTACTGATGGTGGTGGTGCATCTGCTGGTACTGGCAAAAGTACAATAGCACCTAAGGCAGGAGGTGTTGAGCCTGCATCATTGTCTGGCTCAACAAGGCCTTGAAGGCTCCCTTTTCTGAAAGTAGGTAAAATGCTTTTAAAGCCGGAGCTTCAGGAACAAGTTTTGGCTTACATTGCTGACACAGCCTCCAGATCTATCGCCTCCTCTTCTGAAGTTTCAAAAAGTAAAAAGCACTGAGTCGTCAGTGGAGGCTCCTGGTCAGGACCAACACCTTTCCTTGTATCCTTCACCACTACCAAAAGTGAAGGATGCAGCAGGCCACTCTACAGATTACTCCATGGAGCTCTTTTCACAAACCATGCCTGGATAATCAAGTCAAATTGTGAATTCCCCAGTCCAAGACGAATCTGACATGGAGTTCACTGATGCACAGCCACTGCTAGATTTTTCTGCTGGTACATTCACTCAGAGTACTACATTGCCTCGCAGTGTACTGAGCCAGAATCTGACCCTGATGAAACTCAGGTGCCCCTTCCCACATACTATACCACCTTACACGGTGACACAGAGGAAGGTGCACATGAAATTGAAGAGGAGGTGATGGATGACCCAGTTGTTGACCCAGATTGGCATCCATTGGGGGAAGAGGGTGCCGCTGCCAATAGCTCAGAAGAGGAGGAAGAGGATCTGCAGCAAGCATCGACATCGCAACAGCTGTTATCTGGCAGGCCCGTAGAAGTCCAAAAACAGGTTACAAAAACCAAAAGAGTTGCAGGACAGCTTGGCCAGACGGTCAAATTAGCACAGCGTGCAAGGCATCAAAATGTCTTCCATAGTAAGAAGAGTGCAGTGTGGCACTTTTTTGAACAAAATCCTAATGATCAGGCAAAAGTTATCTGTAAGAAGTGCGCAAAGACCTTTAGCCAAGGGAAAAATCTGAGAAATTTGAATACCAAAATAAAGTACTCATAAACACACTCAGACAGGAGGACATATTCCTGGCATAATAAATTACACCTAGATGCCTCCACTGAAGTGTTGGACCTAAATATAGATCAGTCGCTAACAGCAACTATGAAAATAGGGGGGAGTGGAGACCACTCAGAAACGACCACAGATCCGATATAAAAAATGTAATATATCTTTATTGGGACATACAAACAGATCCTAGACAAAACAATGCTAAAGTGCACAGAATTAATCCACGCACCATGGAAAACACGGCAGACCTCCCTAGATCATACAGATGATGTAGTCCAACAAGGACATAAAACTCTCCTCACCAAAATAAATGTACCATAGGGACACTATACTCCCTATAACTGATTCATTAATCAACCAGTCCTAATAACATAATATATACACATATCTATATAAAGTCAATAGATAAATGTAAACAAATATATATGTGTATATACATAGACGCTGAAATAAGACAACAGTATAACATGAACATGTTGTCAAGAAGGCCGCTATAATAGTGGCTAAAGGATGTCACTATCAACATATAACACCAAATGGTGGTGTAACATCCTCATTATAACCATTACATATATTATATAATACAGACAAGCCTTATTAGGGAGATACAAAAAATGTTTGAGAAAAAATCTCTCTAGCCCTCACCCTCTATAACCATGATGGGGTGACAGTTGCTACCATACTCAAAATGACAGGCAGCAGTAAAATCGGTAATTGTTACCAAAATGAACGATGGTGGGTGAGGAGTCTCAGAGGAGACCGCACGTGTACCCCGACGCGCGTTTCGGAAGCTCGTCCTTCGTCAGGGGGCGTCACAAACAGCAGAGCCAGAAAGCTAAAAAAGACCGTGACCGGAAATGAGGAGGTGTCAACCGGAAGTGACGCATCCGCCGTTATGGCAACCAGGGAAGCGGAGCGGCGCCGACGTCACCAGCACGTACCCGGCGTCAGAGACACCGTGGCAATATACCGGAAGAGACGCCAGAAGCCGCGTCGCGGCCCCAGGCCACAACGCGCATGCGTGCAGGTCAACCATCCTCCCCATTTGGCCACACATAGGTTCAATGCAAAAAAGAAAAAATGGAATATTCGCATACCATGGGCACAATTAATAGCATAGAACATGGAAAACACCATTACATATTAGTAATTGATATGAAATCTAGAGCATATTACCCAATAACATCGTGGAAAATCATAATATATAAATTTGGACACAGACATCTCACGCATTACAACATAAGTATAACCTTCCACATTGTAGAAAATAAAACCGGTAATACCACAACCCATACACAGACTACCATATGATATATATATCCAAACCCATTGGTGCATAACACATATAGATGGCACATAAGGAAAATTGTTCCATGGATTGTAGATAACACACAGTAAATAATGCAGGATAAATAGCCGTGTCCCACAGATAAACAACTTGAAGTCCAATTGTTCACCCGATATGGCTCCACGATGTACAGTCCTGATATGATGGTATACAGTATCCCATGACTGTATTGGACAAATGCCCCAGACTTCAAGTTCAGCTAAGGATGTTCTCCAATAATTGACCCAATGCTGTACTAAATACTAAATACGTGGCCTACAGTGAAAATATATAAGAAAAAATAATGAATAAAAAATCAATAAAAAACAAAATTAAAAACAACCACGTACACGCGGAAGCAATTCGATGCACTTAACAGTACAGACAGGAGGTGGTCATAGAAACGATGTGAAATTTAAAGATTCATTAAGCCCATTAGGCTGGACCGTATTTAGGGTCCATATCCATCTTGCCTCAATTTGAGCCAAGCGTTGTGATACTCTACCTCCCCTAATACCAGGATCCAATAGATCAATCCCTCTAACTCTGAGGGTCCTACCATCACACTGGTGATATAATTTAAAGTGCTTGGGTATAGTCTTGAGCACTGATATATCATTTTCACTTGCCGCAGCCTGTATACCTAAAACGTGCTCCCTGACCCTAACCTTTAACTGACGTGTAGTCAATCCTACATAGATCAGAGAGCACGGACAAGTGGCATAATATATCACACATTTTGATAGGCAGGTAATCCTCTTTTTGATTTTGTACACTTTGGAGCCAGATGAGTCCGTGAAGCTCTCACTTCGATCAATGTTAACACAAGCCACACATTGACCACAAGAGAAACACCCATAACGTTGGGCACCACCACGTAAAAATGTCAATGGTGGATTAGTCTCATAATGACTTTTGATTAAGTGTCCTCGTAAGTTCCTTGCCCTTCGGTACGCTATTCTAGGTTTATTTGATAATATCTTGGCTATTATGGGATCGGTTAACAGAATAGGCCATGACTTCTCCAGAATCTTACTTACTCTATCCGATTGAGAATGAAAGGTTGTTACAAATCTTAATTGGTCCGATTTAGATGCAATGTCCTCATTCTTATACAATAAGGCATTACGCGTACTATGTTTTGCACGATTATACGCTTTTTTAATAGATCTATGACTATAACCCCTTTCTCTAAAACGCTGTATTAAATCATCAGCCTGTTGTTCATAGTCAGAATCAGTCGAACAAATACGCCTTAGACGAAGGAATTGTCCTATCGGCACTGCACTAATCATATAATTAGGATGAGAGGAGGAGGCATGCAACAAAGAGTTCGTGGAAGTTGGCTTTCTAAAAATGTTAGTCTGGATCATATCTCGGCCATCCCTCTTCAAAATAACATCCAAAAATTCAATCTTGTTCACATCGTGAACAGAGGTAAGCCTGATGTTCAATGTATTGTCATTTAACTGCTGAAAAAAATGCTCCAATAAACATTCAGAGCCCTGCCAGATCAAAAACACGTCATCTATGTACCGTGTCCACAAGAGGACGCGGTCCACAGATGCGTGCAGATCCGACTGGAAGAGGTCCCTTTCCCACAGACCCAGGAACAGATTAGCATAAGAAGGCGCATAGGCCGCTCCCATGGCTGTCCCCTGGGTCTGTAGGAAAAAGGACCCCTTAAAAGTAAAAAAGTTATGCGTTAACGCAAATTCCAAAATCTCTAAAGTAAATCGTTTAAGACCCGTCGGCAAACTAGAAGTACCTAGAAAAAATTCCACTGCTCTCAAACCATCGGCATGCCGAATACTAGTATACAGTGACTCTACGTCAGCCGTCACCAGTATCGCATCTCTATCAAGAGAGAGCCCATCAACCTTCCTCAATAACTGGTTAGTATCTTTAAGAAAAGATGGCAAAACCTCCACAAATGGTTGTAATATTGAGTCAATCCATCGGCCTACGTGTTCAAGATAGTTGCCCCGACCTGAAACTATCGGCCTTCCTGGTGGACATTGTATATCCTTATGGATTTTGGGGAGCAAATAGAAAGTCGCTACTGTAGGCTCATTAACCACTAGGGCCGATCCCAACTCCTTCGTGATAATTTCTGCCTCAATAGCTCTAGATATGATTCCTCTGAGTTGGGTATCAAAGGCGGACAAGGGGTTAAACGTAAGTTTTTTATAACAGGTGTTATTCAGTAACTGGCGAAACGCCTCCTTTTCATACATTGAATTCGGCCATATCACTATATTACCCCCCTTGTCCGCCGGTTTGATTACCACATCAGAGAGACCACGTAGTTGTTTAAGTCTAACACGCTCTTCCCTATTCAGATTATCATTGCGGATAAATCGTGGCATCGCCGATAGTTCATTAGATACAACTTTGACAAATAGGTCTATTGGACCGCAATTGGACAGTGGAGGAAACCGTCTAGACCGCGGCCTAATCGAAGGAGGTATCTTACCTCCTTCAATTATGGTATGCTCCTCAGACAGTTCCTCCAAAATTCTTAACGCGGTCTGTTCATCTTCTGTAGGAAAGAGTTTATGTGTATCATTATTAAAGAAAAAACGTTTAAATAACAAGGAACGTGCAAAAACATGTAAATCCTTCACTATAGAAAAAACATCCGGACCAGAGGATGGAGAAAATGATAAACCTTTATACAGTAACGAACAATCAAGATCCGAAAGTGTATGTTGGCTTAGATTAATTACCTTGTTCGCATCATAATCCTTCTCACGGAATCGAGTCCTGTAGCGTTTATAGGGATGATAATCATGATTCCTAGCCCGTTTATTAATACTTCCTGATCGAGTTGTCATTGAGGAAGCTGATGTATCAGATTGACTGCTCAATGAAGATACAGATTGATTCGAAACGGCCCGTACTATCTGGCGCCCATTCGTGGGCACTTTTCTCCAATGGTATACGCCATTGGACTGATAGTCCTTTGTATCTCGATTAATTTTGGAGGTCTGTGAATCACTGATTTTTTTGACTGCATTATCAATCGTCTTCTCCAATTCATTCTCAAATACCTTGATACGATCTTCTGACCCATTTCCACGTAGCTCGGACAAGGTGGAATCAATTTTTTTATCCAACTCATTAATCAACTATGTATTCAGCCAAATTAGTAACTGCATCAGACTCCCAGAGCAAATGTTACATGCCTCCTCCCACTCATTTATAAAAGACTGATCCTCAACCACAAATGTGGGTGTGACTCTTATCCTAAGGCCTCTAGGAATCATTTTACGTGCAATATATTTCTGTAAAAATGCACGGCTCCACCAGATCCTGGTACGTCGTAACAGTAGAGTCTGTACTGAATCACAAAGACTTTCGAATCCAAGATCACCAACCGGCTGACTGCAAGCACCATCACTGCCAAAGACCTGGTCTACCTGTCCCAGCCAGGTTATTTCTCTGGCCTTGTAGTCTATCCTTATACGAGTTACACCTGTGCAAAACACAGAAAAGTATACATAAAATAAAGTACTCATAAACACACTCAGACAGGAGGACATATTCCTGGCATAATAAATTACACCTAGATGCCTCCACTGAAGTGTTGGACCTAAATATAGATCAGTCGCTAACAGCAACTATGAAAATAGGGGGGAGTGGAGACCACTCAGAAACGACCACAGATCCGATATAAAAAATGTAATATATCTTTATTGGGACATACAAACAGATCCTAGACAAAACAATGCTAAAGTGCACAGAATTAATCCACGCACCATGGAAAACACGGCAGACCTCCCTAGATCATACAGATGATGTAGTCCAACAAGGACATAAAACTCTCCTCACCAAAATAAATGTACCATAGGGACACTATACTCCCTATAACTGATTCATTAATCAACCAGTCCTAATAACATAATATATACACATATCTATATAAAGTCAATAAATAAATGTAAACAAATATATATGTGTATATACATAGACGCTGAAATAAGACAACGGTATAACATGAACATGTTGTCAAGAAGGCCGCTATAATAGTGGCTAAAGGATGTCACTATCAACATATAACACCAAATGGTGGTGTAACATCCTCATTATAACCATTACATATATTATATAATACAGACAAGCCTTATTAGGGAGATACAAAAAATGTTTGAGAAAAAATCTCTCTAGCCCTCACCCTCTATAACCATGATGGGGTGACAGTTGCTACCATACTCAAAATGACAGGCAGCAGTAAAATCGGTAATTGCTACCAAAATGAACGATGGTGGGTGAGGAGTCTCAGAGGAGACCGCACGTGTACCCCGACGCGCGTTTCGGAAGCTCGTCCTTCGTCAGGGGGCGTCACAAACAGCAGAGCCAGAAAGCTCCGATCCCATAATAGCCAAGATATTATCAAATAAACCTAGAATAGCGTACCGAAGGGCAAGGAACTTACGAGGACACTTAATCAAAAGTCATTATGAGACTAATCCACCATTGACATTTTTACGTGGTGGTGCCCAACGTTATGGGTGTTTCTCTTGTGGTCAATGTGTGGCTTGTGTTAACATTGATCGAAGTGAGAGCTTCACGGACTCATCTGGCTCCAAAGTGTACAAAATCAAAAAGAAGATTACCTGCCTATCAAAATGTGTGATATATTATGCCACTTGTCCGTGCTCCCTGATCTATGTAGGATTGACTACACGTCAGTTAAAGGTTAGGGTCAGGGAGCACGTTTTAGGTATACAGGCTGCGGCAAGTGAAAATGATATATCAGTGCTCAAGACTATACCCAAGCACTTTAAATTATATCACCAGTGTGATGGTAGGACCCTCAGAGTTAGAGGGATTGATCTATTGGATCCTGGTATTAGGGGAGGTAGAGTATCACAACGCTTGGCTCAAATTGAGGCAAGATGGATATGGACCCTAAATACGGTCCAGCCTAATGGGCTTAATGAATCTTTAAATTTCACATCGTTTCTATGATCACCTCCTGTCTGTACTGTTAAGTGCATCGAATTGCTTCCGCGTGTACGTGGTTGTTTTTAATTTTGTTTTTTATTGATTTTTTATTCATTATTTTTTCTTATATATTTTCACTGTAGGCCACGTATTTAGTATTTAGTACAGCATTGGGTCAATTATTGGAGAACATCCTTAGCTGAACTTGAAGTCTGGGGCATTTGTCCAATACAGTCATGGGATACTGTATACCATCATATCAGGACTGTACATCGTGGAGCCATATCGGGTGAACAATTGGACTTCAAGTTGTTTATCTGTGGGACACGGCTATTTATCCTGCATTATTTACTGTGTGTTATCTACAATCCATGGAACAATTTGCCTTATGTGCCATCTATATGTGTTATGCACCAATGGGTTTGGATATATATATCATATGGTAGTCTGTGTATGGGTTGTGGTATTACCGGTTTTATTTTCTACAATGTGGAAGGTTATACTTATGTTGTAATGCGTGAGATGTCTGTGTCCAAATTTATATATTATGATTTTCCACGATGTTATTGGGTAATATGCTCTAGATTTCATATCAATTACTAATATGTAATGGTGTTTTCCATGTTCTATGCTATTAATTGTGCCCATGGTATGCGAATATTCCATTTTTTCTTTTTTGCATTGAACCTATGTGTGGCCAAATGGGGAGGATGGTTGACCTGCACGCATGCGCGTTGTGGCCTGGGGCCGCGACGCGGCTTCTGGCGTCTCTTCCGGTATGTTGCCACGGCGTCTCTGACGCCGGGTACGTGCTGGTGACGTCGGCGCCGCTCCGCTTCCCTGGTTGCCATAACGGCGGATGCGTCACTTCCGGTTGACACCTCCTCATTTCCGGTCACGGCCTTTTTTAGCTTTCTGGCTCTGCTGTTTGTGACGCCCCCTGACAAAGGACGAGCTTCCGAAACGCGCGTCAGGGTACACGTGCGGTCTCTTCTGAGACTCCTCACCCACCATCGTTCATTTTGGTAACAATTACCGATTTTACTGCTGCCTGTCATTTTGAGTATGGTAGCAACTGTCACCCCATCATGGTTATAGAGGGTGAGGGCTAGAGAGATTTTTTCTCAAACATTTTTTGTATCTCCCTAATAAGGCTTGTCTGTATTATATAATATATGTAATGGTTATAATGAGGATGTTACACCACCATTTGGTGTTATATGTTGATAGTGACATCCTTTAGCCACTATTATAGCGGCCTTCTTGACAACATGTTCATGTTATACCATTGTCTTATTTCAGCATCTATGTATATACACATATATATTTGTTTACATTTATTTATTGACTTTATATAGATATGTGTATATATTATGTTATTAGGACTGGTTGATTAATGAATCAGTTATAGGGAGTATAGTGTCCCTATGGTACATTTATTTTGGTGAGGAGAGTTTTATGTCCTTGTTGGACTACATCATCTGTATGATCTAGGGAGGTCTGCCCTGTTTTCCATGGTGCGTGGATTAATTCTGTGCACTTTAGCATTGTTTTGTCTAGGATCTGTTTGTATGTCCCAATAAAGATATATTACATTTTTTATATCGGATCTGTGGTCGTTTCTGAGTGGTCTCCACTCCCCCCTATTTTCATAGTTGCTGTTAGCGACTGATCTATATTTAGGTCCAACACTTCAGTGGAGGCATCTAGGTGTAATTTATTATGCCAGGAATATGTCCTCCTGTCTGAGTGTGTTTATGAGTACTTTATTTTATGTATACTTTTCTGTGTTTTGCACAGGTGTAACTCGTTTAAGGATGGACTACAAGGCCAGAGAAATAACCTGGCTGGGACAGGTAGACCAGGTCTTTGGCAGTGATGGTGCTTGCAGTCAGCCGGTTGGTGATCTTGGATTCGAAAGTCTTTGTGATTCAGTACAGACTCTACTGTTACGACGTACCAGGATCTGGTGGAGCCGTGCATTTTTACAGAAATATATTGCACGTAAAATGATTCCTAGAGGCCTTAGGATAAGAGTCACACCCACATTTGTGGTTGAGGATCAGTCTTTTATAAATGAGTGGGAGGAGGCATGTAACATTTGCTCTGGGAGTCTGATGCAGTTACTAATTGGGCTGAATACAAAGTTGATTAATGAGTTGGATAAAAAAATTGATTCCACCTTGTCCGAGCTACGTGGAAATGGGTCAGAAGATCGTATCAAGGTATTTGAGAATGAATTGGAGAAGACGATTGATAATGCAGTCAAAAAAATCAGTGATTCACAGACCTCCAAAATTAATCGAGATACAAAGGACTATCAGTCCAATGGCGTATACCATTGGAGAAAAGTGCCCACGAATGGGCGCCAGATAGTACGGGCCGTTTCGAATCAATCTGTATCTTCATTGAGCAGTCAATCTGATACATCAGCTTCCTCAATGACAACTCGATCAGGAAGTATTAATAAACGGGCTAGGAATCATGATTATCATCCCTATAAACGCTACAGGACTCGATTCCGTGAGAAGGATTATGATGTGAACAAGGTAATTAATCTAAGCCAACATACACTTTCGGATCTTGATTGTTCGTTATTGTATAAGGGTTTATCATTTTCTCCATCCTCTGGTCCGGATGTTTTTTCTATAGTGAAGGATTTACATGTTTTTGCACGTTCCTTGTTATTTAAACGTTTTTTCTTTAATAATGATACACATAAACTCTTTCCTACAGAAGAAGAACAGACCGCGTTAAGAATTTTGGAGGAGCTGTCTGAGGAGCATACCATAATTGAAGGAGGTAAGATACCTCCTTCGATTAGGCCGCGGTCTAGACGGTTTCCTCCACTGTCCAATTGCGGTCCAATAGACCTATTTGTCAAAGTTGTATCTAATGAACTATCGGCGATGCCACGATTTATCCGCAATGATAATCTGAATAGGGAAGAGCGTGTTAGACTTAAACAACTACGTGGTCTCTCTGATGTGGTAATCAAACCGGCGGACAAGGGGGGTAATATAGTGATATGGCCGAATTCAATGTATGAAAAGGAGGCGTTTCGCCAGTTACTGAATAACACCTGTTATAAAAAACTTACGTTTAACCCCTTGTCCGCCTTTGATACCCAACTCAGAGGGATCATATATAGAGCTATTGAGGCAGAAATTATCACGAAGGAGTTGGGATCGGCTCTAGTGGTTAATGAGCCTACAGTAGCGACTTTCTATTTGCTCCCCAAAATCCATAAGGATATACAATGTCCACCAGGAAGGCCGATAGTTTCAGGTCGGGGCAACTATCTTGAACACGTAGGCCGATGGATTGACTCAATATTACAACCATTTGTGAAGGTTTTGCCATCTTTTCTTAAAGATACTAACCAGTTATTGAGGAAGGTTGATGGGCTCTCTCTTGATAGAGATGCGATACTGGTGACGGCTGACGTAGAGTCACTGTATACTAGTATTCGGCATGCCGATGGTTTGAGAGCAGTGGAATTTTTTCTAGGTACTTCTAGTTTGCCGACGGGTCTTAAACGATTTACTTTAGAGATTTTGGAATTTGCGTTAACGCATAACTTTTTTACTTTTAAGGGGTCCTTTTTCCTACAGACCCAGGGGACAGCCATGGGAGCGGCCTATGCACCTTCTTATGCTAATCTGTTCCTGGGTCTGTGGGAAAGGGACCTCTTCCAGTCGGATCTGCACGCATCTGTGGACCGCGTCCTCTTGTGGACGCGGTACATAGATGACGTGTTTTTGATCTGGCAGGGCTCTGAATGTTTATTGGAGCATTTTTTCAGCAGTTAAATGACAATACATTGAACATCAGGCTTACCTCTGTTCACGATGTGAACAAGATTGAATTTTTGGATGTTATTTTGAAGAGGGATGGCCGAGATATGATCCAGACTAACATTTTTAGAAAGCCAACTTCCACGAACTCTTTGTTGCATGCCTCCTCCTCTCATCCTAATTATATGATTAGTGCAGTGCCGATAGGACAATTCCTTCGTCTAAGGCGTATTTGTTCGACTGATTCTGACTATGAACAACAGGCTGATGATTTAATACAGCGTTTTAGAGAAAGGGGTTATAGTCATAGATCTATTAAAAAAGCGTATAATCGTGCAAAACATAGTACGCGTAATGCCTTATTGTATAAGAATGAGGACATTGCATCTAAATCGGACCAATTAAGATTTGTAACAACCTTTCATTCTCAATCGGATAGAGTAAGTAAGATTCTGGAGAAGTCATGGCCTATTCTGTTAACCGATCCCATAATAGCCAAGATATTATCAAATAAACCTAGAATAGCGTACCGAAGGGCAAGGAACTTACGAGGACACTTAATCAAAAGTCATTATGAGACTAATCCACCATTGACATTTTTACGTGGTGGTGCCCAATGTTATGGGTGTTTCTCTTGTGGTCAATGTGTGGCTTGTGTTAACATTGATCGAAGTGAGAGCTTCACGGACTCATCTGGCTCCAAAGTGTACAAAATCAAAAAGAGGATTACCTGCCTATCAAAATGTGTGATATATTATGCCACTTGTCCGTGCTCCCTGATCTATGTAGGATTGACTACACGTCAGTTAAAGGTTAGGGTCAGGGAGCACGTTTTAGGTATACAGGCTGCGGCAAGTGAAAATGATATATCAGTGCTCAAGACTATACCCAAGCACTTTAAATTATATCACCAGTGTGATGGTAGGACCCTCAGAGTTAGAGGGATTGATCTATTGGATCCTGGTATTAGGGGAGGTAGAGTATCACAACGCTTGGCTCAAATTGAGGCAAGATGGATATGGACCCTAAATACGGTCCAGCCTAATGGGCTTAATGAATCTTTAAATTTCACATCGTTTCTATGATCACCTCCTGTCTGTACTGTTAAGTGCATCGAATTGCTTCCGCGTGTACGTGGTTGTTTTTAATTTTGTTTTTTATTGATTTTTTATTCATTATTTTTTCTTATATATTTTCACTGTAGGCCACGTATTTAGTATTTAGTACAGCATTGGGTCAATTATTGGAGAACATCCTTAGCTGAACTTGAAGTCTGGGGCATTTGTCCAATACAGTCATGGGATACTGTATACCATCATATCAGGACTGTACATCGTGGAGCCATATCGGGTGAACAATTGGACTTCAAGTTGTTTATCTGTGGGACACGGCTATTTATCCTGCATTATTTACTGTGTGTTATCTACAATCCATGGAACAATTTGCCTTATGTGCCATCTATATGTGTTATGCACCAATGGGTTTGGATATATATATCATATGGTAGTCTGTGTATGGGTTGTGGTATTACCGGTTTTATTTTCTACAATGTGGAAGGTTATACTTATGTTGTAATGCGTGAGATGTCTGTGTCCAAATTTATATATTATGATTTTCCACGATGTTATTGGGTAATATGCTCTAGATTTCATATCAATTACTAATATGTAATGGTGTTTTCCATGTTCTATGCTATTAATTGTGCCCATGGTATGCGAATATTCCATTTTTTCTTTTTTGCATTGAACCTATGTGTGGCCAAATGGGGAGGATGGTTGACCTGCACGCATGCGCGTTGTGGCCTGGGGCCGCGACGCGGCTTCTGGCGTCTCTTCCGGTATGTTGCCACGGCGTCTCTGACGCCGGGTACGTGCTGGTGACGTCGGCGCCGCTCCGCTTCCCTGGTTGCCATAACGGCGGATGCGTCACTTCCGGTTGACACCTCCTCATTTCCGGTCACGGCCTTTTTTAGCTTTCTGGCTCTGCTGTTTGTGACGCCCCCTGACGAAGGACGAGCTTCCGAAACGCGCGTCGGGGTACACGTGCGGTCTCCTCTGAGACTCCTCACCCACCGTCGTTCATTTTGGTAACAATTGCCGATTTTACTGCTGCCTGTCATTTTGAGTATGGTAGCAACTGTCACCCCATCATGGTTATAGAGGGTGAGGGCTAGAGAGATTTTTTCTCAAACATTTTTTGTATCTCCCTAATAAGGCTTGTCTGTATTATATAATATATGTAATGGTTATAATGAGGATGTTACACCACCATTTGGTGTTATATGTTGATAGTGACATCCTTTAGCCACTATTATAGCGGCCTTCTTGACAACATGTTCATGTTATACCGTTGTCTTATTTCAGCGTCTATGTATATACACATATATATTTGTTTACATTTATTTATTGACTTTATATAGATATGTGTATATATTATGTTATTAGGACTGGTTGATTAATGAATCAGTTATAGGGAGTATAGTGTCCCTATGGTACATTTATTTTGGTGAGGAGAGTTTTATGTCCTTGTTGGACTACATCATCTGTATGATCTAGGGAGGTCTGCCGTGTTTTCCATGGTGCGTGGATTAATTCTGTGCACTTTAGCATTGTTTTGTCTAGGATCTGTTTGTATGTCCCAATAAAGATATATTACATTTTTTATATCGGATCTGTGGTCGTTTCTGAGTGGTCTCCACTCCCCCCTATTTTCAAATTTGAATACCAGTTGCATGCTTAGACATTTAACCACCATGCACTTGCAAGCGTGGATGGACTATCAAACCTCATGTACCACATTGTGCACCTGCTCTGAATGAAGGTAGTCAGCAATGCTACATCGCTTCTGTAAGCCCACCGGTTAGCACACCACCAGCAGCAAATGTCGAGGAGTCGTCGCAAGGGCAAAGCAGTCATGGAATCACAATGTTATTGCTATGAAAGACTGATTCTAGGCCATCAGCAACACCACCAACACCATCACCATCACCAACCCTCTCTCAGTCCGCCATGTCCACCGCTAGTTCCACCATATGCAGCTCTCAAGTCCAGCTCACCCTACCAGAGACTCTGAGTAGGACAAGAAAGTACTCATCCTCTCATCCGCGTACACTGTGTTTGAACGCCCACATTGCCAAACTAATCTCGTTAGAGATGATGCCCTACCGGTTGGTTGAAAGCGAAGCTTTCCGCGAGCTCATGGCCTACACAGTACCACGCTATGACCTACCCAGTAAGCAATTCTTTTCTCGAAAAGCTATCCCAGCCCTCCACCTGCATGTGAAAGACTGCATTGTCCATGCACTCAAGCAATCAGTGAGTGGAAACGTGCTCCTCACAACAGATGCATGGTCCAGTAGGCATGGCCAGGGCCATTACGTGTCAATCACTGCGCATTGGGTTAATGTGGTGGATGTAGGCTCCACAGGGGACAGCCGCGGTGGGACAGTGTTGCCTAGCTCACGGTATAGGAAACAGTTGGCTGTAGGCATTCGACCCTTCTCCTCCTCCTCCAGAAACGAAAGCTCGTCCACAGAGCGCAGTCGCATGAGCACTCCATCCGCAGCTGCCAGTGTTGCACACGAGGTGTCCCACTATCAAACAGCTAGTGGTAAGCATCAGCAGGCTGTGTTGAAGATGATGTGTTTGGGTGACATCAGACACAACGTGGCGGTATTGCCCGACTACTTGCGGCGACAAACTGAGTAATGGCTGGGCAGTCTACATCTTGAGGCAGGCAAGGTAGTTAGTGATAACGGCCGGAATTTTGTGGCAGCCATAGCCCTTTCAAAACTCAGACACATACCTTGTCTGGCTTACACCTTGAACCTGGTGATGCAGTGCTTCCTCAATAATTATCTGGAGTTAACAAACCTGCTCCTTAAGATGCGAAGACTGTGCTCGCACATCCGCCGGTCGCCCGTACACTCCAGTCGTATGCAGAAGCTGCAGCGATTGCTCCACCTTCCCAAGCACCGCCTAATTATCGACGTTGCAACAAGGTGGAACTCCACCCTGCACATGGTTGAGAGGCTGTGCGAACAGAGGCAGGCTGTAATGCATTTGTGGGAGGATACACGGGCAGGCAGTTTGAGGGCAGACATGGAGTTGTCTGGTGTGCAGTGGTCAAAGCTGAAAGACCTCTGTAAAGTTCTTCAGTGTTTTGAGGAATGCACACGGCTGGTAATTGCAGACGACGCCATCATAAGCATGAGCATCCCACTTATGTGTCTGCTCATGCAAACTTTGAAGCACATTAAGGAGCAGGCGTCTGCAGCTGAGGAGGAAGAGGAAGAGGAGGAGGGAAGCCTTGATGACAGTCAGCCATTGTCTGCTCAGGTAACTCTCCTGGACGAGATGGAGGAAGAAGAGGAAGAGGAGGAGGATGATGGGGATAATTATTTAGGGGAGGAGGATGCTTCTTAGGGGGCAAGAGAAAATGTTGGAATGGCAAGGTGAGGTACAGGGTTTGTGCATGACTGGAGGGATGTGGATTTTCCAGAAAGTGCTCCTCCACCCAGCACTCGCAGTGCATCATCGACACCTGGAACATTGGCCCACATGTGTGATTATGACTTACAGATCCTAAAAAGGGACCCCCGCATTGCCAAGATGATGAACGATGACGACTACTGGTTGGCCAGCATCCTCGATCCGCGCTATAAAGGAAAATTCCAAAACATCATGCCACAGGAGAACCTAGGGCTAATATTGGCTAACAAACAAGCAACTCTGGTAAACCATTTGTTGAGGCTTTCCCAGCACACAGCAGCGGTGATGGTTCTCACACGAGCCATAGGGGGCAACATGGAAGAGGTGTTCGTGGTGCACACATTCAAAGTGGTGTTGGAGACAGGGGTTTCATGACCATGTTGTGGACTGATTTTTCAAGTGCCGCTCACACGACTGGTAATACTGCATCGATTGAAAGTGACAGGAGACAGCAGTTGTCAACTATTGTTACAAACTATTTCTCCTCCCATATCGATGTTCTCCATCACAGGTAATTCCCCTTTGACTATTGGGCCTGTAAGCTGGACACCTGGCCTGAATTGGCACAATATGCCTTACAGGAGCTTGCTTGCCCTGCTGCTAGTGTGCTATCCGAAAGAGTCTTCAGTGCTGCTGGATCAATCCTGACAGAAAAAAGGACCCGTTTGTCGACCCAAAATGTTGATGATCTAACCTTCATTAAAATGAACCATGCATGGGTTTCAAAGGATTTTGTCCCACCTTCCCCTGCTGACACATAGTTTGCCAGAAAAATGGCTCGCTTTTGTCCTCCTCTTCCTTGGACTTCTCCAATTCCTCTATTTGCAGCTGCTGAATGTCCAACATCAACATATCCCATTTTTTCAACCTCCCTAACTGGGCTGCCTCCCCCCAGGGCCAGGGTCACCACCTGGCGCACGCACCCATGCGAGTGCCTTGGCCCTGGACAGGTGGGTGGGCCTACTCTTGGGCGACAGTACTGGCACAGGGTCCCTCATAGTACAATCAAGTGTCTCTGATGGTGGAGGTGCACACCCACCGTCAGACACACCGGCGTACTATGAGGGGCCCTGTGCCCGTACCACCACCCACGAGTGCCCCCCCTGCTTGCTCAGGGCCCCAGCACTTACTTGAAATACTTACCTCTCCCTGCTCCACCGCTGTGTAGTCTGGGCTGTTAAATCCTTCACTGGGACTGCCAATACAAATTTGGTGAACTGATAGATGATGGTTAAGACGTAGCTATGCCCTGTCCTGCTGGGCTCTATCTTCAGATGATCAATGGCTTCCATTTGTTATGGACATTGACTCACAATGAGATGCAGTGGTGGTTTATCATCAGCTTTCACAGTTTTCCTACTCACAGACGTGTGACATTCCTGCCCACATTTTTAAATGTGTCCTCTCATGCCAATCTAACAGAATCACCTACGGCCTGTGGCTTCTGTTTTTTGCACTCCAAAGTTACCTGACAGATCATGATAGGCAGTGAGGACCATGTCTACATCTCTCCCTGTGATCACAATTTGATTTAGATGAGTAACGGTGATGGGAGCCACGGTACTGCGATACAGCAACACTTTCTTAACAAAGAACTGTTTTCGCTGTCTCAACAGACAAAGTAATTAAGGGTCAGCATCGCCTCTGAGAATTCTCTTGGGAGTTTTTCCCATGATTATCAATTCCAAAATTTCTGCAATCACTCGACTTTCCGTCTGTACTTGTATCCATCTTGTTTCCTCTTGCGGAGAGTCAGGACTGTCTTACTGAGACTGAAATATATATGAAGATTTAAAAATACCCCAACAGTGTATACTGGTGTATGCTTCGAATACATTACCCTTTTTCTACTTTTCATATTCTTGTCTAATCCATACTAAGGCTGTGAGTGTCTTTGTCGGACTCCGGAAATATACACAGAGATTTTAATATTTAAACTATGCTATATATACCTGTTATCTGGTGATACTGTACCCTTTCTCAACTTCCTACAATCTTGTCGAATCCATACTGGGCCTGTGACCATCTGAGTCTGCCTCCTGATATATACACATAGATTTTTAATGTGGAAACTATGCTATATATACCTGGTATCCGGTGATACTGTACCCTTTCTCAACTTTCTACAATCTTGTTGAATCCATACTGGGCCTGAGACCGTCTGAGTCTGCCTCCTGATTAGAGATGAGCGGTGTTCGAGTCGAACTGTTTGCCAAGTTCAAATTCGAGCTGTTTTGGGCGGTGTTCGAGCCGTTCGTCGAACTCGAACACTTTGCTTAAAATTCGGCTGTTCGAGGTTCTGTTTGAGAATGGTTCGTTCACCAAAACCGTAACTTTATTTTCACATTAATAATGGTTTTCAATGTTTATAGACAGTTTCATTGCATAGTAGCGGTGTCTGGTAGCCAGCAGTGAAGTACACCTGTCAAGGAGCTACACCGTGTGCGTTTCTAATAATTTTTTACCCCATCTTGTCCAGTTGTCCAGAAAATCCTTTTGGGCCTTGTAGCACTGTCTGCTACTCAGCAGAGGAGCCCACCCGTGAACCTAGCTATGCCGCCTGTTTATGAAAGAACCAGTTTTTTACTGCATTTAGCCCAGTTAATACTTTGGGCCTAGTAACTGTGTCTACTGCTCAGCAGAGGAACCCACCCGTAAAGCTAGCTATGCCACGTGTTTATGTAAGCACTGTCTGCTACTCAGCAGAGTTGCCCACCCGTGAACAAAGCTATGTCGCTTGTTTATGTAAGAACTGTGTGCTACTCAGCAGAGGAGTCCAGCTGTTAAGCAATCTACATCACCTGTGGTTTGGACACTTAATTTTTGCACATTCTTTCTGGAATGCCAGTTAGGCCTAAGCCCCGGACATGTAAGGGCATGACAGACCTGTTATTGGTCGATCTCGCGTGCCAGAGCCTCGCATGTCCCTCTAGTAAGCTGGACGCGGACCACGGGGGCATGCCAGAGTCTTGTTCGATAATGAAATTAAGCTGACAAATCGCTAGTACAACTAAAAACGGCCATGCACCACCACCCACAGAATCAAGAAAGCTTGCAATCTGTCCATCCTTTCCGTGGCTGGCATGGTTGAGGTTGCCCGTGTGGAGTCCCATTAAGCCGCAGGCTCCACTCCTTGTGCTGGTGCCCTTCTGGACATTCCTTTAAGGTTCAGCTTTGCAACCATACTGCCCCCGTAAACCAAACACCTTGCCTTCATGGACGCTGTATGGAGGGTCGTGGGAATAACGCCTCCCGATCGGCAGTTGTCATAATTTATGGTGGGAAGTCCGACGGTATATGATCGTCTTCGGTTTTAGAATTTTAGAATTTTTTTTGTATTTTAGATTTTTATTCCAGCCTTTCGTGACTTTATAAGGGCATGAGATGCCTATATCTGTGTCTCCTCCTCCTCCTTTTACTCCTCCACCTCTTTTCTATATGTAGTTGCCCTTTTCCATATGTTATTTGTGTCTTCTGAGCATTTTGTCTGCTTTGAGACACCTTTTAAGGTGTTTTGCATGTGTTTTCTATGTGTTTGTATGTGTTTGTTTATGCCTGCCATTGTTTTCAATGGGGTTCGACGGTGTTCGTCGAACGTTCAACGAACATTCGACGAACTTGCTTCCTGTTCGACGAACCGAACCAAGCTATATATACCTGGTATCTCTACCCTTTCTGCCAGAAAGTCCTCCTCCACCCACCACTCTAAGTGTATCATTGACACCTGGAACATTGGCCCACATGTGTGATTATTTCTTGCGGATCTTCTTTTTATATTGTGGTGTGATCCATCCTGAGCGTGTGAGAGTCTATTGGTTACTCCTGCAATTTATATGTAGATTTAAAAATTACCCCAACACTGTATACAGCTCTACGCTTGTGATACATTACCCATTTACAAGTTTTATATTCTGGTCTAATCCAAACTGACCAAGTGAGAGTCTGTTTCTGACTCTGGAAATAAATACTGAGATTGACAATGACCCCTACACTGTATGCAGCTGTACGCTTCAGATCCATTACCGTTTTACGGCTTTTTATATTGTGTTGTAATCCATACTGAGCCTGAGAGCGTCTGTGTCTGCCTCCTGAAATATATACGGATATTTAGAATGTTTAAACTATACTATATATACCTGTTATCTGATGATACTATACCCTTTTTCTACTTTTTATATTCTTGTCTAATCCATACTGAGCCTGTGAGCATCTCTGTGTGACTCATGAAATATATACGGAGATTTACAATTATCCTTTGGCTGTATAGACCCGTACGCTTCTGATACAGTACCATATATCTGATGTTATTTTGGGTACATTTTCTCCAAAATTTGGAAGTTTGGTGGAAGAGGCTGCGGACGTGGGTGTGGGGGGGCCAGCTGGTACTGATGGTGGTGGTGCATCTGCTGGTAGTGGCAAAAGCACAATAGCAGCTAATGCAGGAGGTGTTGAGCCTGCGTCATGGTCTGGCTCCGGAAGGCTTGGAAGGCTACCTTTTCTGGGAGTAGGTTAACCGCTTTTAAAGCCGGAGCATCAGGAACTGGATTTGGCTCACATTGCCGAAACAGACTCCAGCTAATATGCCCTCCTCTTCTGAAGTTTAAAAAAATGCAAGCACTGTGTCATCAAGTGCTGGCTCCTGGTCAGGAAGAACCCCTTTCCTTGTGTCCTTCACCCCCACCAAAAGTGATTGATGCAGCAGGCCACACTTCACATTAGTCCATGTAGCTCTTTCTCACATACCATGCCTGGGTTATCAAGTCAAATCGTGAATTCCCCAGTCCAAGATGAATCTGACATGGAGTGTGGGTCGCCAGCCAGGGCAGTGGGTTTAATCGGTATCGGGCCGGTGTCTCAGAGGGATGTGTCACGGTGGTGGTGACCCGGTCCGTGGCCCTGGGTGTCCATGCAAAGGGGTGAATAACTTTTATAGGTGAATGATACGTGAAGCCACCTGTGGTTTCTGATCAGATTGACCAGCGCTGCAGTGTCACTTCTCTGTGACAGATGTTGTGGTGCAGCTAAGATGTAGAAGCCCTGCACAGGTAGGGTCATAGTCGCAGGGCAGATGAAAGAGTTGGTAGATGGTGTGCAGTGCAGGATGTAGCAGGAGAAAGATGACAGACACAGTCATGCAGTTCCTTTACCTGTACTTGGTAAGTGCCGTCCAGGACCCAGAGTACAGATGGAGAAGGAGTTGGTCAGCCTGGAAGCAAATTAGGAATTCTCTCTCTGCAGATAGGTAGTGTGGCCTCCGTTCTAGCGCTTATCTGAGGTACTCGTAGTACTGAGTTCACTGAAGTTCCCCCTGTTGACTCTCTTTTGGAACTTTCTCGTATGGCAGGCAGCTGTAGCCTTTTCCTTCTGGCTCACACACGTCACTGCTGGAGCCTCTGAGCCTTAATTGGGAACAGAGCATTTACAGCTGCTACTTCCTCTGGTTTTTGCTGCAGGACCATCAGTGTCCCTACAAACTCGGAGACTGGAATCCGGACCATGCGCTCAAGCTAGGAGTGAGCCTTAACTCTGCCCATCATCCAGCTCCCCTTCTCACGTCCACACACTTCCCCTTCCCTTCACAGACTGCCCTAACTTCCCTCCTCCCGACCACAGAGAGCAGTTCCTCAGCAGTCAGGTTCAGAGCTCTCCCTGCTGGCCTGGAGTGGGAACTGTGTTGTGTGTTGCTTTAACTGCTAGAGAGATCCTTCATTGCTCCCAAGCATGACATCACACTCCCTAGGAGGAAGGTAATGCCACTGTGGCGACCGTACTCCTGGGGGGGCCACAAGTGCACTGATGCACAGCCACTTCTAGATGATTCTGCTGGTACATTGACCCAGACCACTACATTCCCCTTGCACTCTATGCAGCCAGAATCTGACCCTGATGAAACACAGGGCCACTCATAGCACACAAAAGTGTCTCTGCTGGTGGGAGGGAGGGCCCACCCGCTGTCAGACACACCGCCGTACTATGAGGGGCCCTGTGCCAGTGCAGTCGCCAACAAGTGGCCTCCCCTGCTTGCTCAGGATCACAGCACTTGCAAAGTTGCAATACTTACTTCTCCCTGCTCCACCACCATGACGTCTTCCGCGTTTCCTGAAAGTGACATTCTGGTCAGAGAGCGCGATGACATCACGTCTGTACACCCTCTGCCTAAACAGTCCAAGTGCAGAAAGATGGAAGATGGGGTCAACGAGGAGTCCAGAGTACAGCGATTCCCTAGCGAGGAGACTTATTAATTGTTTTAAAGGTTGGGAGCAATTTTTTGGGAGCACTATATTATGGAGAATGATATATGGGGCCCACCGTACACTGGAACATTCCAAAATTGGACATCAGACACTGGAGCAGCACTTACAGGGCCCATTACACACTGGAGCATTTGAAATGGGGCCCATTATATATGGAGCATTATTTGGGCCCATAAGACAGTGGAGCTTCATCCATGGGGGCCAACATATACTGTAGCATTATGTGGAGCTCATCATATACTGTATCGAACATTATATGGGACCAATGATTCTGTATGGAGAAATATATGGGCCTCATTACTCTGTATGGCGCTCTATGCGGTGGCCATAATACTGTGTGGAGTAATATACTGTCCGTTTTTGGAGCTATTGGAGAATTTAAAATGGATATCAGTCATGTGATGTAAGAAGTGAAGTATTTTTCATTGTACTATACCGCTATTTCTCTGCCGTATCAGAGGATCATGAATTGTGGCATGTGTTAAAGGAGCCCAGTGACACTCTTTGGCCCTGGGCCCACGAAAATCTAGAGCCAGCCCTACCCCCCCACAACTTTAGCCAAATATCCCCCAGTTTTCAATGCCTAACTATTATTATAAAGTAAATTAAGGTTGACAAGCTTAAGTAATAAGAATTGATGTTTTTGGCATTAAAGTGGGCACTGTAGGTGTGTTTCTTGTCCTCCACTCACTGCCAACTTTTCTTCCCAATTGACTTGCATTGGGTTTCGTGTTTCAGTCGGCCTTCGACTTTTCACGATAATCGGCCGACCCGAAAAAAGGCAAAGTTGCTCATCTCTAGAGTGGGATGAAACTGGTCCGACTAGGGCAAAAAAAAGTCGGAGTTTCGTCCGAAACCCGACCCCAAAGCAAGTCAATAAGGAATAAAAGTCGGCATTGAGTGGATGAATGTCATCCGCTCAATGCCGACTTTTATTCCCCATTAAATTTTGTATTTATTTTCAGAACATGAGAAATGGTCAAAATAACAAAAAATGCAGTGCTTGCAGACCTCAAATAATGCTAAGAAAACAAGTTCAAAATCATTTAGAAACAATACTAATGCTTTAACTCAGGAGAGGTTATGAAATCAGTATTTTGTGGAATAAACATGATTTTTAATCACAGATTATTATAGAACTTCTTGGCATGCTTTCCACCAGTCTTTCACACTTATTGAGAATTTTACAAGAAACACAGTGTTGCTATAAGTGTGTCAAGAGTGGGAGAAGAGGGTTGCATTGACAATCCAACACAATGGGCAACACTTTGAACACATTTTTTATAAATGGTCATAAACTTGTAAATAACTCATGAAAGAATAAAGCTACATTAAAACCAAGCACACCATTGTTTTTCTTGTGAAATAATCAATAAGTTGGAAGTGTCTCATGATCCTCTTCCCATTGGAAAAAATAAAGTTGAATCCAAAATGGCCAATTTCAAAATGGCCACCATGGTCACCACCCATCTTAAAAAGTTCCCCCCTCCCATATACTAATGTGCCACAAAACAGGAAGTTGATGTCACCAATCATTACCATGTTATTTAGGTGTATCCACCCTGTATATATATATATATATATATATATATATATATACATATCACAGTATATACATATATATATAACAACAGTGGGTCAGTGAATGCACCCCTCACATTTTTGTATATATGCTATTATTCTATTATATCTTTTCATGGGACAACATTGGAGATTTGACAAATGTAAAGTAGTCAGTGTACAACTTGTATAACAGTGTAAATTTGGTGTTCCCTTTAAATCACACACAGCCTTTATTCTCTACACCACTGGCAAAAAAAGTGAGTAGACCTAAGTGAAAATGGCCACATTGTTGCCAAAATGTCTTTATTGTATGTGGTTACTAGAGTTGAGCGACTTTGGTCAGATCGGGTTTCGTGTATGCCGGTTTCAAAGGTAAACAGCGGGTATACAGGAGCCGCAGCTCCTGGATACCTGATGTTTACATTAGAAACCAGTGTCCAGCGTTCCTGGTCCTGGTAGCTGGGGCTGTCTATGTGACAGTTCACCCGCGATCAGCCTAATGATGTCCCAGCGATCCCATCCATGTCGGATCGTTGGTGGGATCACTGGGACATCGTTTTGTGTGACGGGGGCTTTACACATCTAATTAATAAAACGCAAATTGAGTTCCCTGGCTAAAATTGAGCAAACTGCTGAATCCAAATTTTGGCAGATTCACTCATCACTAATGTACAAATGTACACCTATGGACTCTATGCACAATATAAGTGGGTCATTGTAGTATTTTATTTGCTTATTTCCCATACTTAGTTGTACAAAAATTTGGTTGACTTTCTAACCTGATCTTATACTACTTTGGCATTGTTTTTATCTTGAAAAAAAATATTGTTGAACGAATTTGTAAAAGACTTTAAATTATAGTAGTAATTGTGATTGTGACAGTATTTAATTAAAACTTGTTATTTCAAATGCAATTTTAAATTTGATATTCAAATGGCGCATGAACACTTCACTTAATCTTCTATATTAAACACAGTCAATAAAATTTTGAATTTTTATTGTGCTGATGTAGTGGAAAAAATTATTTTACCTGAAAGAATTTTATGGACTTTGTTGAAAAGAATATGAACCTGTTAAGAGTTTGTGTAGCGTTTAAGTAAAATCTTCTAGACACCCTAAACTGATATTCACAGTTCAATGATAATGAATTTATTTTTAATTTAATATGCCTGATGTTTCACCAGTGCCTTACTACATAAGCCTGATTCCAATGTTTTCACTGCTCAGTACATACACTGGCTCTACTATTGGGTATCACAGTGTAAGAAAATTATACATTTTCAACCTCTTAATTAAACACAAGAATTTTATGCTCTAATTATATTTTAATGTCATTTCACAGTTCTCTACGGTTATTTGATATGTATAAATGTAGCTTTTCTTAAAACATAAGAAAGAGATGACAATATAGAAAATTAACTTTTAAAACATAAAGAGGTTATCTTAGTTTGTTTACTGGGGAATGCTCTGCTTCCTAGGTTATCAAACTTTCTGGTTCCTGAGGGGAAGGCACTCATCTTTGACAGATAGTTCTAGTCAGCAGGACAGCTCTGCCGTTGACCTGGACGTGCATGCGTCAGATGCTGATATATCAGATTTATCTGCCTTTTCATCATTTGAGCTGGTTTATTGATAACTTGCTATGGTAAGCATGGTTGCCAAGATCCTTCCTATAACTTCCTTGTACCCCAGTTAAAAAACTGCCTTAATCACCTCTGCTTGATGAATGACAGTTTTCATGCCCCTTTCTTTCAAACAGCATGTGACAGAGGGGATTAAATCATAGTCAAGAATAGACATGAATGAATATCGTCAGATCCTTTCTTATTTGGCAAGCATTCTTCTGGTGACTTGATCATGCAGCCCATTTTTCTTCAAGTCTCTCCTTATTGTGCATCTTGAAACAGCCAGACCACTAGTTTTCAGAGAGTCCAGTATTTCAGCTGATATTATTTGTGGATTCTTCTTTGCATCCCGAACAATTTTCCTGGCATTAGTGGGCTAAATTTTAGTTGGTCCACCTGACCGTGGCTTTGTTTTTACAGAGCCCCTGATTTTCCATTTGTTAGTCACAGTTTGAACACTGCTGACTGGCATTATCTGTTAGGGACGGCGGAACGCCCTAAATATAAAATAATAGAAAGTGCGTTCGCCGCCCGGGGTCCACCATGGAGAGGAATTAAACTGCTGCTATATACAGTGGGGCAAAAAAGTATTTAGTCAGTCAGCAATAGTGCAAGTTCCACCACTTAAAAAGATGAGAGGCGTCTGTAATTTACATCATAGGTAGACCTCAACTATGGGAGACAAACTGAGAAAAAAATATCCAGAAAATCACATTGTCTGTTTTTTTTTTCATTTTATTTGCATATTATGGTGGAAAATAAGTATTTGGTCAGAAACAAAATTTCATCTCAATACTTTGTGATATATCCTTTGTTGGCAATGACAGAGGTCAAACGTTTTCTGTAAGTCTTCACAAGGTTGCCACACACTGTTGTTGGTATGTTGGCCCATTCCTCCATGCAGATCTCCTCTAGAGCAGTGATGTTTTTGGCTTTTCGCTTGGCAACACGGACTTTCAACTCCCTCCAAAGGTTTTCTATAGGGTTGAGATCTGGAGACTGGATAGGCCACTCCAGGACCTTGAAATGCTTCTTACGAAGCCACTCCTTCGTTGCCCTGGCGGTGTGCTTTGGATCATTGTCATGTTGAAAGACCCAGCCACGTTTCATCATCAATGCCCTTGCTGATGGAAGGAGGTTTGCACTCAAAATCTCACGATACATGGCCCCATTCATTCTTTCATGTACCCGGATCAGTCGTCCTGGCCCCTTTGCAGAGAAACAGCCCCAAAGCATGATGTTTCCACCACCATGCTTTACAGTAGGTATGGTGTTTGATGGATGCAACTCAGTATTCTTTTTCCTCCAAACACGACAAGTTGTGTTTCTACCAAACAGTTCCAGTTTGGTTTCATCAGACCATAGGACATTCTCCCAAAACTCCTCTGGATCATCCAAATGCTCTCTAGCAAACTTCAGACGGGCCCGGACATGTACAGGCTTAAGCAGTGGGACACATCTGGCACTGCAGGATCTGAGTCCATGGTGGCGTAGTGTGTTACTTATGGTAGGCCTTGTTACATTGGTCCCAGCTCTCTGCAGTTCATTCACTAGGTCCCCCCGCGTGGTTCTGGGATTTTTGCTCACCATTCTTGTGATCATTCTGACCCCACGGGGTGGGATTTTGCGTGGAGCACCAGATCGAGGGAGATTATCAGTGGTCTTGTATGTCTTCCATTTTCTAATTATTGCTCCCACAGTTGATTTCTTCACTCCAAGCTGGTTGGCTATTGCAGATTCAGTCTTCCCAGCCTGGTGCAGGGCTACAATTTTGTTTCTGGTGTCCTTTGATAGCTCTTTGGTCTTCACCATAGTGGAGTTTGGAGTCAGACTGTTTGAGGGTGTGCACAGGTGTCTTTTTATACTGATAACAAGTTTAAACAGGTGCCATTACTACAGGTAATGAGTGGAGGAAAGAGGAGACTCTTAAAGAAGAAGTTACAGGTCTGTGAGAGCCAGAAATCTTGATTGCTTGTTTCTGACCAAATACTTATTTTCCACCATAATATGCAAATAAAATGAAAAAAAAAACAGACAATGTGATTTTCTGGATTTTTATTTCTCAGTTTGTCTCCCATAGTTGAGGTCTACCTATGATTTAAATTACAGACGCCTCTCATCTTTTTAAGTGGTGGAACTTGCACTATTGCTGACTGACTAAATACTTTTTTGCCCCACTGTAATGGCAGACGCACAATATGGCGGTATATCACACACGGGTTGAACGTCACCCGGTGTGCACTGGGCGTACTCTGTTAACTTCACAGAGACGCCTCAGACATAAACATAAGTACTGAGCCTGTTGGACTCACAGGTCTCAAAGAAATGTACGCACGGTATATGGTCACAGGAGCTGAGCCCAAGGCAGAGGGACAGAGTCCATCTAGACCTACCGTGCGTGCGGCGTCAATACCGTGGACGGCCACAGGTGCTACAGACTGCAGTGTGGCGACTGACACAGCCACTATGCCCAGGAGGGGTGCACTGTCGGACTTATGCACTGTGGCCTGTAGCGTGCCACTGACTGGCGCTGACTCTACGACTATGTCCCTATCCACACACGTAATATCAGAGGAATGGAAGTCTTAATGAGTCATTCGCAGGTTTATACATCTGTCATCATTCACACATGTCGAAAGAAGAGTCTATACTAGCGCATGGTCAAGCGGCCATGCAAACTTTTTATAGCCGGGACCTTCCGGAAGCTTCCAGATCCCTGAGATGTACCAATCAGATCACGAGAAAGACCTGAGCATGTGACTCCCGATCTCCAATAGGAGATCGTCTCGTGAGCATGCCCAGTAGCGCGAGTTGAGTACTTAGCCTCTGAAGTAGCTTGCTGCTGAGCAGCCTGCGCTTCTATTGCGGCCCAGAGGTGGCAGCAACAGCCAGACCCACAGAGCTGGTCTGAGCAGGGCATCTGGAACGCCGGGATTGCTGTGCAGGCTCCTGAGCGGTCGGTGGAGAATGGGAGACCGCTGAATGCAAGGCTCTGGATTCCTGCTGTGCAGTTGCAGGAACCTGACGCCTAACATTATCAATTCCTTGGATATCTTTTTGTACACTTTTCTTGCTTTATACAGTTCAACTACCTTTTCCGGTAAATCCATTGACAATTCTTTTGCTTTCCCCATGACTCTCAATCCAGAAACATTAGTGGCTGGATGCAAGAGTCTGTCTGTATCCTAGACATTCACTCAGCTTTTATGCACACACACTGATTAAAAGCCTCAGCTGCAATTGTTCAGTTAAGTTTATCACCAAGTCTGTGGAGGGAACAGTTATTGTCTAGGTCTCCACCAGACTTGTTTCCTCTTGCAGGCAATGACTGAACATTGTTTGAATTCCTCTCACAAATCATTGTTGTCCATGGGACTGGGGTATTGTATTCCGGAAGCATTCAATATGACAGACTTTAAAATAGATCTTTTTAAAGCTGTCAGAAAAATTCATTTACACAAATCATTCTTGTCTAACAATATAACACAGATAGCAATTTAGGGAGGGAACGTCCGTGTCAGATAAGCTTTAGATTTTTTGATAGGTACTGAAGCATTGGCCGATATCGGGGGGGACGCTATGAATTTATTGAGTCTAACTGATTCACAGATCTCTGGAGGGAGCAATGAGGTTGATAAATACCATATACCGTATATACTTGTGTATAATCCGACTCCCCTAATCTTGCCACAAAAAACTGGGAAAACCTATTGACTCGTGTATAAGCTTAGGGTGGAAAAGGCAGCAGCTACTGGTAAATTTCAAAAATAAAAATAGATACCAATAAAAGTAAAATTAATTGAGACATCATTAGGTTAAATGTTTTTGAATATCCACATTGAATTAGGAGCCCCATATAATGCTGCACAAAGGTTAATAATGGCCCCATAAGATGCTCCATAGAATAATATGCCCCATATAATGCTCCATAAAGGTTATGGCCCCATAAGATGCTCCATAGATTATGCCCCCATAAGATGCTCCATAGATTATGCCCCCATAAAATGCTCCATAGATTATGCCCCCATAAAATGCCCCATGGAATATGCCCCCATAAAATGCCCCATAGACTATGCCCCCATATGCTGCTCCATGGAATATGCCCCCATATGCTGCCCCATAGAATATGCCCCCATATGCTGCTCCATAGATTATGCCCCCATATGCTGCTCCATAGAATATGCCCCCATATGCTGTTCCATAGATTATGCCCCCATATGCTGCCCCATAGAATATGCCCCCATATGCTGCCCCATAGATTATGCCTCCATATGCTGCTCCATAGAATATGCCCCCATATGCCGCCATATGCTGTTCCATAGATTATGCCCCATATGCTGCTCCATAGAATATGCCCCATATGCTGCCCCATATATTATGCCCCCATATGCTGCTGCAACAAAAAAATAAAAAAATGCCATACTCACCTCTCCTGCTCAGGACCTGGCACCTGTGATATTCACCTGTCCGGGGGCCATCGCTGCTCACCATTGTCTGCGCGTCCTCTGTCAGTGACTGTTTAGCCAGCAGAGGGCACGGCGTGCATTAACCACGTCACCGCGCCCTCTGCTGGCTAAACATCACGGACACAGGAAGCAGCAGACGGCGGTGAGCAGCGTGGGAACATGGACAGGTGAATATTGCTATACTCACCCATCCTGGAACGTCTCTGCAGCCTCGCTTCTCCACTGTCTCCCTTCCTGCCTTCAGTGGTCACGTGATACTGCTCATTACCACTCATGAATATGCGCATATTCATGAGTTTAATGAGCGGTACCACATGACTGCTGAAGGCAGGAAGGGAGACAGTGGAGAAGGGAGGAGGCTGCAGAGAGTGCCAGGATGGGTGATTATGATCTGTGACACCCCCACCCCCTCCTCCGCTGACCCCCAGGTATATGACTTGTGTATAAGCCGAGAGGGGGACTTTCAGCCAAAAAAATGGGCTGAAAATCTCGGCTTATACAGGAGTATATAGGTAATTAAACCATTTATGGGAGGTGTCACATCCACTTATATGCCCCCAGTTTCTCCAGGCAATGTGATTGACCTTTTGAAGCTCAGGTTATAAAAGACATGGAAGCTATAATTTATAACAACGCACCTTCTAATTTAACAGCAGCATAAAGGAGATGCTATTGGAGATAAAAGGGTGGTATAACACCGTTATTATGGCCACTGACAAAGGCGGAATTATGGTTTTATTATCTAAAACCTATTACCTCTCAGAGGCTCAAAAACACCTCTTTGACACTACTACCTATTTGAAACTTAAAGGGGATCCTACTAATAAATTCAAAAATGAATTATGATCATTCCTCAGAAGATATGTTGAATTAGGAACAATATTTAAGAAATGTTCCGAAAAATTGCTTCCGAAGTTCCCCAAAAAACTCCACTGGTACCACATTCCCAAAATACACAAGTCCAGACTGTCTCCAGGTTGACCCATTGTTTCAGGGATAGATTTACTTACAGAGCCCCTCTCCCAGTGCATGGATTGGCTTCTCCATCTCCATCCCATCGTAGGTGATATGCCATTGTACATTAAGGACACTAATGAATTTTTAAGTCTAATGCAACAATTCACTTGGCAAACAGGATTTTCTTTGGTATCTACAGTCATATGTTAAAGTTTGGGCACCCCTATTAATGTTAACCTTTTTTCTTTATAACAATTTTGGTTTTTGCAATAGCTATTTCAGTTTCATATATCTAATAACTGATGGACTCAATTATATTTCTGGATTCAAATGAGGTTTATTGTACTAACAGAAAATGTGCAATCTGCATTTAAACAAAAATTGACCGATGCAAAAGAAATGGGCACCTCAAGATAAAAGTGACATTAATATTTCGTAGATCCTCCTTTTGCAAAAATAACAGCCTCTAGTCGCTTCCTGTAGCTATTAATGAGTTCCTGGATCCTGGATGAAGGTATAATTTGTGACCATTCCTGTTTACAAAACAATTCCAGTTCAGTTAAGTTTGATGGTCGCCGAGCATGGACAGCCCGCTTCAAATCATCCCACAGATGTTCAATGATATTCAGGTCTGGGGACTGGGATGGCCATTCCAGAACATTGTAATTGTTCCTCTGCATGAATGCCTGAGTAGATTTGGAGCGGTGTATTGGATCATTGTCTTGCTGAAATATCCATCCCCTGCGTAACTTCAACTTCGTCACTGATTCTTGCACATTATTGTCAAGAATCTGCTGATACTGAGTTGAATCCATGCGACTCTCAACTTTAACAAGATTCCCGGTGCCGGCATTGGCCACACTGCCCCAAAGCATGATGGAACCTCCACCAAATTTTACTGTGGGTAGCAAGTGTTTTTCTTGGAATGCTGTGTTTTTTAGCCTCCATGCATAATGCATTTTTGTATGACCAAACAATTCAATCTTTGTTTCATCAGTCCACAGGACCTTCTTCCAAAATGTAACTGGCTTGTCCAAATGTGCTTTTGCATACCTCAGGTGACTCTGTGGCGTGCTTGCAGAAACGGCTTCTTTCGCATCACTCTCCCATACAGCTTCTCCTTGTGTAAAGTGCGCTGTATTGTTGACCGATGCACAGTGACACCATCTGCAGCAAGATGATGCTGCCGGTCTTTGGAGGTGGTCTGTGGATTGTCCTTGACTGTTCTCACCATTCTTCTTCTCTGCCTTTCTGATATTTTTCTTGGCCTGCCACTTCTGGGCTTAACAAGAACTCTACCTGTGTTCTTCCATTTCCTCACTATGTTTCTCACAATGGAAACTGACAGGTTAAATCTCTGAGACAACTTTTTGTATCCTTCCCCTGAAAAGCTATGTTGAATAATCTTTGTTTTCAGATCATTTGAGAGTTGTTTTGAGGAGCCCATGATGCCACTCTTCATAGGAGAATCAAATAGGAGAACTACTTGCAAGTGGCCACCTTAAATACCTTTTCTCATGATTTGATACACTTGGTTATGAAGTTCAAAGCTCAATGAGGTTACAAAACCAATTTAGTGCTTCAGGAAGTCAGTAAAAAGTAGTTAGGAGTGTTCAAATCAAGAAAATGATAAGGGTGCCCATACTTTTGCACCGGTCAAATTTTGTTTAAATGCAGATTGCACATTTTCTGTTAGTACAATAAACCTCATTTGAATCCAGAAATATAACTGAGTCCATCAGTTATTAGATATATGAAACTGAAATAGCTGTTGAAAAAACCAAAATTGTTATAAAGAAAAAAGGTTAACATTAATAGGGGTGCCCAAACTTTAACATATGACTGTATTGACATAGAGCGTTTGCATTCCTGAAGATATGGGAGTGGAAACCATTAGGGAAATTGTAGGTTCCCTTGACAGAAATGCAGATTTTGTGAATTTTGTATGTTATGGCATTAATTTTATATTATCTCTTAATGTCTTTGTGTTTTCGGACAGTTGGTTTTTGCAAAAAAGTGGGGACTGCGATGGGGACTCCCTTAGCGTGCACTTTTGCAAATTTGTTTTTAGGAGTGTTTGAGGAAAAATACGTATACTCCATGGATAATTGCTTCTTAAAACATATTAAACTGTACATTAGGTACATGGATGACGTGTTCATGGTGTGGGACGAGACACAGGACACTTTTGATCAATTTGTTGAACATTTTAACCGTTCTAACACCATTGATATGTCCTTCACCTCCAAGTTTGGAGGATTGTCATTAGAGTTTTTAGTTGTGTAAATTGAAATTGTACACTAGACTATTTGTACCAAAGTTCACCGAAAACTGTCCTCCACAAATTCTATGATGCACTATGAGAACTTTCACCTATTTTACACAGAACAATCTTTGCCTTACAGCCAATTCCTTAGATCAAAGAGAATCAATAATACTGAGGAAGGATTTTTAAAACAATCAGCTGATCTACATGAAAGATTTAAACAGAGAGGGTATAATGACACACTTTTGAGGTCAGCATTGGCTAGAACTAAAAATGAACCTTTAGGTGCAGTCAGGCATAAGGATAACATCAAAACCAAAAAAGACAAAGGATTTGTGTTTTGTTTTCAATTTGGCCCCTTGGACAGCTTCATCCATTCCACGATTAGGAGAAATTGGCACATATTAGAGTATGACAGAGAAATAATGGAAATGGTTTCCCGACGTCTTTTGATTTCATGTAGACACAGCACCAGCTTAAGCGAAATTCTGGTGCATAATCAAAAATTGGTTAGGATCCGGAGCCTCCAAAGGTAACCATAAATGTGGCCAGTGTTCCTTTTGAAGGTATCACATCACAAGTTGCAATTTACAGATCAAAGCTATTTCTCATTATGTTTCTGATTTTATCTTCTGCAAGACAGATTATGTTGTGTATGTAATTTTTTGCCCGTGTAGGATTTTTTACATAGACAAAACAATACATCCATTATACATTAGATTCAGGGAACATTTCAAGTCCATCATCTCAGGTAAAGGAGTTCCCCGTTTGATTAATCATATTAGAAATTTTGACGGGTTCCCAAAGTAGTGCTTTTGCAGGTATAGAAAGTATTTTTTTTTACCCCCGCAAGGGGGAGACTTGCATAAGCTACTCATCAGAAAAGAAGCTAGGTGGATCATGCACACTGATGCATTGAAATCCACCGGCTTCAATGACAAAATTGATATGTCCATCTTCCTATAATTCTGCTTTTCTTTGTTAATATTGTTTTTAATAAGAAAAGGTGTTCTTTTCTTTTTTATTGTTGCACTTTGATTAATGTACGTATGACTTGTCATGTTAGGTGGGGGGATTTGCCTGGGGGAGGAGCATACCTGAGAGCAGGTATTTCAGTCCTCGTCATTTCCTCTGACCTGTGACCCGTAGAAGTGCAATAGTGCAAAATGGCCGTCGTCGCTCGCATACTCCTGATCCCATTCCCCCGTTAGCATGTTTCAACCGTCTTTAATAAAGTATGGACAACTGAGACAGGTAAGTGCCATCTCTCTTTTTCTCTACAACAAGTATTAATTTCAATGTTTTATCTTGATTAAGCACCCGAGAGTCCAGTTTGAATGCCCAGTTCTCTATGTAGACGGCTGTTGCAAAAATGCACACTATATTTCTTGTGGTTTTTGTGATGCGGGTCATTTTCTATCTTCATTGGAGTATCCTAAAGAGAGTATGCTTCCAAGCAACAGTACAATTCAGGTGATGAGAGACAATGGGTAGGGATAATTATTTCTTTACTCCGGGAGGGTCCTCAAACTTCGGCTTTTTCTTTACCTGTGTCTGCCCCTGAATGTATGTCTGTGGATATGATTTTTGAGGCCTTAAAACTGATTTATGACAAACCAGACTGGTTCAGGGTGGCAGAGGACACAATCATGGGGTGTCTCCAAAGGTAAACTGACTGCCGAATGGTATTGTTCTGAGTTTAGACGGTGGTCCACTGAGGTGTCCTGAAATCACTCTGCGCTAAGATGTCAGTTCAGGAGAGGACTGTCGGATCATCTTAAGGACGCTCTGGCTCACCATCCAGCACCCAGCTCCTTGGAGGAGGCCATGACTCACTCCATTCATATGGATAGGAGTTTGCGGGAGAGGACTAATTCAGCGAGAGATTCCTTTACATCCGGACAAATCTGAAGTGATGCCATATACGGAACCTATGGAGGTTGGGACCACTAAACTCAAGGAGAAGGAGGGGAAGCGACAATGTGAAGGGAGATTATGTTTTTATTGTGGAAGTCCTGGACATTGGAAAAAGAACTGCCCATCTTGTCCAATGACTAACAAGTTGCTGTGAAAACGCCTTTTTTTGGGTGATTGTCGAGGCGGTCACCCAGACTCTCAGGTACCTTATTCCTCATTTCTAAAGGTTTTGTTTGAGGTGGAACTTTGTTGTGGGGATGGTTACTCACCCACTTCAGCTTTTGTGAACTGTGGGTTGTCTATGAACTTCATTGACTCGAGCTAGGTGTCCAAGAGTAAGAAAGGGACATTTAAACTTAAAAACCCAATCCATATCATTACCATTGATAAGAAACCGCAAAGAATATTGTTAAGTTTATCTCTGAGGAGTTTCTCCTCAAGGTGGGTTACTTGCATCAGGAACAAATTTCTTGTTATGGTCTGGATAATCTTCCAGCGGGATTGGTTCCCCTAGTTACAAGTGCATAATCCTGTTATTGACAGGGAATCTTTGGACATTGTGAAATTGGGTCCTCATTGTTCAAAGGGTTGTCTTTCTGCTGTTCTGGTGTCGTCCGTTAGTCTGGAGGGTATTCCGGAGTACCTGAAGGATTTTGAGGATGTGTTTTCTGAAAAAGAGGCTGAGATCTTGCCACCACATCGTCCCTATGAGTGTACTTTTAACCTCATTCCGGGTGCTAAGTTGGCCCAATATCTCTGGCCCGAAGCATACCGCTATGAAAAATTATATCTCAGAAAGCTTACTTAAAGGTCACATCTGTCCCTCTGTCTCTCCTGTGGTGGCTGGATTTTCTTTTGTCAAAAAGAAAGATGGTGGTTTAAACCCTTGCCTCGATTTTCGGGAACTAAATAAAATTATGATGTCAGGAACGGGAGTTGAGAGGGAAGGTACTGTCATGATCCAGACCGGGTTTTGGGTCTGGTCTCTCCTTTCCTGGTCTGGTCATTCAGGGGTTAACTTTCTCTGCCTCATTTTGGTGTCAGGTTTGCTATTTCTCTGTGCTTCATCCTGCAGGTAGGACAGTTATAATGTCGCACTGCAGCACTGCAGGTAAATGCAGAGTAATGCAAACTCCACTAGATGGCAGCAGAGTGGAGAGAGGGCTGGAAGCCTGCTCAAAGCAGACCAGCAGCACTGCAGCGAGGTTACCACCAGGTGGCTGCAGAATAGTCAGACAAGCTGGGTCGATACCAGAGAATAGCGTAGTACCAAGGAGAATCCCACACACAGAGTCAGAGCAGCACAAAAAGGTCCGTAGCAGAAGTACCAGAAGGTAGGGACAGAATTAGGTTAGAGCCAAAGCAGAGTCTAGTATCGGGGAGTCCAATCACACAGGGACACACAGACTCAGAACGGGTAGAAGAGGGGAACACAGACACAGGCAAAGTCAGCTAAATGCAGGCAGACAAATTCGGATCTCACCTGAGCCATCTACACACGCCATAGGCAAGACATATAACTGGCACTGCCTCCAGGATGCAGCGCAGAGAAATAGCAGACCTGACAGTAAAACGAGACAGAGCAAGTTAACTCCTGAATGACCAGACCAAGAAAGAAATGACCAGACCCAAAACCCAGTCTGGATCATGTCACATATGACCTAAAAATATGATGAATTAGGCATGAAAATGTCTTGCAGAGTAGGTCAAGCAAATGCTGCACCAGGAACAGTAGTGTACAGCACTATAAAAGACAAGGGGAAGCCGGGAAATGGTAGGCTTGTATGGCTGCATTAGCGTGAAGTTTGCGATTTGATGCATAGCAACAACTCATCCACTCTATGACTTTTGTCTCCCATACTTTCAACACAACTTGGCAGCACATTACAATGCATAAGTGAATAAAATGAGGTCAGAGTATAAGATTAATGCTGTGCTGTGGGCCATGTGGCTCTTCTGGATGGGTTCATGTCTGTTGAGCATAAGCTAATGGAGGTTTAGCAGGAGACAAATATTTGTCAACTAACAGTGGAAAAAACATAGTTGCCAGTCACAGACGTTTCAGCACCCATTGCAATTTCACTAAAGCATCACTGCAGCTCAAATCATTAACATAATGAGCCATAAATTCATGCAGTTTCCATTTTCATTGTTGCTGTTCCAGAGCTTATTTTCAAAGACAAGTCAAAATTCTCATGCTCATGTTTCTGCGAGAAATTATTGTGACTGGGTATTTTCCAGCAAGGCTAAGTTAGCCCATTAGCCTCAAAAGGAAGTTGATTCCACATTGTGTTATGGCAGCGACTGCACCACCAGTGACTTGACCAAAGAAAAGTTCATTAGCAAATCAGCAGATGATTGGGAGTCTATGCTTGTGTACAGAACACTCAATCAGGATTGAATATTTGTTATTGTGATGGAGAAGTAGGAGGAGATGTACTCCAAGTATGGCAAGCAGTGGTGGTGGATAACAATGATGATGATGACACTGAGCCGGTAATACCAGAGAATGTGGCATCCATGACAGAAAGACAGTCATGTAGAGAATGGGGTGGAGGAGAACTTGAGACTTGCTCTGATTGCCTTCCAGCTTTATTTCCCCAAATGAGAAGATGATTCTCAGATTCTTGTATAATAAATGTGACAGAGGCAAAGTAGGCTAAGTGTAACCTGCATTTTATACTATCAGTGCTTTCTGCCAGCAGTGCAGGTGGTGGTGATCGCTGTATCCTCAATTATTTCCATGGTATTTTTTAAAATCATGCTACCATGTGCATTGCCACTTTTGCATTTACATCCATCCTGGCACATATTTGATCTTTAATTAATTTATATCAAATTCTTTGACACCCTTAGCCAATCCGGGAAAAATATAGAATCAACAAAAAATGCTAGGCTGGGCTTATGTAATGGCCAAAACAGCTAATGCAACATCAACTCGACCATAATATTGGTATGATGTGTACATGACTCCAATTTAACAATTTAAAAGTGATGAATCAAAGGTGAAAATCCACCACAAAAATCGACATGCTGTAGATTAGAATATATGCATTGTGTATAAATTTCCATATGGAAAAATCCACAGGATATGAATAAAATTTGCAAAATACAATTGACTTTCCTGTCATTTTAAACTACATCAATCCACAAGTGAAATTTGCATCCTTGTTATCCCATTTGGACATACCATTACTTTTTTCCATCTCTTCCAACCTAACTGTAATGGAGATATTCCATGTGGACAGTAACATATCTCAATAGAAGCTACTTAACCATTAGTTTTTTAGTTGGTAATACATGTTTGCATACCATTTAATTCACTATTGTTCATTATGCGTGTTGCTATTTCCCCATTTCATACTTATCATATGAAACTACAGAAAATATGTAAAAATAAAAACACAACAAACTTTGTAAACCTATGGGAACATTGTTATTTGAATTGCAGTTAGATTTTAATACAATTATACAAAAATTTCAGAATATTTAAGTGTCAATCAAGCATAAATTCTACCCTGGAGTGTTAAAAGTTTCTTCCACAGAACACTTTGTAAATTGAGAGCAAAACTAATGGGAATTTTCATAGGAATATTTTTATAATAACGTCTATAGCATATTAAAAACTTTTTGTAAAAAAATTCTTAATAAAGAAAAAAATGTTTGATGAATACAATTTGATTCATTAAAAATATCTGGATACTATAATCGTCCAGATTTAGGGGACACCAATGTATGTATAATAGTTTTGGGGGGAGGGAGTGGTAATATACATGTCAGGAACACCGCACTGCACTTGCTCACTGAGCCAGTGCGCGTGTCCTGATTAAAGCGAACTGTGCTCAAAGATACCTGTGGTGCGGGCAGCAGCCAAGTAGGTGCGTACTTCAGAACAGCAGCACCTGAAGCACGTGACTGCTGGGGGCGTGGCCTAAACTCCAGAGAGCTAGGAGCTGCACGAGAACTCCTAGCAGGGTAACTGCGAGACAAAGTTACCAAGGGGCATAGACAGGGAGGATAGTCAGGACATAGCCAATGAGTCATACACAGAGATAGCTGCAAGGTACAAGAGTGGCGAGCAGAGAGTAGTCAGATCACAGGCAATGAGTCATACACAGGGAGAGTAACGAAGTACAGAATCAACAGGCAAACTCACAACGGGGAACAGAACCGGGTCAGAACCATATAAACAAGCTATAACAACGAACAGGCACAGGCACACAGAGGTCACCACACTCGGCCAATGGCAAAAGTATAACTGACAGGGATTGGAGCTTCCCAGGGGTTTAAGAAGCTCTCCCAGAACCATAGAGAGGCCACAATCATTAACCCCAGGTGTGCAGGTCAAAACCTGCACTGAGTTCCAGACATTTACCCCTGACGTGCAGCTCAAAAACCTGCACTGGGATCATGATAGTACCCCCCTCTCAACGGGGGGCCTCTGGACCCCCAGGCTTCCCCGGGTACTTGGCATGGAAAGCCTGAACCAGGCAATCTGCATGTACAGAGTGAGCAGGGACCCATGAGCGCTCCTCTGGTCCATATCCCTTCCAGTGGACCAGGTACTGCAAAGAGCGGCGCACCCGCCGAGAGTCCACAATATGTCCTACCTCATACTCCAATTGACCCTCCATCAGCACTGGAGGAACAACAGGCTTGGAGTCCTCTTTGACAGACCCTATGGATTTCAACAGAGATTTATGGAACATATTGGGTATTTTTAAGGAGGCGGGGAGACGCAACCTATATGCCACTGGGTTGACTATCTCCATAATCTTGTACGGACCAGTGAACTTTGGTCCCAATTTAGCTGATGGTACCTTCAAGTTGATGTTACGTGTGGAAAGCCAAACCTTCTCTCCCACCTGAAACATGTCTCCCGAGGCTCTCTTTTTGTCAGCAAAATATTTGTACCTCCCGTGGGCCCGAGAGATATTACGCTGGACTTCAGCCCAGAGGTTTTTTAACTGTTGAACAGACCCCTCTACCCCTGGACAACCAGAATCCACCCGTGAAAACTCCCCAAAATTCGGATTGAACCCATAGTTAATCAGGAATGGGGACATGTTGGTGGACTGACTCACCAGGTTGTTAAAAGCGAATTCCGCCAACGGTTACACATCACACCAATCCTCCTGTCTGGTGGAGGTCAGACACCTGAGAATTTGTTCTAGGGATTGATTGGTGCGTTCTGTCTGACCATTACTCTCCAGATGATATGCCGACGAGGAGAGTGAGATGCCCAATTTCGTACAGAACGCCCTCCAAAATTTGGCCACAAACTGCACACCTCTGTCAGACACAACATTCAGGGGTACCCCTTGCAATCGGACCACATGCTGCACAAACAACCTTGACAATGTTTCTGCTGAGGGTAATGCTGCCAAGGGAATGAAATGGGCCTGTTTAGAAAACCTATCCACCACCACACAGATCACGGTATTGCCCCTGGAAGGTGGAAGGCCAGTAATAAAATCCATGGAAAGATGAGTCATGGCCTATCAGGAACCGGTAAAGGTATGAGTTCCCCAGCCGGCTGGTTATGCAAGCTTTTGGAACGGGCACACACACCACAAGCAGAAACAAATTTCTTGACATCGGATCTTAGTGAAGGCCACCAAAAACCCCTGGCTACTGCCTCTCTAGTGGCCGTGATATCTGGATGAGCACTCAACCTAGACTCATGAAACTCCTGCAGAAGTCTAGGCCGCAATAAATCTGGAACAAAAAATTTATCCCCTGGCCTGGTTGCTGGAGCTAGGGTCTGAGCCCTTAGAATTTCTTGTTCCAACTCAGATGAGACCCCCGCCACTACCACCCCTGGGGGAATAATGGAGGATGGCTGCTCAGGGGGAGACACCGGGTCAAAACTTCTGGACAGGGCATCCGCTTTAACATTTTTGGACCCCAGTCGAAAAGTAATGGAGAATTGAAATCGTGAAAAAAAGTGACCAACGGGCTTGTCTCGTAGTAAGCCTCTTAGCAGATTCAAGGTATGCCACATTTTTCTGATCCATGACAACCGTGATAGGGTGAGCCGCCCCTTCCAAAAAGTGCCTCCATTCCTCAAACGCCAGCTTGACCGCAAGAAGTTCTCTATTGCCTACATCATAGTTTCTCTCAGCTGAAGAGAACTTCTTGGAGAAGAAGGCACAGGGTTTGAGATTGGTAAGGGTGGCCGGACCCTGGGACAGCACAGCTCCCACCCCCACTTCAGAAGCATCCACCTCCACAATGAATGGTTTGGACGGGTCTGGTTGTACCCACACTGGGGCAGACATGAAACATTTGTTAATAGCTGAGAAGGACTCCTTAGCGAGTACAGACCAAATTTTTACATCAGCGCCCTTCTGGGTAAGATCCGTGAGTGGTTTAACCACTTGTGAGAAACCTTTAATGAATCTCCAATAATAGTTCGCAAATCCTAAGAAGCGCTGGAGCCCCTTGAGATCTCGAGGCTGAACCCAGTCAGCGATTGCCAGCACCTTCTTAGGATCCATACGAAACCGGGAAAACCGGGAAAACAGGACACAATCAACCCCAAAAAAGACAGTTCCTGTACAAAAAACGAACATTTTTCCAATTTAGCGAACAATTGGTTCTCCCTGAGTCTCTGGAGAACTGCCTGTAGATGTTGCAAGTGAGATTGGTTGTCCGGGGAATACACCAAAATGTCATCCAAATAAATAATAACAAAATGGTCTATCAGGTCAGAAAACACAACATTGATGAAATTCTGGAAAATAGCGGGTGCACTAGTTAACCCAAACGGCATTACCAGGTTTTCAAAGAGTCCTTCAGATGTGAGGAACGCAGTTTTCCACTCATCCCCTTCCCGAACCCTTATCAGATTGTAGGCCCCCCGGAGATCTAACTTGGAGAACCATTGGGCCCCAGCTAACTGGTTACATAAGTCTGGGATGAGGGGAAGCGTGTAAGTGTTCCTAACCGTTATCTTGTTCAGTTCCCGAAAGTCGAGGCACGGCCGCAAACCACCATCTTTCTTCTTCACAAAGAAGAATCCTGCTGCCACAGGTGACACAGAAGGCCTGATATGCCCTTTGCGGAGACTCTCAGCTATGTACTCCTTCATGGCTTGGCGCTCAGGCCCGGACAAATTGAACAATCGAGCCTTAGGTAACTTGGCTTCGGGTAATAAATCAATGGCACAATCATAGGGTCTATGTGGTGGCAGCGCCTCAGCCTCACTTTCGGAAAAAACGTCTTTGAAATCCTTCAGGTACTCCGGAATACCTTCCAGACTGACAGATGACACAGATACGGATTTAACAGCGTTAACAAGATGTCCCAGGTTACCACATTTATCTTTACATCCCCATTGAGTGATCTCCCCTGTCACCCAATCAATGGTAGGATTATGGCGTTGAAGCCAAGGCATCCCCAGTACCAGTCCGGCAGGCAAGTTATCTAGCACAAGACAACTTAGTTTTTCCACATGAGTGGAACCCACTTTTAGAGAAAAAAGTTCAGACCTGTAACAGATACCGTCCTGGGTAAGAGGGGACAAGTCAATTGCCACAAGTTTAACAGGATCCTGAAGCCTGATTGTCCGTATCAATTTTGGTATCAATCAGGTTCACGGCAGAACCACAGTCAACAAAAGCAGTAGCTTGAACCGGACCATTACCAAGTTCCAGTTCCACCTGCAGCACCATTTTTGCACGTGAGGAAAATTGTACCTGAAGGTCTGGGTAGCCTCCTTGACTACTACCCAGACCTAGTTGTTTCCCGCCATCTTGGAGGATGACGGACAGGAGGGGCAGTCCTTCTTCCAGTGTCCAGATTCCCCACAATAGAAGCACAACTGCTTCTCCTGGCGGCGTCTTCTTTCCTTTTCCTCACAAGTGACAGCGCTCACTTCCATAGCCACAGGAAGAGTCCGGGTCTCATATCCGCTGAAGAATAATGGTGTTTCCAGTTGCATAACGCCTCTAGCCCACAGTCTGCGATCCATGCGAACCACTTGGGTCATGGCATCCTCAAGGGAGTTAGGTCACACAGGCCTCTATGGAACTGCCCCCGAAGGGCGGCATCACTCCAAGAAATCTCGGCTGGCCAATGTCTGAATTCAGTACAGAACCACTTGGCCGAGTGCTCCCCCTGACAGACACTCATCACCTTATCCTCAGCCAAACGCACTCTATCAGGCTCATCATAAATAAGCCCTAAGGCTTCAAAAAACGCATCCACAGACATTCTCTCAGGGGCAGAAGAGGAAAGCGAAAATGCCCAGGCTTGTGGGGACCCCCTAAGCAGGGACAAAACCACCCCCACCCTCTGTTTTTCATCCCCAGAGGAGCAGGGTCTCAAAGAGAAAAAGAGCTTACAGCCCTCCTTGAATGCTCTGAATTCATCTTTGTTACCAGAAAACGTATCTGGCAATTTAGCCGGGGATTCGGGTGGGACTAAAATGACATCTCTTTTCCCCACCTGCTGAAAGCCTGTGGAAAGCACCCCCTGAACCGAGTCCGCTACCTGCCGCTGGGACTGAGCCAGAGCTTGGTGTTCCAAACTTAGCTTCTGCAGCAACTGAGTCAAGCATTTCACCTGCTCAGATAAGGCATGCGTTGGGTCCATGCTGCAGAAGTGAGGAGAGAAAAAAAAAGTTCACGGTCAGTTATAATGTCAGGAACACCGCACTGCACTCACTCACTGAGCCAGTGCGCGTGTCCTGATTAAAGCGAACTGTGCTCAAAGATACCTGTGGAGCGGGCAGTAGCCGGGTAGGTGCGTACTTCAAAACAGCAGGACCTGAAACACGTGACTGCTGGGGGCGTGGCCTAAACTCCAGAGAGCTAGGAGCTGCATGAGAACTCCTAGCAGAGTAACTGCGAGACAAAGTTACCAAGGGGCATAGACATGGAGGATAGTCAGGACGTAGCCAATGAGTCATACACAGAGATATCTGCAAGGTACAAGAGGGGCGAGCAGAGAGTAGTCAGATCACAGGCAATGAGTCATACACAGGGAGAGTAGCGAAGTACAGAATCAACAGGCAAACTCACAATGGGGAACAGAACCGGGTCAGAACCATATAAACAAGCTATAACAACGAACAGGCACAGGCTCACAGAGGTCACCACACTCGGCCAAAGGCAAAAGTATAACTGACAGGGATTGGAGCTTCCCAGGGGTTTAAGAAGCTCTCCCAGAACCATAGAGAGGCCACAATCATTAACCCCAGGTGTGCAGGTAAAAACCTGCACTGAGCTCCAGACATTAACCCCTAACGTGCAGCTCAAAAACCTGCACTGGGATCATGACAATACAGTTAGCAGTATACAGTGCATCTGATAATGAAATTAAGGTCTGTAAAATTGGAGACTTTATGAAATCGCTTTTTCTTCTAAAGAAAAATGCATAACACAAAGATGGCAGACACAGTGTCATTTATTACAGTATGTGCCCAGATATGAGAACACCGCAGATAGAAGTAAAATGAACATGTACCCTGCTATAAGTAAAAAGCAATAGTGCATATAAATATCATAGGGTAATAGTGCATACAAATAACAGACTTTTCCGCTTTTTTGATCAAAGACAGTGTTTACTATATGCCCTGTTATTTAGATGCACTAATGTTTTTTACTTAGGGTATGTTTCCATGGTCAGGAAACGCTGCGTGTTTGACGCTGCGTACAGCCTAAATGTCTTATGAACAACATCACACCAAACAGATAATATGTAATTAGATAAGGTGTGAAGCCATATCACTGGACCATCTCAACAAAGATCGCATACAACTATAGTACACACAACTAGAGTTGAGCGAAACGAGTCGAAAAAATTCAAAAGTCGCCGACTTCATGAAACGAAACCCGACCCTAGGATGAGGTCGGCCACGAGGTCGGCGACTTACGCGCCAAAGTCGCGTTTCAAAAGTTTGTTTTGCGCTCTTTTTCAGCCAATCAGGATCCACGGACACTGTGGGCAACGTGATGACATAGGCACGGGTCACCACCATCTTTCAGAAAGGCATGCAAGTGATTGGCTTGCTTTGGTGGGCCTCACAGGGGGTATAAAAGGGCGTGCACGCCGACCGCCATCTTACTTCTGCCGATCTCAGTATAGGGAGAGGTTGCTGCTGATTCTGTAGGGAGAGCGTTAGGCAGGGAAGAAGACCAAAAAACTGCTTCTGCTGCTAGCGATTTGGCCTGCACAACACACCAGTCACTGTGTGTGCAGTGCAAGGGGAGGCTATATAGTGGTGTATCAGTGGTGTTGGTTGTTGGGCTGCCTTCTAAGGCTTCCTGACATTCCTGCATTGCTGTTTACCCACTGCTCCGCAAACTGCTTTTTTAAAAGCAATCCTAATTTTTTTTTTTGTCCTGCTGAGAAGCCAAAAAAACTGCTTCTGCTGCTAGCAATTTGGCCTGCACAACACACCAGTCACTGTGTGTGCAGTGCAAGGGGAGGCTATATAGTGGTGTATCAGTGGTGTTGGTTGTTGGGCTGCCTTCTAAGGCTTCCTGACATTCCTGCATTGCTGTTTACCCACTGCTCCGCAAAATGCTTTTTTAAAAGCAATCCAATCTCCCTTATCCTCTAGTCACTTTTGTCACAGCTGTGCCATCGAGCCTGTCACATAGCGCTCAGATATTCATTGGGCCTCACACAATCCAAAAGTGTCCAGTGTCCAAAAGTGTGTGCAGAGATTCAAAATCTCCCTTATCCTCTAGTCACTTTGGTCACAGCTGTGCCATCGAGCCTGTCACATAGCGCTCAGATATCAGTGGGCCTCACACAATCCAAAAGTGTCCAGTGTCCAAAAGTGTGTGCAGAGATTCAAAATCTCCCTTATCCTCTAGTCACTTTGGTCACAGCTGTGCCATCGAGCCTGTCACATAGCGCTCAGATATCAGTGGGCCTCATGCAATCCAAAAGTGTCCATCCAGTGTCCAAAAGTGTGTGCAGAGATTCAAAATCTCCCTTATCCTCTAGTCACTTTTGTCACAGCTGTGCCATCGAGCCTGTCACATAGCGCTCAGATATTCATTGGGCCTCACACAATCCAAAAGTGTCCAGTGTCCAAAAGTGTGTGCAGAGATTCAAAATCTCCCTTATCCTCTAGTCACTTTTGTCACAGCTGTGCCATCGAGCCTGTCACATAGCGCTCAGATATTCATTGGGCCTCACACAATCCAAAAGTGTCCAGTGTCCAAAAGTGTGTGCAGAGATTCAAAATCTCCCTTATCCTCTAGTCACTTTTGTCACAGCTGTGCCATCGAGCCTGTCACATAGTGCTCAGATATTCATTGGGCCTCACACAATCCAAAAGTGTCCATCCAGTGTCCAAAAGTGTGTGCAGAGATTCAAAATCTCCCTTATCCTCTAGTTACTTTGGTCACAGCTGTGCCATCGAGCCTGTCACATAGCGCTCAGATATCAGTCGGCCTCACACAATCCAAAAGTGTCCATCAAGTGTCCAAAAGTGTGTGCAGAGATTCAAAATCTCCCTTATCCTCTAGTCACTTTTTTCACAGCTGTGCCATCGAGCCTGTCACATAGCGCTCAGATATTCATTGGGCCTCACACAATCCAAAAGTGTCCAGTGTCCAAAAGTGTGTGCAGAGATTCAAAATCTCCCTTATCCTCTAGTCACTTTGGTCACAGCTGTGCCATCGAGCCTGTCACATAGCGCTCAGATATTCATTGGGCCTCACACAATCCAAAAGTGTCCAGTGTCCAAAAGTGTGTGCAGAGATTCAAAATCTCCCTTATCCTCTAGTCACTTTGGTCACAGCTGTGCCATCGAGCCTGTCACATAGCGCTCAGATATCAGTGGGCCTCACACAATCCAAAAGTGTCCAGTGTCCACAAGTGTCTGCAGAAATTCAAAATCTCCCCTGTCCTATAGACACCTTGTACCTTGTTTTACATTACTATATAGTTTGTTGGATTTGGTCTACATTTCTACCAAAAATGAGGAAGGCTGGTGGAAGAGGCCGTGGAATTGGGCGGGGGTTGGCAGCTGGTAATGATGGTGTTGGTGGTGGATCTGATGGTAGTGGCAAGAGCAAAATAGGGCCGAATGCAGGAGGTGCTGACCCTGCGTCATCGTCTAGCTACATAAGGCCTCGAACGCTTAGTTTTCTAGGAGTTGGCAAACCGCTTTTAAAGCCAGAGCATCAGGAAAAAATTTTGTCTTACATTGCTGACTCAGCCTCCAGCTCTATCGCCTCCTCTTCTTCAGTTGTAAAAAGTAAAAGCACTGAGTCATCATTGGAGGCTCATGTTCATGAACCACACCTTTCCTTGTGTCCTTCACCCCAACCAAGATTGAAGGATGACGCAGGCCATACTACTGATTACTCCATGGAGCTGTTTTCACATACCATGCCTGGATTATCAAGTGAAATGGTGAATTACCCAGGCCAAGATGAATCTGACATGGAGTGCACTGATGCACAGCCGCTGATGGATGATTCTGCTGGTACATTCACTCAGAGCACTACATTGTCCTCGCAGTGTACAGAGCCAGATTCTGACCCTGATGAGACTCAGGTGCCCCTTCCCGCACACTATACCACAATACACGGTGACACAGAGGAAGGTGCACATGACATAGAAGAGGAGGTGATGGATGACCCAGTTGTTGACCCAGATTGGCATCCATTGGGGGAAGAGGGTGCTGCTTCCAATAGCTCAGATGAGGAGCATCCACAGCAGACATCGACATCGCAACAGCTGTTATCTGGCAGGCCCGGAGCACTGAAAAGACAGGTTCCAAACATCAAAAGAGTTGCTGGACAGCTTGTCCAGAGGGTCAAAAGATCACAGCGTGCTAGGCCGCAAAATGTCTGCCAAAGTAGGAAGAGTGCAGTGTGGCACTTTTTTGAACAAAATCCTCATGATCAGGCCAAGGTTATCTGTAAGAAGTGTGCAAAGACCTTTAGCCAAGGGAAAAATCTGAAAAATTTGAATACCAGTTGCATGCTTAGACATTTAACCAGCATGCACTTGCAAGCGTGGACACAACACCAAACCTCAAGTGCCACATGTGCAACTGATCACAACAAAGGTAGTCAGCAACGCTACATTGTTTCCCCCACTGTAAGCCCACCGGTTAGCACAGCAGCAAATGTTGAGGTGTCGTTGCAAGACCACAGCAGTCAGGGAATCCCACTGTTATATCAACGAAAGACTGATTCTAGGCCATCAGAAAGAACACCAACTCCATCACCATCATCAACCCTCTCTCAGTCCTCCCTGTCCACCGCTACTTCCACCATATGCAGCTCTCAAGTCCAGCTCACCCTCCCAGACACTATGAGTAGGTCAAGAAAGTACTCAGTCTCTCATCCGCGTACACTGGGTTTGAACGCCCACATTGCCAAACTAATCTCGTTTGAGATGATGCCCTTTCGGTTGGTGGAAAGCACAGCTTTCCGCGAACTCATGGCCTATGCAGTACCACGCTATGACCTACCCAGTCGCCACTTCTTCTCTCGCAAAGCCATCCCAGCCCTCCACCATCATGTGAAAGACCGCATTGTCCATGCACTCAAGCAGTCAGTGAGCGGAAAGGTGCACCTCACAACTGATGCATGGTCCAGTCCGCATGGCCAGGGCTATTACGTGTCCATCACTGCGCACTGGGTTAATGTGGTGGATGCAGGGTCCACAGGGGACAGCGGTGGTGGGACAGTGCTGCCTAGCCCACGGTATAGGAAACAGTTGGCTGTAGGCGTTCGACCCTCCTCCTCCTCCTCCTCCTCCAGAAGCGAAAGCTCGTCCACAGAGCGCAGTCATACGAGCACTCCATCTGCAGCTGCCACTGTTGCACACGATGTGTCCCCCTATCGAGCAGCTAGTGGAAAGTGTCAGCAGGCTGTGTTGCAGATGATGTGTTTGGGCGACAGACACACCGCCGAGGTGCTGGCCGAGTACTTGAAGCGACAAACTGAGTCATGGCTGGGCAGTGTACATCTTGAGGCAGGCAAGGTAGTTAGTGATAACGGCCGTAATTTTGTGGCAGCCATAGCCCTTTCAAAACTCAGCCACATACCTTGCTTGGCTCACACCTTGAACCTGGTGGTGCAGTGCTTCCTCAAAAATTATCCGGAGTTAACAGCCCTGCTCCAGAAGGTGCGAAGACTGTGCGCGCACATCTGCCGGTCGCCTGTACACTCCGTTCGTATGCAGAAGCTGCAGCGATTGCTCCACCTTCCCAACCACCGCCTCATTATTGACATTGCAACAAGGTGGAACTCCACCCTGCACATGGTGGAGCGGCTGTGCGAGCAGAGGCAGGCCATAATGCATTTGTGGGAGGATACACGGCCAGGCACTTTGAGAGCAGACATGGAGTTGACAGGTGTGCAGTGGTCGAAGCTGAAAGACCTTTGTAAAGTCCTTCAGTGTTTTGAGGAATGCACACGGCTGGTAAGCGCAGACGACACCATCCTAAGCATGAGCATCCCACTTATGCGTCTGCTCATGCAAACTTTGATGCACCTTAAGGAGCAGGCGTCTGCAGCCAATGTTGATGAGGAGGAAGAGGAGGAGGGAATCCTTGATGACATTCAGCCATTGTCTGCTCAGGGACCTCTCCTGGACGAGGTGGAGGAAGAAGAGGAGGAGGAGGATGATGATGGGGATGATTACTTAGGGGAGGAGGATGCATCTCGTGGGGCAAGTGAAAATGTTGGCGTGGCAAGGTCTGGTACAGGGTTTGTGCGTGACTGGAGGGATGTGGATTTGCCAGAAAGTGCTCCTCCACCCAGCACTCGCAGTGCATCATTGACACCGGGAACATTGGCCCACATGTCAGATTATGCCTTGCGGATCCTAAAAAGGGACCCCCGCATTGCCAAAATGATGAACGATGACGACTACTGGTTGGCCAGCATCCTGGATCCATGCTATAAAGGCAAATTACAAAACATCATACCACAGGAGAACCTTGACCTAATATTGGCTAATAAACAAGCAACTCTGGTAAATCGGTTGCTTGAGGCATTCCCAGCACACAGCAGCGGTGATGGTTCTCACACGAGCCGTACGGGCCGGGGGCAGCTTGGCAGAGGTGTTCGTGGTGCACACAGCAGAACTGGCGTTGGAGACAGGGGTTTCATGACAATGTTGTGGACTGATTTTTCAAATACCGCTCACACAACTGGTAATACTGCATCGATGGAAAGTGACAGGAGACAGCAGTTGTCAACTATGGTTACAAACTATTTTTCCTCCCATATCGATGTTCTCCCACACAGGTCATTCCCCTTTGACTATTGGGCCGCTAAACTGCACACCTGGCCTGAATTGGCACAATATGCCTTACAGGAGCTCGCTTGCCCAGCTGCAAGTGTGCTATCGGAAAGAGTCTTCAGTGCAGCTGGATCAATCCTGACAGAAAAAAGGACCCGTCTGTCAACCCAAAATGTGGATGATCTAACCTTCATTAAAATGAACCACGCATGGGTTTCCAAGGATTTTGTCCCACCTTCCCCTGATGACACATAGGGTGACAGAAAAATGGCTTGCTTTGGTCCACCTCTTCCTGGTACTTCACCTATTTCGCCTTTTGCATCAGCTGAATGTCCAACATCAACATATGCCACTTTCTAAAACTCCCTAACTGTGCTGCCTCCCCCCCCATGGCCGGGATCACCACCTAGCGCACGACACCGTGCGAGTGCCGTTGCCCTGGACAGGTGGGTAGGCCGACTCTTGGGCACGGGCACTGGCACAGGGTCCCTCATAGTGCAATCAAGTGTCTCTGACGGTGGTGGTGCACACCCGCCGTCAGACACACTGCTGTACTATGAGGGGCCCAGTGCCAGTACCGACGCCCACGAGTGGGCCCCCCCTTGCTTGGGCAGGGCCCCAGCATTTGCAATCTTTACCTCTCCCTGCTCCTCCGCTGTGTAATCTGGGCCGTCAAATCCATACTGTGGCTGACACCGTCTGAGCCTGCCTCCTGATGTATAGACATATATTTTGAATGTGTACGCTATCCATACATGTTATCCGGGGATGCGGTACCCTTTCTAACCTTTGTGCAATCACGTGCAATCCATACTGGGCCTAACACCGTCTGAGCCTGCCTCCTGAGACATATATTTTGAATGTGTACGCTATCCATACATGTTATCCGGGGATACGGTACCCTTTCTAACCTTTGTGCAATCACGTGCAATCCATACTGGGCCTAACACCGTCTGAGCCTGCCTCCTGAGACATATATTTTGAATGTGTACGCTATCCATACATGTTATCCGGGGATACGGTACCCTTTCTAACCTTTGTGCAATCACGTGCAATCCATACTGGGCCTAACACCGTCTGAGCCTGCCTCCTGAGACATATATTTTGAATGTGTACGCTATCCATACATGTTATCCGGGGATACGGTACCCTTTCTAACCTTTGTGCAATCATGTGCAATCCATACTGGGCCTAACACCGTCTGAGCCTGCCTCCTGAGACATATATTTTGAATGTGTACGCTATCCATACATGTTATCCGGGGATACGGTACCCTTTCTAACCTTTGTGCAATCACGTGCATTCCATACTGGGCCTAACACCGTCTGAGCCTGCCTCCTGAGACATATATTTTGAATGTGTACGCTATCCATACATGTTATCCGGGGATACGGTACCCTTTCTAACCTTTGTGCAATCACGTGCAATCCATACTGGGCCTAACACCGTCTGAGCCTGCCTCCTGAGACATATATTTTGAATGTGTACGCTATCCATACATGTTATCCGGGGAAACGGTACCCTTTCTAACCTTTGTGCAATCACGTGCAATCCATACTGGGCCTAACACCGTCTGAGAATGATAGATGGGGCCCACCATACACTGGAACATTCCAAAGGTGGACATCAGACACTGGAGCAGCATTTACAGGGCCCATTATACACTAGAGCATTAGAAATGGGGCCCATTATGTTTGGAGCATTATTTGGGCCCATAAGACAGTAGAGCTTCATCCATGGGGACCAACATATACTGTAGCATTATGTGGAGCTCATCATATACTGTTTCAAACATTATATGGGACCAATGATTCTGTATGGAGAAATAGATGGGCCTCGTCATGAGATGTAAAAAGTGAGGTATTTTTCATTGTATTATACCGCTATTTCTCTGCCGTATCGGAGCATGATGAGTTGTGGTATGTGTTAAAGGGGCGCTCTTTCGCCCAGGGCACATGAAAACCTGGAGCCAGACCTCCCCCCCACAGTCTGTAGCCAAATAACCCCCATTTTTCAGTGCGTAACTTGTATTATGAAGTTAATTAAGGTTGACAAGCTTAAGTAAGAAGAATTGATGCTTTTGGCATTCAAATGGGCACTGTTGGTGTGTTTCCTGTCCTCCTCTCACTGCCGACTTTTATTCCCCATTGACTTACATTGGGTTTCGTGTTTCGGGACGACTCTGACTTTTCCCTATAATCGGACGATCTTGCTCGACCCGACTTTTGGAAAAGTCGGGTTTCACGAAACGAAACGCGACCCTAATTAACCAAAAGTCGCTCAACTCTACACACAACCAAACATAAACGATCTCAAAAAAATGAAATTGAAAATCATATAATATGCAAAAATATTTATTAGAATAAATAGATACAAGAAGGGGAGGAGTACCACCTAATGGCACATGTGAAAGTAAGGCGCTCAAGATGACAGCTACAACAGCATCATAGTACACATACAATTATGTAAAAATAATTATATAAAAATGACTATAAAGTGCACAAAAAGTGCTTAAATATTATATTGCACATGGACATAACATTATAATAAATTGCAAAAACACTGCACCCAATATATACAATAGAAATTAGCAATAATATGCATAGTACCTAATAGGGAAGCAGGAGCCTGTCACAGAGCGTCCACCCCTGACGTGCGTTTCGGCGGTATATGCCTTTCTCAAGGGATATGTCAGTGAAGGAAGAGGAAGGGTATAAAAAACCCCAACAGCCAATTATAATGACCACCGTAAGTTAAATACCAAACACCTGGCTAATAATAAAGCAGCCAACCTGCTTAACTGGCTCCTGCACACAAAGAAGAGGGCAGAAGTAATGTGACGTCACAAGTCGCAACCATGGCAACAGAATAAAGAAAAAATGCAGAATCATATAACACGAGATAAACTCGATTAACTATTACCTGTTATGATTGGGTCACCGAGGAGGAAAACAAGACCAAGCTAAGCCATAGAAAACCAGGGAGGTTGGTAACTAAGTGGATTGCAGACCCCTGATTCTATCCACACAATTAGCAGTAGCTGTGGAGCGTACCTACAATGATTCTAGATGCCTCGTCACAGCCGGAGGACTAAATAAGCCTAAAGCAAAAAAAGGGGAAATCTAAACTGCCCCAGAGCAGACCCCAAAGGAATAGATAGCCCCCAAACATATATTGTCGGTGAGACAAGATGAAAACACAAACACAGGCAGGAAAATAGGCTGAGCAAACGATGGGGCCCACACTAACTGGAAAGAAAATGTCCAACACTTCTGATAGCAAAAAAAACCCTGAAGTCACTAGATTTCTCCCACTATATCAGCACTCTGGCATATTCTGAAAACAGAGCAAAAAGAGGCCAATCTAATAAGGGACAAAAAAGCAAACTGGCACAAACAGTAACATAAGGATGGAAATTCAGCACAGCCCCAGCCGGGGCTGGCTAACCACACAGAACTGAATAGACAAAGCCAAATCAAATGTGAACAATAGCAAAGAACTCTTAGCTTGAGAATGCAGGGACGGAACTGGAAACTAAGACCTCAGGAGGCAGGGAAATCTCAGCAAGGATAGAGGGAGTCGGCTATCTTAAATCCAGTCAGAGATTCCAGATGTCCAATCGTCGTCCTCATTATCAGGTGGCAGGTCTCTGTTAATTATATCAGCTTCATTACCTGCTGCAACCACCAGAGAAAGCCCAGAAAGAGATCTCATGACTCCTCTGTCAATACAACCAGCTTCACGACCCTCACTAGCACCCAGAGGTAGACCAGAAAGTGAATTCACAACAATTACCTATGCAAAAGACAACGCCATTGCTCATAATGTCGCTATATAGGAGGGCAACAACGATGTGCGGACCTTACTGTATTTGCAAGGTACGTCGCACATGCGTGAACCAGGTAATCATGTTAACCATCGCGGGATTCAAAGGTTGTTGCCATAGCAATGTAAAACAATATAACCCCACTAGTTAACGCTTGCGCAGACATGATGACGGGACAGACAAAGGCATCAGCATCAAAAAAGGCACCGAAAAACCAATGCATGGGCCGAAACCATGACACGCAAGCGTGCAGGGGTAAATAACAGGGAAGTGATGTGCAGGCAGCGTTAGATGTATATAATACTATTAGGTATGGCAAATAAATAAAAATGACAGCAGAACACATAAAATCAGAAAATGATGGAAAGGAAACAAATTATAAAACAAAACCGTAAACATATACAAAATGAATATATGTATAAAATGTATTTCCATTATTCCTTCTTCCTTAGTTCCACCATATCTGTATGATCCATCCAAAAAATTATTTCCTCCATTACCTCCTGCAACCACCAGAGGGAGCCCGGAAAGAGAACTCACGACTAGTGTTGAGCTTTCCGATGCCGCAAGTATCGGGTATCGGCCGATATTAGCTGTATCGGAATTCCGATACTGACTTCTGATACTTTTTTCATATCTGATACTGGAATCGGAAGTTCCCATAATGCTATCAGCCCGCTCGCTTTGATTCAGCCAATGGGAATCCTCAGAAGTATGGGCACATCCTATTAGGCATGTAGGCATGTTAACTATTGGCATGGCTGTGATTGGCTGCTGAAATGAGGTCATGATGCACTATAAAAGCCACCGCCGCCGCTATTTCTGGTCACTCTGCTGTGGATTCAGTTAGGGACAGGCTGCTGTTGAAGACTGTGAGGGACAGTTAGAAATAGCAATTCTCAAAAAACTATTGTGCTTTACCCAGGCTACATAAACCACCACTGTAGCTTTCTTTTCCCTAGCAGCAGTGTTCACAGCTGTCTGCAAGGGCTGTGTGAGTGCAGCTCATGCTGTGGAGTGGGTCCTGCAGCCACGTCTGGTTGTAGGCCGCCCAGTGTGCCTCACTGCTGCCTCATACATATTTTTCTTTTTGAGCTGCTTATTTTTAAAAAATTATATCTAGTGTGCTTCCATTCGTATCCATATATGTTGGTTGCAAACACTAGTAGTAGACAGCGGAGCCTTTCTGCAGCCTTTCAGTGCTAGTGCCCACTTCGCTGCACTGTTCACGGCTGTCTGAGAGGTCTCTGACTGTGTGTGAGTGCAGCTCATGCTGAGTAGTGTGTCCTGCAGCTACGTCTGGTTGTAGGCCGCTCAGCGTGTCACTGCCTCACACATTTTTCTTTTATTGCAGCTCATTTTTTCTCCTATTAGTGTGCATCCATCCATATCCATATACGGTGGTTGCAAATACTCTAGGAGTAGACAGCGGAGCCTTTCTGCAGCATGTCAGTGCTAGTGCTCACTTAGCTGCACTGTTCATGGCTGTCTAAGAGGTCTCTGACTGTGTGTGAATGCAGCTCACGCTGAGTAGTGTGTCCTGCAGCTACGTCTGGTTGTAGGCCGCTCAGCGTGCGTCACTGCCTCGCACATATTTTTCTTTAATTGCAGCTCATTTTTACTTCTCCTATTAGTGTGCATCCATCCATATCCATCTACATTGGTTGGTTGCAAACACTATATAGGAATAGATAGAGGGGCCTTTTTTCTGGCTTGTGCCCTTCAGCTGCAGCCAGATTAGTATTACCTAATTTTTTTGGAGCCTCATCTTTTGAATTGTAGGTTACCTGCCTGCAATGTAATAGCTCAAAAAAGTTGGTGATACTCTCACTTTCAAATCTTTGGTCACATCCTTTTAGTTTTTTTCCCCCCAAAAAAAACAACAAAGTTCACCAAACACTACATTTGAAAGTTGTGTAGGCCACATTAGCTCCCATTAAAGTGTAGTCAACACACACACTGCATAAAATTAGTGTTTCTTAAACCTGTAACCAGCTGTTCAGGAATAAGCACACTAAGGCCCCCCTTTGTACTTTTCTGCCTATCTTTCTCAGTCTAGCAAGATGAAGAAGGCAGGCAGTAAGGCACGTGGGCGTGGGCGTGGATTTTCAGCAGGGAGAGGACGTGGGGATTCTGCAGGGAGAGGACGTGGGGATTCAATGCCTGCTGTTGGCACCAGTGAGTCAGCATCCAGTTTTAGCAGGCAACAGTCCTTTATGCGCAGCTTTGTAGGACCTCACCATACCCCACAGCTGCGGGAGAGCAACCATCTGTCTCTTCATCACCTGCCAAAGTGCCCAGGCAGTCAGAGAGCCCTGGACAGGAGCCATCACAGTCTCTACTTCTGTTCTCGGAATCTGTTGGTTTGGAAAGAGGGGGCCAGCCAAGCAGCATTCCAGAATGTAAAGAAGAGGGAGTATGCAGTGATGCGCAACTTTGTCCCTCTGAATCTGAAGAGGCGGGTGGGCAAGTGCCTATGGTCAGCACACCTCAGTACGCATCAGATGATGATGAGTCACAGTTGCCACTTTCTGTTGCATACGGTGCTGGCAAGACAACCCAGGAGAAGCAGGTGTTTGAAGAGGGGAGTGTAGATGATGAGGTCCTTGACCCATCATGGCATGAGGAACAGGAAGGTGGTGGGGGCAGCTCTGAGGAAGAGATTCCCCGAACGGCCAAAATCGTAAGGAGAGGGAGGGGGCAGACTTGGTTGCCTGTAGCCTCCACTCGGCACCCGTTAGGAGCATTCCACTTTCAAAAGGCAAAATGGGCGCTCCCAAGACTTGCAGTGCGTGGTCCTTTTGTGACACAGTTGCAGATGACATTTGCTTTGTCAGATGCAAGCTGTGTCATCAGAGAGTCAAAAGAGGGAAAAATGTCAGCAACCTCAATACCACTAATATGTGCAAACATGTGCGGACCAAGCACGAGGTGGAGTTACACAGACACACTGAAGACGTAGGCCAACTTACAGCACCACCTACCACCTCTTCAGCTTGTGTTGGGGCCTCTTCCTCCAGCTCACACACAGCTGGTTCAGCTTCCTCACAGGATCGCCAAGGATGAACCTCTGGCACTCTTGTCCGGAGACCCTGTGACATTCCACCCACAGCACCACGTTCCAAGTCATCCTCACACTCCCAGGCCACTCGACAGCCATCGGTAGCACAGCCATGGGAGAAAAGGTGGCCATACTCGGCAAACCATCCCCGAGCACAGGCTCTGAATGCTGGCATTGCCAAACTACTGGCACTTGAAATGCTCTCATTCAGGCTGGTGGAGACTGACACCTTCCGGGACTTCATGGCATTGGCAGTCCCACAATTCACCGGGCCCAGCCACTTTTATTTCAGCAGGCGAGCCGTCCCTGCCCTGCAGAAACATGTGGAGGCAAACATAAAACATGCGCTATTAAACGCCTTTAGTAGCAAGGTCCACCTGAACACCGATGCGTGGACCAGCAACCATGGACAGGGACAATACCGTTCCCTCACTGCCCATTGGGTCAATGTTGTGGAGCCAGGTACAGATCTGGAGAGTGGCGCTCTACGTGTTCTGCCAACTCCACGGATTGCAGGAATTCAGTCTGTACACATTGACTCCTCCTCCTACTCAAGTTCCTCTGAAACAGCGCAGCAGTAGCCTGTTACAACCGTTATGAGCACAGCCGTGGCCAAACGTCAACAGGCCGTACTGAAATTAATTTCTTTGGGGAATCGAAGCCACACAGCGCAGGAGCTCTGGAATGCCATCAAGCAGGAGAGCGACGTGTGGTTTCTGCCAGCGAATCTCCAGCCGGGCTTGGTAGTGTGTGACAATGGCCGAAATCTGGTGGCAGCTCTTGGCCTTGGCAACCTCACTCACATCTAATGTCTGGCACATGTGCTCAACTTGGTCGTGCAGAGCTTTCTGAGGGACTCTCCAGGTTCTTGATGCACTGCTGCACAAGGTCCGCATAGGGTGCGCTCACTTGCGGCGTTCCAGCACGGCAAGGTCGCGCCTTGCTGCTCTGCAGCGCCGATTACGCCTTCCGGAACATCGCATCATATGTGACCTCCCCACCAGGTGGAATTCAACGTTACATATGTTGGAGCCGTTGTGTGAGCAGCACACAGCAGTCATGGAGTACCAGCTGCATCAGGCGCAAACAAGTCGCACTGTGCGCCGGTCACACTTCAGCACCACTGAGTGGGCCTCTATGAAGGACATCTGCCTCGTTTTGCATGCCTTCGATGATTCCACGCGGATGGCGAGTGCAGATGATGCACTAGTCAGCATGACTGTCCTCCTTATCTGCCTGCTTCAAGAAACAATGCAAGAACTAAGGGAGGAGGTTCTGGAAGAGGTGGAGGATGAGGAGTTCCAAATGCCATCTACCTCTGGATAGTCTGCGCTACGTGCTTCCTCACAAAGGCCTAGGCAGGGGACATTTTGTGAGGAGGATGAGGAGGAGTCGATGGAGGAGTAAGACATGTCTCCAGAGGAGGGAGGTACACAAAGCTCTAGTCAGTATGTACAGCGAGGGTGGGGTGATGCAGAGCAGGCAGAGATCACGCCTCAAGCAGGGGACAGCGGTTCTTTTGCAGTTGGGAGTCTGCAGCACATGGTTGACTTCATGCTGCAGTGCCTGAAAAACGACCGCCGTATCACCCACATTCTCTACACGGCTGATTATTGGGTGTACACTCTCGTAGATCCTCGCTACCGGGATAACTTACAAAGCCTCATACCAACGTTGAACCGGGAGCGTAAACTGCGGGAGTACCAAGACACACTGGTGCAGTCCATCATGTTTTCCATTCCACCCGACAGCAGTGGTGCTAGTGCTTTACAAAGCAGCTCTGTGCATCGAGGCAGTGGAGGAAACTTGGCACAAAGAGGGAGCAGAGGCAGCGCCTCAGCACAAGGCAAGACCACTATGGCCCAAATGTGGCAAAGTTTTGTGTGTCCGCCACAATTGTCTACACCATCACTGACGGCTCCAGTCAGCAGGAGGCAACGTTTCCGTCAGATGGTGACAGACTACATCTCTTGCCCTGTGAGTGTACTCCCAGATGGCTCTTCCCCCTTCAAGTTTTGGGTCTCTAAGCTGGATACATGGCCAGAGCTTAGCCAGTATGCATTGGAGGTGCTGGCTTGCCCTGCTGCCAGTATATTATCGGAAAGCGTCTTTAGTGCCGCAGGTGGTGTACTAACAGACCGTCGCACGCGACTTTATTCCGATAACGTTGACTGGCTTACTTTTCTTAAAATGAACAAGGCCTGGATCTCCCCAGAATTTGCCAGTCCTCTTCCCGACTAAATAATTGGTTGGCAACTGTATACAGGTCTCCTGTTGTGTTCATGTTTCTACCACCTGAACTATAATCCCTGGGCTTCAACACAGCCAGTTGTCGCTCAGATGTGTCGTCTGCACAGAGAAAAACACTAGCTCCTGTGTTATTGGGGTTCAGTAATGCCAGCTGCTCCCCTCTGTGTGGACGGCAAAGTCTCCTGCTCCATCCACATTCAAACTACTACTGATTTTTAACTGTGCTCCACTTAGGCCTCTGGCTCCACTGTCTCTAGTATTTCCCCAGGCCTCCAACCCTGCCAGTTGCTGCTCTAAAGTGGCGTCTGCACAATCCACACTTGTTCCTGAGTTACTGGGGCTCAGTCACGTCAGTTGATCTCCTGATGTGTGTCCGGCAAGGACTCCTGGTCTGTCCACATTCCCATTACTAGTAGTGTGAATGAGGACAGAGCAGGAGACCTTGCCGGACACACATCAGGGGATCAACTGACGGGACTGAGCCCAAGTAACACAGGAACAAGTGTGGATTGTGCTGACGCCACTTCAGAGCAGCAACTGGCGGGGTTGGAGGCCAGAGGAAATACTAGAGACAGTGGAGCCTGAGGCCTAAGTGGAGCACGGTTACAATGAGTAGTAGTCTACAACCTCTATAAAACGTGCTGCAAGTTGGCCTGAGCCTGCTCCATGCCTCATCCTGGGCTCCAACAATGCCAGTTGGTGTTCAGAAGTGTCGTCTTCGCAGAGAAAAACACACTCGCTTCTGTGTCTGTGGGGTTCAGTAATGCCAGCTGTTCCACTGCTGTGTAGACGGCAATGTCTCCTGCTGCCTCCACATGCCAAAATAATCAGGCCTCAGCCTGTTCCATGCTTCATCCTGGGCTCCAACAATGCCAGTTGGTGTTCAGAAGTGCCGTCTTCGCAGAGACAAACACACACTAGCTCCTGTGTTAGTGGGGTTCAGTAATGCCAGCTGTTCCCCTGCTGTGTAGTTGGCAAAGTCTCCTGCTCCATTCACATGCCAACAACATCAGACCGCAGCCTGCTCCATGCCTCAACCTGGGCTCCAACAACGCTAGTTGGTGTTCAGAAGTGCCGTCTTAACAGAGCAAAACACACTAGCTCCTGTGTTAGTGGGGTTCAGTAATGCCGGCTGTTCCCCTGCTGTGTAGATGGCAAAGTCTAGTGCTGCCTCCACATGCCAACAACATCAGGCCTGAGCCTGCTCCATGCCTCATCCTGGGCTCCAACAACGCCAGTTGGTGTTCAGAAGTGCTGTCTTCACAGAGCAAAACACACTAGCTCCTGTGTTAGTGGGGTTCAGTAATGCCAGCTGTTCCCCTGCTGTGTAGACGGCAAAGTCTCCTGCTCCATCCACATGCCAATATCAGACCTCAGCCTGCTCCATGCCTCAACCTGGGCTCCAGCAACGCTAGTTGGTGTTCAGAAGTGCCGTCTTCACAGAGCAAAACACACTAGCTCCTGTGTTAGTGGGGTTCAGTAATGCCAGCTGTTCCCCTGCTGTGTAGACGGCAAAGTCTCCTGCTCCATCCGCATGCAAACTACTACTGATTTTTAACCGTGCTCCACTTAGGCCTCCGGCTCCACTGCCTCTAGTTTTTCCCCTGGCCTCCAACTCCGCCAGTCGCTGCTCTGAAGTGGCGTCCGCACAATCCACACTTGTTCCTGAGCTACTGTGGCTCAGTCACGTCAGTTGATTCCCTGAGGTGTGTCCTGCATGGTCTCCTGCTCTGTCCACATTCCCATTACTAGTAGTGTGAATGAGGACTGAGCAGGAGACCTTGCCAGATACACATCAGGGGATCAACTGACGTGACTGAGCCACAGTTACACAGGAACAAGTGTGGATTGTGCAGACGCCACTTCAGAGCAGCAACTGGCAGGGTTGGAGGTCAGGGGAAATACTAGAGACAGTGGAGCCGGAGGCCATAGTGGAGCACGGTTACAATCAGTAGTAGTCTACAACCTCTATAAAACCAGCTGCAAGTTGGCCTCCGTCTGCTGCATGCTTCATCCTGGGCTACAACACAGCCAGTTGTAGCCTGGAAGTGCCATCCACACAGATTGAAACACTCACTCCGGTGTCTGTGGGGTTCAGTAACGCCAGTTGTTCCCCAGCTGTGTGGATGGCAAAGTCTCCTGCTGCCTCCAAACTCACACTACATCGTATTTTCTCCTCGCTCCAAGTAGGCCTCAGCCTGCTCGGAACATTGATCCTGAGCTACAACACAGCCAGTTGTAGCCTGGAAGTGCCGTCCGCACAGATTGAAACACTTGCTCCAGTGTCTGTGGGGTTCAGTAACGCCAGCTGTTCCCCTGCTGTGTGGATGGCAAAGTCTCCTGCTGCCTCCAAACTCACACTACATCGTATTTTCTCATCGCTCCAAGTAGGCTTCAGCCTGCTCAGAGCATTGATCCTGGGCTACAACACAGCCAGTTGTAGCCTGGAAGTGCCGTCCGCACAGATTGAAACACTCGCTCCGGTGTCTGTGGGGTTCAGTAACGCCAGCTGTTCCCCTGCTGTGTGGATGGCAAAGACTACTGCTGCCTCCAAACTCACACTACTACTGATTTTTAACCATGCTCCACTTAGGCCTCTGGCTCCACTGTCTCTAGTTTTTCCCCTGGCCTCCAACCCCGCCAGTCGCTGCTCTGAAGTGGCGTCTGCACAATCCACACTTGTTCCTGAGTTACTGTGTCTCAGTCACATCAGTTGATTCCCTCATGTGTGGCCGGCAAGGTCTCCCGCTCTGTCCCCATTCCCATTACTAGTAGTGGGAATGTGGACAGAGCAGGAGACCTTGCCGGACACACATCAGTGGATCAACTGACGTAAATGAGCCCCAGTCACACAGGAACAAGTGTGGATTGTGCACACGCCACTTCAGATCAGTGACTGGCGGGGTTGGAGGCCAGGGGAAATACAGTAGAGCCAGAGGCCTAAGTGGAGCCCAGTTAAAATCAGTAGTTGTGTACAACCAATATAAAACTCACTCCAAGTAGGCCTCAGCCTGCTGCATGATTGACCCCTGGGCTCCAACATCGCCAGTTGCAGCTCAGAAGTGTCTTTGGCACGGGCACTCCCTCCTGCCCAGCCTGGTTCCAGCACGCCTGCTGTTTCCGGGTAGTGCCAACGTCACTCTGCCACCGATACGTTGTCCTGTCGTGTTGCGGTCGGGTTAGCCAAGTCTATGGTGTCTGCAGTTTTGGTGCTTCCTATGTGGGCTGCGGGTTCTGGTAATAAAGGCTGGTTCCGTATTGCCAATAGGACAAGCACCCCCTGTAGGACTGTGGGTTTCGGAAACTGCGTCCTGCTCACGGCCTTGCAACTTTGTTGATCATGGGTACCTTCTGCTACCCATCCGGGTTCCAGCACCGTCAGCTGGTTCTCGGCAGAGCCTTTGGCCTAGGTGCCTCCTTATCGGTATCCGAGTTCCAGCATCGTCTGCTGGTCCTTGGTAGTGCTTTTTAGCACAGATACCTCCTGCTCCGAAACCGTGTTCCAGCACCGTCAGCTGGTCCACGGTTGTGCCATTGGCTGTTGTTCCTTCTGCTGCCACTCTGGGTTCCAGCACCGTCAACTGGTTCTCGGTAGTTCCATTGACTCTTGTAGCTAATGCTACCCATCCGGGTTCCAGCACCGTCAGCTGGTTCTCGGAAGTGTCTTTGGCACGGGCACTCCCTCCTGCCCAGCCTGGTTCCAGCACGCCTGCTGTTTCCGGGTAGTGTCAACATCACTTTGCCACCAATACGTTGTCCTGTCGTGTTGCGGTCGGGTTAGCCGAGTCTATGGTGCCTGCAGTTTCGGTGCTTCCTATATGGGCTGCAGGTTCTGGTAATAAAGGCTGGTTCCGTAGTGCCAATAGGACAAGCACCCCCTGTAGGACTGTGGGTTTTGGAAACTGCGTCCTGCTTGCGGCCTTGCAACTTTGTTGATCATGGGTACCTTCTGCTACCCATCCGGGTTCCAGCACCGTCAGCTGGTTCTCGGCAGAGCCTTTGGCCTAGGTGCCTCCTTCTCGGTATCTGAGTTCCAGCAACGTCTGCTGGTCCTTGGTAGTGCTTTTTAGCACAGGTACCTCCTGCTTAGAAACCGTGTTACAGCACCGTCAGCTGGTCCACGGTTGTCCCATTGGCTCTTGTTCCTTCTGCTGCCCCACCGGGTTCCAGCACCGTCAGCTGGTCCTCGCTAGTGTCATTTGCTCTTGCAGCTTCTACTACCCATCCGGGTTCCAGCACTGTCAGCTGGCTCTCGGCAGTGCCTTTGGCCTAGGTGCCTCCTTCTTGGTATCCGGGTTCCAACAACGTCTGCTGGTCCTTGGTAGTGCTTTGGAGCACAGGTACCTTCTGCTTAGTAACCGTGTTCCAGCAACGTCAGCTGGTCCACGGTTGTGCCATTGGCTCTTGTTCATTCTGCTGCCCCTCCGGGTTCCAGTACCGTCAGCTGGTTCTCGGCAGTTCCTCAGCCTTCTTGTACCTTCTGCTACTTTTCCAAGTTCAAGCTTGTGGAAATGGTTTTTGATTCTCACTCTGGATCTCCCTGACAATGACCCTGAAGACGACGACCCTGAAGACCACACAGAAGAATACCTAAAAGATGACCCTGAAGAAGATGACCAAGACGACAAAGAACAGGAAGACAACCACCAAGATGCAGAACAACAAGAGACAGAAGACCAAGAAGCATAAAAACCAAAAGCAGAAGGACATTAAGCATAAGACTAAAAATCAGAGCAAACGATATTATCTAATTTATAAGCAGAAGAAGACTAAGCAGTGTATGAGGGTGAGTCCGTTCCTCCTCGTGGTGCCCCTGGAAAAGGCCTGCTGCTGCAGGCCAAACTGAACGCGGACAAATCCTGTTGTAAATCTGTTGTCACAGGCTGAACGGAAGGTGTAATCTATAAACTGTTATAGATTACAACTACAGGAATGCCTGACACAAATAAGAATATGATGAAGAAGAAAAATAGGAAGAAGATGAAGAAGTAGAATATGAAGAAGAATAATAGTTGAATAAGAAGAATATGAAGAATGTAAAAAAAAAAAAAATAGGAAGGAGAAGAAGAAGAAGAAGAAGAAGAAGAAGAAGGTGAAGAAGAAGTTGATGAAAAAGATGCTGCTGAGAATGATGAAGGAGAAAGTGTGGGAGAAGTAAAAAAGAAGGTCAAGAGCATGGAAGTAGTGATACATACATACTGTATCTGACAAAATGTAAGAGGTTAACATAGTAAATATCTTTGTAACTCCAAACGTCTTTAAAAAAAAAAATTAATTCCTGCTATTCCATTTGACTGGGCTAAATCTCTATGGCTTTAATGTCTCCTACACCTCCCACAATACATTCTACATTATTATTAGTTGTGTTTCTTCATGTAGAATTAACCTACAGGGAAAGAAAGGGTTTTTTTTTAATTCCGATATTTCAGTTTCATTTACTCGAATTGGACTTCCGGGATCGGAATCGGCGATACCCGATACTTTTTTTAGATCGGCCGATCCGTTCCGATACGATATTTTTCAGTATCGGGTGGTATTGCTCAACACTACTCACGACTTCTCTGTCAATACAACCAGCTCCACCACCCTCACTAGCAACCAGAGGTAGACCAGAAAGTGAATTCACAACAGTACCCCCCCTTGAGGAGGGGTCACCGAGCCCTCATCCACGCCACTAGGCAGATCAGGATTGGCCCGGTGAAAAGCACAAACCAATCTATCGGCATGAATGTCAGAAGCAGAGACCCAAGAATTATCCTCCTGGCCATAACCCTTCCATTTGACCAAGTACTCGAGTCTCCGTCTAGCCAAACGAGAATCCTATATTTTCTCTACCTCATATTCCACATTGCCTTTAACCAATACAGGGTCAGGCGGTGCCGCCATAGGAACTACTGGCTCAACAAACCTCTTCAACAGAGATTTATGAAACACGTTATGGATCTTAAATGTAACTGGAAGAGCCAATCGAAAAGAAACATGATTAAGAATCTCCAAAATCTTATAAGGTCCAATACATTTTGGCTTGAACTTTGGAGACGCAACCTTCATAGAAATATTCTTTGACGACAATCAAACCATATCACCCACTTTAAACCGGGGACCAATGGTCCTATGCCGGTTGGAAAACCGCTGGGCCTTTACCTTAGAGAGGGACAACTTATCCACCACTTGGTCCCAAATCTGCTGCATTCTCTCTATCACAGTGTCCACACCTGGGCAGGCTGAAGATTCCACTTGCCCTGAAGAAAATCAAGGATGAAACCCAAAGTTACAGAAAAAGAGTGACATCAAAGTGGCATAACTAGCTCTATTGTTTAGCGCGAATTCGGCCAAGGGCAAAAATGAGACCCAGTCATCCTGATCAGCAGATATAAAACATCTCAAATAGGACTCCAAAGTCTGGTTTGTTCTCTAAGTCTGCCCATTGGTCTGAGGATGAATCGCAGAGGAGAAAGATGACTGAATTCCCAGATTGGAACAAAAAGCTTTCCAGAATCTGGAAACAAACTGACTCCTCTGTCCGACACAAAATTCTTAGGAATCCCATGCAACCGAACCACCTGTTGTAAAAACAAGGGCACCAACTCTGAAGAAGATGGCAACTTTGGGAGTGGTACAAGATGGACCATCTTAAAAAATCTATCACAAATCACCCAGATAACAGTCATTCTCTGAGAGACAGGAAGATCAGAAATAAAATCCATTGAGATATGGGTTCCTGGCCTCTTGGGCACCGGCAGGGGCATCAACAACCCACTAAACGAGAACAGGGTTTAGACCGAGAACAAGTCCCACAGGACTGCAGAAAATTCCTGACATCACGAGGTAAGGCAGGCCACCAAAAAGACTGACTCACCAAATCTCTGCTACCAAAAATACCTGGATGACCAACCAATGCGGAGCAATGAACTTCAGACATCACTCTCTCCACTGGTCAGGAACATACAATTTTCCCATAGGACAACGCTTAGGTTTATCCTCCTGAAATTCCTCCAGGGCGCATCTCAAATTGGGCGAGATGGCAGAAAGAACTACCCCCTCACCTAGGATGGTAGTAGACTCGGTCACAATAAGAAAATCAGCAAAGAAACTCCTAGAAAGGGCGTCTGCCTTAATATTCTTAGTGCCCGAAAGAAAAGAGATCACAAAATTAAAACGCGTGAAAGGCAAGGCCCATCTAGCCTGTCTAGGATTCACGCGTTTGGCCGATTCAAGATAAACCAAATTCTTGTGGTCGGTGAGGACCACAACTTGATGTCTAGCTCCCTCCAACCAATGTCTCCACTCTTCAAATGCCCATTTCATGGCCAACAATTCCCAATCAGAAAAATATCGTCGTTCCTGGGGCTGTGGGAGAAGGACCTTTCCCTGTCAGATCAGATGTCGATGGAGCGCATCCCTATTTGGATGCGCCACATCGATAATATTTTTCTGATCTGGCAGGGAACCAGTCAACAGCTGCAGGATTTCATGAGTACTCTTAATAATAATGATCTTAATATCTAAGTCGCTTACGAGAGTGATATTGATAAGGTCAATTTTCTGGATGTGATGGTATCCAGGGATACTGATGGAGTACTCCAAACTACCATCTTTAGAAAGGAGACCTCCACTAACATGTTGTTGCACACGTCCTCTGCCCACCCGAGATATATGATCGATTCTATTCCCACTGGACAATTCCTCCGCCTGCGGAGGATTTGTTCCAGTGATCATGAGTTTGAAAGGCAAGCTAAGGATTTAATTGAAAGGTTCTGTGAGAGGGGATATGGTAAGCGATCTTTGAAGCGGGATATCATAGGGATAAGTATTCTACACGTCACTCTTTACTATATGCATGTGAGAATGGCAAATCTAAGAACAAGGTGCGGCTTATTACTAATTACCATGCCCAGTTCTCACATATGAGGGAATGTTTGCGGAAGGCATGGCCAATTCTCCAAGCTGATCCTGTTCTCAAACAGATTCTCCCTAACAAGCCAAGCATTGCAATCCAACGTTCTAGAAATCTTAAGGATTGTCATGTTCAAAGTTATTATCAGGGAGAGCCTAGGCCCACATTATTGATGGCATTGGTCCTGGCTGTGTATGTAGGCCTTGAGGACAGTGTGTCGCTTGTCTGAATATTGATCGGATTGACACGTTCTTTAATTAAGCTAGAGCTAGGACATACAAAATTAGGCAACATATTACATGTGTTTCCAAAAATGTAATTTATTTTCCTATATGTCCTTGTGACTTAATATATATTGGCCTGGCTACGAGGCAGTTTAAGGTACATGTCAGAGAACACGTTTTGGGTATAGAGGCAGCTACCACCCATGATGACCTATCCACACTCAGGACCCTGCACCGCCACTTTAAACAATAGCACAATTGTGATGGTTCATTACTTAGATTTCATGGCATTGATTTGATTGATCCAGGGATTCGCGGAGAGAAAATCAGTTCTAGACTGGCCCAACGTGAGACACGTTGGATATGGGCACTCGACACGGTTCAACCTAAAGGCCTAAATGAGAACATCAGCTTTGTCCCATTTTTGTGATCTAATTTGGTATTAGTGGTTACAGTGTTGCTGTTTTATTTTATTCACTTCTTATTTTTATATATATATATATTTTTTAATTTTAGCCCCATATGCCTTTGACTGACCTCGTCTCGATTTGCGAACATTAGCACTCACAGTTGATCCTATTCCTCATTGTATTTGGATTCTTGGATACCTAATCTTGAGGAAATATCTTATTTGAAGAATCTGAATAAGCAAATAATTTTTTGGATGGATCAAACAGATATGGTGGAACTAAGGAAGAAGGAATAATGGATATTCGTTATATACATATATTCATTTTGTATATGCTTACAGTTTTGTTTTATAATTTGTTTCCTTTCCATCATTTTCTGATTTTATGTGTTCTGCCATCATTTCTATTTATTTGCCATACCTGATAGTATTATATATATCTAACGCTGCCTGCACATCACTTCCCTGTTATTTACCCCTGTACGCTTGAGTGTCATGGTTTGAGCCCATGCATTGGTTTTCGGTGCCTTTTTTGATGCTGATGCCTTTGTCTGTCCCGTCATCATGTCTGCGCAAGCGTTAACTAGTGGGGTTATACTGTTTTACATTGCTATGGCAGCAACCTTTGAATCCCACGATGGTTAATGTGATTACCTGGTTCACTCATGTGCCGGTTGTTTGCGGCGTACCATGCAAATATAGTAAGGTCCGCACATCGTTGTTGCCCTCCTATATAGCGACATTATGAGCGATGGCGTTGTCTTTTGCATAGGTAATAGTTAATCGAGTTTATCTCGTGTTATACGATTCTGCATTTTTCTTTATTCTGTTGCCATGGTTGCGACTTGTGACGTCACATTACTTCTGCCCTCTTCTTTGTGTGCAGGAGCCAGTTAAGCAGGTTGGCTGCTTTATTATTAACCAGGTGTTTGGTATTTAACTTACGGTGGTCATTCTACTTGGCTGTTGGGGCTATTTATACCCTTCCTCTTCCTTCACTGACATACCCCTTGAGAAAGGCATATACTGCCGAAACTCGCGTCGGGGGTGGACACTCTGCGACAGGCTCCTGCTTCCCTATTAGGTGCTATGCATATTATTGCTAATTTCTATTGTATATATTGGGTGCAGTGTTTTTGCAATTTGTTATAATGTTATGTCCATGTGCAATATATTTAAGCACTTTTTGTGCACTTTATAGTCATTTTTATATAATTATTTGTATATAATTGTATGTGTACTATGATGCTGTTGTAGCTGTCATCTTGAGCTCCTTACTTTCACATGTGCCATTAGGTGGTACTCCTCCCCTTCTTGTATCTATTTGTTCTAATAAATATTTTTGCATATTATATGATTTTCAATTTCATTTTTTTGAGATCGTTTATGTTTGGTTGTGTGTGCTGCGTACAGCCGCAGCATCAAACCTGCAGCATCAAGATGTTACAGCATAGTGGAGGGGATTTCATGAAATCCCATCTCCACTATGCGTTTTAAGATGCAGGCGGCAGACCTGCATGAACGGACATGCGGTGCGTCTTTCCAGAATGCAGCATGTCTGTTTACAATGCGGCGATTCTCCGTTGTCGCACCGTAAATTTACCATAGACTATCATTAGATGCGGCAAAACTGCATTAAATAATTAGTCACATGCGTAATAACTGGATAAACGCTGCTTACTACGCATGTGTACTAATTTAAATAAGGTCTTACCTCCTTCCACCGCCGGAAGTCCCCATCTACTGCAGTTCTCGCTATAACTTAGCTTACCACGAGAAATGCCATGTTACCGCGAGAACTGCCATGCACCTGACTGGGGGTTATGTCCAGTAACTAGGCTAGTTCTCACGGTCAGCTGACCATGAGAACTACAGTGTAGGTGACCGCCGGAGATCTCTGGTGGTCATCTACTAGCTCTGCTATCTCTGGATGTCATGCATCCAGATGTAGCAGAGCTGAACTCGTCGTGGGACACTCGTTATTAACCCCTTCCTGACATCAGACGTACTATCCCGTCCATGGGACCCGGGTCCCTATGCCCATGGACGGGATAGTACGTCTACCGCGATCAGCGGCGCCCACGTGGTGAGCGCTGCTGATCGCGGCCAGGTGTCAGCTGATTATCACAGCTGACACCAGACACAATGTGTCAGGGGCGGTCACGGACCGCCCCCGACACGTTAACCCCTTGCACACGGCGATCAAACATGATCGCGGTGTACCGGGGGTTAAAGGGAAGCATCGGCAGGGAGGGAGCTCCCTCCGTGCTTCCCTGAGCCCCCCATGGCAGCGCAATGTGCAGCACTGCTGCGGGGGGCTCCTTTCCTGCAGGCCCCCGAATCCAAAATGGCGACGGGGGCCTGCAAAGCGCAGGCATGAGGAAGCCTTCTGCATTGCCTTTGACAGATCGCTGATCTGTCACAGTGATCTGTGATGTGAGAGATCAGCGATCTGTCACAGGACAGTGATGTCCCACCTGGGACTATTTAATAAAGTTAAAAAAATAAAAAAAAGTGTTAAAATAAATTGGAA